>NW_024582475.1:169701-410838 GCF_018398535.1 Haplochromis burtoni | reverse complement strand
GGGGGGGGGTCTGAATGGAGAGCAGGGAGGCAGTCTGTCAGTGTGTCAGGAGCAGTGCTGCCTTTGTGTTGTCTGGGATGCCTTGTGTGACAAAGAGAAACAGAGGGGGCTCGAGGTTGTGCTCCACCTGAAAGCATGAATATTAAAACACACTACTACAGCAATATATCCTCGTGGTGACTGGTCTGCTAATGAGAGAAGTGGATGCGAGTAGAGCAACTAATGATCCCATTCCTCTCTCAGGATTAGGTTCACTTTAAAGGGAGATGGCCTACAGCTATATTAATGCAAACAGATTGCACAGCTTGTTACTTTGATTTACATACTTCACTGGCCTCATTAATGAAATATTTTAGTGCAAGAAACTCTTGGTAGAGACTGAATTCGAGAGCCTTGGAATATTTACAAGGGGAGAAACAAAGCTTTGATCAATTACAGATAGGGAAGGATGTTTGTAACCTGCAGTCATGACTCAACAGGAATGATGCACCACCACCACCACAAGCCTTGGAACTAATCAGATAAGTTCCGCCTTCAAGCAGTGACCTTAAAAAAATGTGCAAGTGCAATATATAATCAAACAGAATTTTAATTGCAATGTTGTAGCGGGCAAGCTTGGGATTTACTGGAGGAGGACAGCAACCTTAATATTTGGATATTGGGTTATCTTTTGTAATGAGAGGGATTTTTGGGGGGGCGGGGGTGAGAGTTGTGTTGTGTAACTGCCTTCTTGTTTTTGTTCTGGGGCCACTACATGCGCAACCACAACTTTGCAAATAGCTGCAAAGGGTATACAATATAAGATTTTATTAATTTTGCAGGGCTTTCACTTAGTACAGAACAAGTTTGAACATTTTAAATTGAAATTCAGAATATCTCTATAATTGGAACTGGACCTGACTCGGATTGCTTCTGAAAGTTCAGTTAAGCACGTTGCAGAATGCTGCTTCCCATACTCAGGCTTTATTTGTTGTCCTCTCTGCCATGCTTCCTTCATGCTTTCTCTCCATTGCCCTGCTCTTGTTTGTCTTTGGGCCTCAGGGCTCTCTGCTGTATGAGAGAATCAGCCTTTGTCTCACTCTGTACTTCAAGGCCCTGTGCCTCTGCAGACTAATGAGGAAGCGCAGGGACAGGACTCAGACTACTACAATGCAAGTGAAATTAGCACAATGTTGCTTTTTGACTTGGGTTGCACAACATCAAGTAAAAATGTTTAGTATCTGCAGTAAATTCTTTGCATTTAATATTATTGACATATTGTCTGCACATTAAAACAGAACATAATATAGTTGGTCTTTGTCAGGACAACCGTTATTCTGCTCGTGAGTGATCTCTTCTCCAGCACAAAAGTTGCTTTGTGATGGAGATTTATACCAGAGCGGGTGTCATCAGCATATAGGTCAGGTGCTGAGCTTAAATCAGATGTGATCTGACAGCCGTGACAGTTTTCTGTTGGCCGACGAGCCAACGAAACAGTAAAAAAAATACAGCCGGAGCAGAACTGATGGACAATACGGTAGTGATTAGTTTACTCTTCAACTCTTAGTTCAGTATTCATCGTACTCAAGATTGATGTGTTACAAAGGAGCATATTTGTCATTTTTTTCATCTTCCACATTTCTCCCCATGTCTCTTTTTTCATCCTGACCTCATCTGCTCCACAGGTCACCTCTTTCTCTCTGTGTCATCGGGATTGTGGTTCAGCTTCACACCGTCTCACTGCAGGATTTTTATGAGCTAATGATTGCCGTTCCTTCCCTCCGTTCTTCATCTCACCTTGCCTCCATCATTGTGTTTTAGTTGTCTTATTTGTCTCTTCAGCAGATTTACATTCTCGCTGTGCTCTGTGAGGCCTCGTCTCTGTAATGTGTCGACTGTTCTTTGCCATTAAAGAAATGGATGATTTGCTGTTGTTGTTCTGAAGGGCATAGCAAGGACTAGTTTATTTTTCTGTCCAGCTGTGTGGTTGCACGTGTGCTGTCATTCAAGTAGACAAGAAAACATCAACAAAAAAACATGATTTGATTATCGGACTAGAAGTGGTATCATTTACAGTACTGGGGAAAAATCTTGGGCCACCACTCACTTCTTGATATTGTTCGAGGAAATAAGTAACGATTTCTGATTAAACTTTAGTGAATACTAGATGACTCGGTTGAAGGGTCAGGTACATCTCTCAGGTCCTGTGTCAGGCCTTTGCTTAATTTTTGTCCTGTTTCTTAATGACAGACTTTCAGAAACTTTTCATTTGCTGTAGTTCTTTTATGGCCTGTCACTTGCTCAGATTCACATTTAGGACAGATATATGTCAAGTTTTCAGCTAAAAGCTTTTTGGGAATCACCTTTTCTGTGAAAAAAAAAAATGTTTTATGCCTGTCAGACTGTGTTATCTTTGACATCTTTCATATATTCTGCTAAAGAAACAGGAACAAATTGTTTTTGTTTGTTTTTTTTTTTTACAGCAGGCTGCTGCTAACAAAGTGCCTAAAGGTACAATTTCAAATTGGTTCTTTGCTGCTGTCCAAAGAAAAACTATGAAAGACCATCAGAAAGCCTGGAGAAGCGTTGCTTAAGGCCACTATAAAAAATTACAAGAAAGTCTGGCTCCTTGGAAGCAAAATGTAATGAAGCAAAGAGTGGGTCAAGACTACTGCACAGCACTGTAATGCAGTTTACTGGTTTTGTGTTTTCAGTAGGAAGGCCAAGGATGACTTCCTATTTTTCCAAGTTAATGTAAATTTTTTGTGATTCAGAAAGCTCATTTCAAGGATCCTGATCCCTGGAATATAGCTCCAGAAAACTGAAGTATTACTTAACATGTATTAATTTAAAAGGAGGGATGACTTTGCTTTGTCAGATGTAATGTATTCAAGAGCTGGAATGTTTATCTTACGGTCTCGTAACGCATTTTCAGACAGTATTCATACACCGCAAACGTGTGGCATCAGTGCGCATTTTGTAAATGGTTCTGTTCACGCAGTTTTTCAGATAGTGAGTTTTGTATAAAGAAATCATAAGTACAAATGTTTCAAGCAATATTTTGTGAGAGCTTCTAAAATCTGAGACATTACTGGCATCCTGAGATTCGACGCACAGCATTTGCCAAGAGTCTGTGTGATTAACAAGGAGCATACTGTGTCAGGTGCCTCTGAATGCACAACCCAGCTACTACCCACTGCAGCTGGAAAAGATTAAACATTTTTCTGATCCTGCAGAGTAAGTATTGCCAGACTGGAATAACTGAATGGGTAACCTGGGATTCATGATCTAAGTATTTATCTGTCCATACCAGAGATTGTTGAAAAGAAAAAAGATGGATAGGCCTACAAGTGAAGCAAATGTGGAATGCCTTACATGTGTATTCTGTCTAATGAAAGCAGAGGACGACCGCTCTGGCTGCAAAAACACTAAAGTGTTGAAGTCTATTTAAAAAATACTTCTCACTTGATTTATAACATCAGGACACATTTTCCCAAGGTTCTTCTTATTAATTGTTAGTTTTACATCTTTTACACCAGTCACACAGATGTAGAAATGAGTCATTAGGGACAAATTTGTATTTTTTTTTTAATCTGGTTTGGTGAGTGGTTGCTCATTGTCACTTATTGTTATGGAAAGGGGTTGCAAAAATGGTTCTGCACCAAAAACATCCTTGTTATTGCTTTAGTGGCCAGCAGATTGCTGCAGCTGAGTATAGATAGCATGGATCACGCCGACTTGTCTGCAAACACACTCAGATACTTTCTGAGTGGTAATAAAACCTGAAAAAGCCTGATGCAAACTAAAAACAGAGAGTGCTCTCATTGAAAGAAAGGAAAAAAGCCTTACTATATTAAAATCAACATATTGTGATGACTGTTTCTGGGTGTGAATTCTCTTTATTGAACTGTGGATGACTGAGGCAATCTGCTATTGACCAAAGTAATTGCATATCACGTAGCAGCTTCCAGCAACCTCCAGGAACCACTTACTGACTGATTGGCAAATACACATTTTTCCCTCTCAACTTGCGCTTGCCTGGGAATCGTCAACCACTCTGCAGGCCTGTGTGACGGGAACCAAAAATGAAACAGAGTAAAATTCATTTCTTAATCCAACAGAATCAGAAGCTTGTGACACAGCCAATGTTTGCAAATAATTGCTTTCTCATGTAATCATTTCTGCAGATAAATTACCAACATGCTGCCATCAGTCTGAATGAACAAAACAATACTATTGACATTAATTTATCGATATGAAATGGTGAAAGAATTGCAGCACTTTGTCCCTAGTCACAGTAGCAGTGGTCGGCAGAGTGTGTTTTACAGTTTTGTTTCGTTTACCAGGAAGAAGGCGGCTGGTCTTGTGCGTCATAATGAAAGTGATCATTAAGGAAAAACCATCTGTACTCCGGCCCAACAGTGTGTAGCTCTCTGAGAAATACACGATCCTGTCATCATCCTGCAGACGTGGCTGGGTGCCTGTAATGAGGGCTACTTGAGCTGCACTTAGGGAGTGCAGGGTCTGTTTATTCTGATATCCTCTCCTTTAGTGTCTTTTATCTGTGACAATATACGCTTTCTGTCAGATGTGCGATGACACACAGTTGATGAAAATAACAAAGATAGAGTAGGAGAGCTTTGAGCCAGCTGTGTCCAGCGGTACAGGAAGATGCTGAGATGAGGCGGAGCGGTTGTTTTTGGCGTTTAGAGTTGAAAATTTACGCTTTCAGTGTTTAATTCATCTTTGTCTTATTTTCCACCCACTCTGGATAATTTTCCTCGAGAGAAAGAATTTTCTTTTCCAGTGGGTAGTTCGATGAGTTGCTTTATGAGCGTCAGTATTTTTCTGGATTGTTTGCATTGTTTGTGTTAGCATTTGTACATCAATCGCTGATCTGTCAATATTTTAGTCCATCTTAGGATCAAATAAAAGCCTGGGTGGCTCCTGTTGTTCCACGTGTGTCAGGGACTGCAGATTACATGGACAGCTATTCATGCATGCAATCAGTCTCTTTTTTCCTTTGTGTGTGTGTCAGCGCAGCAGTCAGAAAAGATGAGCGTCTCTGGAGAGGACATAGATGAACACACACACAGGAGGACAAAGAGGCTGGCCAATGAAAATACACAACAACCCCAACACACAAAGACAGCTGTCCAGTGCAGGTCCTGGTTCAATTCAGCAAATGTGTTTTTATTAAAAGCAGCAACAGTACTGCAGTGTTTGCCATTAAAAGGCTGCTCTGTCTAGTTGCAAGAATATATATTTTTCCCTAATAGTTCGATCCTATTTTGCCCTCTGAACTGCTTTTATTTTTTTTACAGCGTTGATTCAACCTGGAAACATTCTTAAGACTCGGTTTCTGTTTCCTGTGTCTGACAGAAAAAAATTCTGATTTCTAAATCACCAAATATCGGTATCGGTCTTAAAAATCCAGTGTATGTCAGGAACTACTTGGTATTACTTGGTAATAGATTTTCTATCACCGAGAGCATCACAAAGAAAAATAAGTGACATCAACTTTGTCCCATTATGTCTCTACATTACTCCAGTGCAGTGCATTTCCGAGTCATATATTGAGTTTGATTAGCTGACAAAGCTGGAACGAGCTCTGAGACTGCAGCAACAACTGATGCCCGTTACAGTGAATTTCACTGTTTTCTTTTTCCCTCTGCTAACAGCTGGTAGAAATCAGTTAAGGAAAAAGACGTTCTCATTATTTCTGGTTCATTAGTTGTGTGTCTTGCTATAATAGACAACAAGCCAGGATCAGTATATGCCATTTGTCTGTCTTTGTCTGTCGCTCATTATGGTAGAGTCAGTTAAAAGCACCTTTTTGTTAGGGTCAGAAAATGTCACGGCGTGCTCTGTAATGTATGTAAGTATGTAACGAGAAACCATCCTCAGAGCTGACACATGTTAGTGCTAAACGCTGCACTGCCGTCGTGAGGAAAATGGGTTTTCGGGACAAGTGGTAGGCTCCTAGTGATAAGGGTTTCATGTCTCACGTTTCATGTTTAGCTCTTGTGCATATGATCTTCAGTGTGTGCGTTTCTCTGGGGATGTTTGTTCCATTATTACTGACCGAACTCGTGTTTTCTGCGATTTCCTGGAAAAACTAGATATGGGCCTTGTTTTATTGTTGTTGTTCTTTGCTTTCTAACAAAATCTTGAGAACTCTACACTGACTGTATACAAGCTATCAATGTGTCACTGGAGGAGTGGGTATGAAATAATTGTACCTGACATCTGGAGTTCTTACAGAGAAAATTTTTTGGGAACTGACTATAAAACTGAGATGTGAGACATAAACAGTACTGAAGCTGTTCATGTGTTCAGTCCAGACCAGCTATGAACTATGACGTGCCTCACTCTGTTAATGAATCAGTCTGATAATAAAGCCTAAGAAGTAATAGAAGAAAATAAATAACCTGCAATAATAAACATTTTAATTGAATGGTGCCTCTTCAAGAGTTTGTGCACAAAAGATGAGGAAATGGTTTTAGCTTTTAGTGGCAGCTCTCTCTTTGTTCTGACTTAGAAGACAGACAGAGGTGTGCCATATGGTAGCATAATAGCAGTCTGGAGGGCACTATTTAAACAGTGGTGCTATCCTCTCAATATGTGGGGTTTGCAGAAATCCCCCACTACCCCAAGGGTGGGAGACATGTGCCATTGAGGGAAATAAAGAACTGTTTGCACAGCTACACAGACTGTGCATCTCCCCCCCTATAAAGGGATGAGATTGTGCTACAGTATTGTGAGGAGAAAAAAAAACGTGTAGTGCTTCCGATACTAACAGCTTAAAAAACCTTACATGTTGCTATACTTTGAATAAATATGCAGCTTTGTTTGTCTTTAAAGGGTCTTTAATGGTTTCTTCTATTCCAGAGGCTTCCCTCTTGCCTATTTCTCATCATAACAGTCCATTGGAAAGCAATTAGGTGTGAATCTTTTTAATCAATATGGTGATCAATAGATATCCTGTGGACTGATGATGCTACAGTCTGGTTTGTGGTGAGCTTAGCTATTTTTAGCAGCAGTCATTCCTGTGCAGGTTTGAAGAGTAAACTCAACAGAAGAGATGGCCTCGGCACCCCCCAGCCCACATGGTGCCTCAAGCACAATGCAAAGGCCATGAATCATGAAAAACATCTGCAACTATCAATATCCAACCTGTCGGTGCCCTGAGCACAAGCGCTCTGGGAAAATTCACTCATATATCTTGGATTGATTGAATTGTTCATACTATGCTGGTGTTTGATTCTCTTTCAAGATAAAGGTATCTAAGAAAATGTTTACTAGGTTACATAACACGTAGCCTATGGCCTCTTTCTCTGATGAATGACACAAAGCGGGTGCACATGCCGCAGGGATGATTGTGACATAATATGAACAGCACGATTGTGATCTAAAGAAACAAGTTGCAAATAAGAAACGCCAAGTGGAGTTACAAGTCCAGCAAAATGGAAAATGTCCAGGCGGTGTTGGAAACAAGCTAAAAATATTTACTACACTCAACCTGCTGCTAATCGCGAGTCTTTTGTTGCTTAGTTTAATTGCTGCGCTTTTATGTTTACTTTACTTGAGTTACAGTGGAGTTTGGTCGTTCAGACATTTACAACAATAGATACAAGTTATTTTAAACTGGCAAAGCTAACGCTTTTCTGTAGGTACTGTAAACAGATGGAGAGCCGCTGAAAACAGGAGTCAAAGCCCTTGTGTGTGTCAGAGCTTTTGGACACCAGAGTTAAGTCAATTGTTGTACACACACTCAGTAGTTAGATCTTTTGTAACACTGCAATGAAGTGGTATTTCTGTAAAGAAGACTGCTTCTGATGCATCTTGTTTTATTATCATCACACAGCTTTTTTACAGGCATTATGGCATCACCTGACTAGTAGTACTGAGGTTTATTTATTTGATTGCTTGCACCTTCTCTCTTTCTCTTCTTGAACAGGAGGGAGTCAGATTTCCCTCCTGAATGAATTGCTGAGTTTAGCTGGCTCAATGACCACTGCTCTGACTGCCACCTCCTTTGGGCTTTCCTGAAAGGCTTCTCTATACTATGCTAGGCTTTAACTGGCCTCTATAATTAATGAGGGTAACTAACTGTGGTAGGAGTGCTTTATAGAAAGCCCCTAGGTAGAAGTCTCCTTCAGGACATCCTATTACGACCCCTTTCCTGTTGTTTCTGGCTTGGTAATGTTTGTTGTGTAGTCACAATTAAGGCTAAGGAGTGAGGTAGCCTGTAGGAAAGACAGCTGTACAATGAAGCTTTGATTATGCTCAAAGTACATTTTTCTTCATTAATATACTGGTTATTGATATTTATTCCATGATACAGTTTTCATCCCTCAATCACTAATCTGTATTATCGGTGACACTTTATAAAAAGTTTCTGTCCTTGCTCTTTTTGAGATTTTATTATTAAAAAACAGTAGAATGTGTTTAAAAGTTACAATTTCAGCCACCAGGGACTGCATGTAATAGATGATGTGGTTTCTTTCTTGTTATTTTGCATTAATTACGTAATTACCTTAGTAGACTGTGCCATAAAGTTGCAAGTGGCTGAATAATAGATGAAGGATATGAATTATGTATTGGGCACTGAATGCTGAGGATGTTGCATATTAAGATATCACTGCATTTTAGTAGGAAAGAGTGCTGGCTGCATTAATAAAACTAAATTACTGTCACTTTGCCATAACCAAGGCTGATTACTGCTAATTGAGCAGAAATCAGCATATTGCCTATCTGTAACATTGAACTGACTTGTAACCTTTTAGTGTGGTGTGAACTCAGTGGTAGTGTTTGAGTCTTTGCCAAGACGTTGTCCTTCTGTGAATGGTGCAGTAATTACCACCCAGCTGTCAGGCCCTGTTGACTCTGTGAATGTTGGCCAGACTCTGCAGTCAATATTTCACTGCCCATTTCATTCAGTGCAAACATCACCTTGGTTTAATGCAAGTGTTTTCATTGTCATGGAAAGTGCTCACTATCTACACAAATAAGTATTTCTTTATGTTCGGTGTTGCTTGCTCATATTCTTTGTGCCGCTTGCTTCTTTCCTGTTTTTAGTTTTTGTGGGTCAGTTTTTACCTCAGTATTTGTCTATTGCCACCGTGCATTTTAGAAACTGGAGGCAGGCTTTTTATTGGCTGTTATGCCACTCAGTGGAGTTGCCCTGTAGCATCTAGCTGATTTTCCTCTGGCTGCTTCTGGCAGGATCTTCTAATGAGACCAAGTGCACACGCTCTTCAGCTCTGACTGACTGTAACTACAGTGCTCCTCTGCCCTGTAATAGTCAAGCCAATATGAAGATCATGCTGTTAAGAAAGCTGCATGATTCAATATATTTTCATAAAGGCTGAGCAGGGCCTTTTCTGTGGCAGTGGTAGCCAAAGCCCATTTGTTGTTTTTCTAATCATTTGAATCATCCAGCATGCCAAGCATGTACAATTTTTCACAAAGTTAATATGCTAATAATGCTAATGCTGTAGGATCTTTATCAAGGGTATCATAAAAAGAAGATGGGTGAAATATGAGCAGGTGATCTTTGGATATATATTAGAATCTCTGTTTACTGGTGCATGTGTTGCTAAGCAAGTCAAATTCCCAATTTCTCAATTTGTGTGAAGTCGTAATTCAGCGCACGACTTCAATTCTATGCAGATGGCACAAAATCACAACTTCACTAATGTCATATCAGGGTAATTACATTATTGTACAGATAAACTTGAGTTCGCCTCTGAGCAAGTTTGATGACTGTGGGAAGGACGTCTCCTCTGATAGATGCAGGTTCTGCCTCGCCGGGATAAGAAATTAAGTCTCTTTGTTAATTCTCTCACGTTGTGACTCAAAGTGTTACACTTTAATCATTTTATTTACACCGCGTGTGTATAAAAACATTAGATGGAAACTTGGTAGTCTATCCATTCTGGTTAAAACTGTTTAGCAACCATAAAATCATTGCTGAAAGGGTGTCTTCAGTTTCTTTAATGCATTTGCATTAGATATCCTTCTCCAGCTTGGCTCAGTTGCCTGCTGGGCCACATGACTCATATAGAAGAATGACATTACATTTTTAATGTGATCAGCACTAAGTCTTGTAATAAATAAAGGTGGATCAAGCTTTCTGGACTTCACACTGACATATAGAGACCTGTGTGAGAGAATCAGATTACTTGGTGATGGGAAAATATAATAATTACTCTTACTATTGAGAATACTGACTCAAATGAATGATTCAGTGATTTGCAGTGATGTGCTCACACATTTAAACAGAAGCACTGCTTCATCTTAGACCATGAGTTCTTTATGAATTCTGTATTGTTTCAACAACAGTTTACACCTGTACATTTTTTTTCCACCTTTAAATAGTCTGCTCCTTTTCTCTAAGAACCTGGCCTGCTAATTATCTCGCAACATATCATTTACAATTCAAAAATAGGACTCCCTGCAAGACTCCTTACTACCTACAATGCTGGTTATAATTTCCTCTGAGGCTTTTTTGGCCCAGGGATGCTTGGCAGTAAAACATACTGCACATTGCATTAGTCTCTCAGGACAGTGGTTGGCATACAGGGAGTGCAGAATTATTAGGCAAATGAGTATTTTGTCCACATCATCCTCTTCATGCATGTTGTCATATTCCAAACTGTATAGGCTCGAAAGCCTACTACCAATTAAGCATATTAGGTGATGTGCATCTCTGTAATGAGAAGGGGTGTGGTCTAATGACATCAACACCCTATATCAGGTGTGCATAATTATTAGGCAACAAAAGCACAAGGTGTGCAATACTCAGAGACATGGCCAAGGTAAGAAAGGCTGAAAGACGACCACCACTGAACAAGACACACAAGCTGAAACGTCAAGACTGGGCCAAGAAATATCTCAAGACTGATTTTTCTAAGGTTTTATGGACTGATGAAATGAGAGTGAGTCTTGATGGGCCAGATGGATGGGCCCGTGGCTGGATTGGTAAAGGGCAGAGAGCTCCAGTCCGACTCAGACGCCAGCAAGGTGGAGGTGGAGTACTGGTTTGGGCTGGTATCATCAAAGATGAGCTTGTGGGGCCTTTTCGGGTTGAGGATGGAGTCAAGCTCAACTCCCAGTCCTACTGCCAGTTTCTGGAAGACACCTTCTTCAAGCAGTGGTACAGGAAGAAGTCTGCATCCTTCAAGAAAAACATGATTTTCATGCAGGACAATGCTCCATCACACGCGTCCAAGTACTCCACAGCGTGGCTGGCAAGAAAGGGTATAAAAGAAGAAAAACTAATGACATGGCCTCCTTGTTCACCTGATCTGAACCCCATTGAGAACCTGTGGTCCATCATCAAATGTGAGATTTACAAGGAGGGAAAACAGTACACCTCTCTGAACAGTGTCTGGGAGGCTGTGGTTGCTGCTGCACGCAATGTTGATGGTGAACAGATCAAAACACTGACAGAATCCATGGATGGCAGGCTTTTGAGTGTCCTTGCAAAGAAAGGTGGCTATATTGGTCGCTGATTTGTTTTTGTTTTGTTTTTGAATGTCAGAAATGTATATTTGTGAATGTGGAGATGTTATATTGGTTTCACTGGTAAAAATAAATAATTGAAATGGGTATATATTTGTTTTTTGTTAAGTTGCCTAATAATTATGCACAGTAATAGTCACCTGCACACACAGATATCCCCCTAAAATAGCTAAAACTAAAAACAAACTAAAAACTACTTCCAAAAACATTCAGCTTTGATATTAATGAGTTTTTTGGGTTCATTGAGAACATGGTTGTTGTTCAATAATAAAATGATTCCTCAAAAATACAACTTGCCTAATAATTCTGCACTCCCTGTATTGCACTGTGGTGACAGATATTAGTGGAATCGATTGGGCAATGGTAATCCTTTTTAATTTTAAACATGACTATTAAGAACTATTACAGGCCTGTGTTGAAGGTTAACAAGCCAGTCAAGAAGACTGTGCAGGCTCTTTAAACGGCTCGGTACACCATGATCTTGCAGCTAATACTGTATTGAATCTGGCAGTAATATGCTGTATTGCACCAACCAGTGAATCATTAGTATATAAATGCTCGGAGACCTACATAATTGGGAAGATGACAGATGGAGGAAAATGAAGGCCAATGCTAAAGTGCTTTGTAAATCTTGTCAGTGTTGCTATGCCGAGTGTGGGCGCTGAAGGTCGTTTGTCAAGGTTATGGCCTGATGAGTCACCGTGGGGAGGCAGTAAGCGAAAGGGAGTGGGGGCACAGCAAACTGCCATGCCAACAAGATAATATTATTTAAGCACAGTCAGAAATCCTTCAGGATGTCATCACCAAAGAAAGCCAGATGGATGTCTCACTTCTCGTAGAGAATAGAGTCACAGCCAGGCACCAGGAATACAATACACAAAGAATCACATGTGAGCCATATTAGAAGCTAGTTTCTATTATTCGGCTGTCTTCCATATATGTGATAGATGATAAGGCCACATCCAATATTAATTCACATGCACTCAGTAAATTTCTGCTTTAAAGTTGCAGCTGTGCAGGTTTTAATGCAGGTTTTCTAGCTGTTTCTGCCTCCATCTGCACTTCTGCGCACGGTCCCTTATGTTTAGATCACGGCCCACTCTTCAGGTTTATTTCTCTGTGACCCTGTTCTCATATCCAGTAGTGGGTTATTTCTCTCAATCAAGATGTTTTATGTAACTGCTAGCCTGAGAGGATTATAGAAAAACACGCTGCTTTTAGATTTCAGTCCAACGAGCTGTGAAGATGTGGCCCTACTTTCTGTCGCATGACGAATGTGAATAATAATTCTTCTGGTGTAAAATGTGGTCCATTTAATGTTTCAGGCTCATTGGCGATATCCTTAAACACATCTTTACCTGATTCCTTGATGTTTTGTATTTGCACAGACAGTTCAGTTGAAACTGAGCAGTGCTGTATTGTAATTGCTGTATTATTAATATTATCTTTTCCATCTTTGGTGTTTCTGGAGTGGCAGCCAAGGGGAAAAGAATTACATTTTCTCGTCCTTCGAGTTCTTCGAGGCTGTGCAACTTGATCACCATGGCAACTGCTCATTTCGTCATTGCTTCCCAGGTGTGCTGTGTAGTGTTTGCCCAAAACTATCTCTGCACACAAATATGTCACACTTCCTGTTGCATTTCCTCACTCGCCTCCTCTCTTTATCATGACAGAGCTTCGCGTTATGACAGTCACGATAAGGCTTAGCTTTTCCCTGCTATTTTCCCACCACATTACCCGGTTTGTGAGCCAAAATTTCAGTTTAGCTGTGCTCTTTCATTCCTTTATGTCCAAAATCGGCATACCAGTAAAGACTGGAGAGTGACAGCAGTTGGCAGGGCGTCAAAGCGAACAATGCATCAGCCAGATGAATATCTGCTTGTTCTGGTACAGTAATTAGAGCCTGAAGGGTGCAGCATTAGCACATTCTGCTAATCCAGCCCCAATGCTCCAGTGGGCTCAGCGCTAGGAGAGTAGGACTGAATCCCAGTGGAGCAGATTGATGACGTAATGTGTAGGGAAGGCTGAAAGGGGGCCCGAATCATTAAAAGGGCTGATTACATGGTAGTAATGAGATCAGCGTTTTGGACTCATGGGCGGTGGGTTTGCAAAAGATCCAGTTCTCTCTGGGTGCCTAAAGTACGGTTTAGGGAACTATTTTGTTATAAAAGGCTTTTTTCAAGTGAATCTCATTCAAGGTTATGTATCTCTTTAGGGAGTTTGTTACCCTCCATGCACTGTGTTATGACATTGCCTCGATCACAGGACATAATCCATGTCATCACTGGATATAAACCAGTCACCTATTGCTTGGGTTACATTTACCAGCCTGAGATTGGTTGGGGTTTGGTTCCTTGTTCAGGGACGGTACAAAGAATCAAAAGGGCCAGACTTAGAAATAATTGCGACCTTCTCTTTCCTCTGAGGAATAGCTACTGCTTATGTCTTTTTATGAAGGACAGATTTTTTCCTCATGAAATGTTACCCTAATTTATCACCGTCATTCAACCAGCCATACAATGATGGCTGCCTGATGTTTGGGTGTGTGTGTGCGTGTATGTTTTGGATTGCTCGTCTAACTGAATATCCACTGAACCAAACCTACACATGCATGACCTGTGTCCCTCTGGCATTCCCCGACTCCGGTGTAATCATACATGTTTGTGTTTTGTTTCTTTCTTTGACTCCTGTTGCACAGAAATGTGTTTCATGAACGATACATCAGCGTTTCTCTCTTCTTCTTGACATTTAATTTAAAACCCTTGGTAAAGAATAATCGCATACACCCACATTTATTCCAGAAAAGGAATTTTCTTGGATTACAAGTATTTATTAATTAGGAAAACCTTAAAAAAAGAGGCAAGAGCCTTGTTTGGTATGATTAAAACCGCTTAAGTGGCTCTGTTGTTTCAGCTGAACTAAAATAATTTCAATATATTCCCTTTTAAAAAATTCTGTCTTATATTCCTTTAGTTAAAAAAACATCACAGGATTGAATGTGCCAAAGTGTTTCAATTTTCCTGTACATATTCTTTGTTTTTCATTCATGTATCTTTTTTAATGCAGTAAACCTTTTTCTCCCATTGCTAGTCTTTGTCATTTGCTTGTTATGTAGCCTGGATCATGCTAGAGTCATAAATTTAGGTATGCTGACACATCTACCTGCACATTTCCAGTTGTAGTTTTACTTTGCTGACTAAGGAGATCTTCATCTTATTGTTGATGAGGTTTTCATTTTAGAATAGCTCATCCATCTAGAGCAGAAGAGTAGCAGCAGCAGAGTGGGAGAAAGCGTGTGCCCTTTCCTGCCTGCTTCTTGTTGCTTTATTCTGAAATGATCGCTGTCCGCCTCGGTCACCACATCATATAGGGGTTTTTCCAGTTATAGTATGTGGTATACATTCATATTTAGCCTTTTGGAAGATATATAGCTGAGATTCCTGCCCAGTAATTTTGTGGACAGATGGAATTTTTAGCTTCTCTGGCTCACGTTGCAATTTTCTGTTGATGGCACTTGCTAATTAGTTTTCTAACCGTCTTCCTGTGGGATTTGAGGGAAATGTTTATGCATGTAAGAACACAACAAATGCATCGCAGGTTCACACTGAAGATGAGAAGACAAATTGCTCTCATTTAACTTGTGGAAGGGAACTCGTATTATGTTTGCAGCATTTTTATCAAGTGGAAAGTGTAGGAAACACATCTGTCTCTAAGGCTTTTTTGAATATTTTTTTCTTCTGTTTTATGAGACCCAGTGGGGAGGCTGCACGCTGCCTACAGCATTACATCATTGCACCTAGAGTTGCATGACTGAGTAGATGCTGGAAAGACAGAGGGGGGAAAGCCTACAGCAAAGAGCGCAGCCTCCCATGCCGCCTTGGTTCCAGTTACACCGGACCACATGCCATCCTGTGCAGATGAGCCGCGCCATTCTAGCTTCCCCGGAGCAAACAAAGACCCTTTTCAGGACGGTCCCTACTGTGATCATGCAGAGCAGAAGCAATCTGTTCCTCTTCGCTGCTCACTGTGAAGTGGCCCAGCCTTTGTTTTGCACAAGCGGCCAGACCGGTTCTGCTTTTTTGATTCATTTATTTATTTTTTCTTCTTGGACCTGTCTGTCTTGAAAAGGGCACTGAAGCAGCGATGAACCATCACCTCAACTGTCTGTGGCGGTGTGGAGACTCATGGTTTTTGACCTTTAAAGAAAACCATAAATCACAAAAACTATAGTAGGATAATTGGAGAAAGGAAATCCCGTGTAGCTGTTGTAAATTGAGTACTTTTTGTAAAAGTTCTTTTTACAGTTTTTAAATGCATTTAATATAGAATTTACTGAGCCGCATATCATTTTCTAGCAGTGGATACTGACATCTAAATCCTGAAGTTTTTTGGTGATATGGAATCTCTTTGTGAGAAAGTGGAATAGAAGCTGAAGGAACTTTACTAATATTTGAGTGACTCTCTTAAACCCACGGTCCTTTTAATGGTTTAGGATGCTCCAGGGCCAGAGTGTTTTTTTGTTTAACTGACAAGATCCAAAGTGGGCAGGCAGGACCAGCATGCACCTGCACTCCAACCAGCCCTCCAGGGCAATGTCATCTCTCCACTGTGTCAGTCAGCAGACTCCTGCATCTTTCTACCTGCAGCATCAATCCACTAACCTCATTCAGTCACGATCAAGCTTTTCAAAAAGCTTTGACCTGCAACAAAAAAAAAGGCTTTGAGCCCCGAAAACACAACAAAAAAGCTGCCAGGAAACTTTTTGTTTGCAGATGAAAAAGTATCATTTTCATTAGCAAGGCAAAGGAAAAGTTATAGTGTTATGATGATGTTTAAATATCATTGGTTTCGAGCCTTTGTTAAAAAAATGAATAGCTTGATAAAACGTATTTTCTATGGATTGATCAATAAGAAAAACTTTCTCCTTGTCAATTTGCAAAAAATTAATGTCTCAGACTGAAAATTGTACATGACATTATCTTTTATCATTTCTTTGGACCAGGTAACTTTTCATGAGACAGGTTAGCATGACAACAAAACAGCAAAAAAAAAAAAACAACCAACCCAGCAATCTGTGAAATCTGCTGTTTTACTCATACTATCTTTGTAGGAGTTGGATATACAAAAGGGGAATACAAGAGTCTCCCTATTTTTGGTCTTACTGACATCACATTTTTTCCACTGTGGGGAAGAGTCTCATTATACCCAGTAGAATGCATTAATTCAGCTTTTCATTGATGTTTAATGATTTCCGTGCTCAGAAAAGATTGAAGGAAGGCAGCAGAGTTATTTGTACTTCATGTTTCTCTTTCCATAAATCGTTGTTAGATATGTACTGTTCTCTGAGAGTATATGCTTTCAAAATGCCTTAATACTTATGCAAAGTTTCATAGACCAGTGATCTAAAAACAAATCTAAAAAACCTCAAAACTAATCCTTATTTAATGCCCTTAAACAACATTTTGTTAAAAATCTGCTTTCTGTAGTAATGATTCTGCATATTAAAGCAACACGAAAATGCAGTGTGGGTCAGTTTTTAAGTGCAAGCAGCAGTCCTGTATGCTGCACAGTGTATCTGCAAGTTGTGTTCTTCAGTTTTTCAAATCGCCTTAAAAAGCAATTGGCTGCATGCACGCTGCATCTTTAGAGGCTCACTGGGCTGAGCCAAACTAGCATGACAGCACTTGGAGGGTGACAAGCTGAATTGAGAATGTCTGCTTTTTCTGCCAGCGTGATTACTACAGATATATGCGCTCCTCAGAGCAACAACAACATGCTGAAGGTATTGTTTCACTATTTATTTATTTTTTAAATTCTGAGCATTATTGCAGTAAACAAAGTGAGGAAGCTTAAGACAAGGATACTTTTGAACAAAAAGCAGCTTAAGAGGTTAGTAGAGCACAGCTGTCTCTGTGCCAGCAACAGCTGTGGCTGGAGGCATTATATTTTTGGGCTGTCCCTCTTATCATATTTTTCATTTTACTGAACTCCTTTTGTGCTATTTATTTTGTACCTGTTTTAGCTATTTTGTTTTATGATATTCAATTTATTTGTATTGAGGAAGGAATATAAATGAATGTTGTTTTTTTATGCTTTTGGCTGCTGTGATGAAGTATATCTTAATCTTTATTCTTGTGAAAGTGATACCTCATGAATACTCTAAGGCGGGGGTGTATAACATAAGGCCCGGGGGCCACAATTGGGCAGGCAAAGACTGCAATCTGGCCCATTGGATGGCTTTGGAAAATGTAGGGGAAGAAATAAACTTTGGACTACAGCAGCATTTCTTTTTTCATGTAGAAAAAGTGAGACATACTGTTTTGATTAAATGTGTAGTTAAATTTCTGCAGTGACAGAAAGGGGCGTTTCATTGGTCCAGCCCACATAAGCTCAGAGTGGGCTGTATGTTGCCTGCATTTTAAAATGAGTTTGACATCCATTTACTTGGGAAAAAGAAATCTCAGATGAACAACAATTACACTGTATCATTATTTATTTAAGGTATCTAATCCAAAATGCATAATATGTGTGTGAAAAATTAGATACACCTTTTCTATAGGAATCAAGAGGGTAAGTAGCAACAAGTTGCTGCTAATCAAATCCATTAGCATTATTCACAAGTAGTAAACATTGCGGACAGCTGCCAGTATTCCCAGGAGTGGAAATCCAAGCAAATCCGCCCCAAGGTCAGACTGTGTAATGCTCAGAGAACCAAGCACTACATCTCAGACTCCAAAGGTCTCGGTTAGTATGTTACATTTTAAAATTCATGACAACACAATTAGTAAAAGACTGAACAAGTATGGCTTATTTATTAGGTTTGATAAGAGAAAATTTCCTCTCTCTAAAAGGAAAATGGCAGCAGATGCAAAGTTGCATCTGAACAAACCACACATTTTCTGGAACACTGTCCAAAGTTGAGGTGTTTCTTCTTAACGCACGGCACCATGTTTGTCGAAAACTAAACACAGCATATTAGCACAAACACCTCATACCAACTGTCAGGCCACGGTTGTGGAAGGGTGATGATTGGTATTGATCTATGGCCGCTGGGCACCTTCCTGTCATTGAGTCGACCATGAAGTCGTCTCCATACCAACGTGTTGTAGAGTCATACGGAAGGCCATCTGTCTGACAGCTAAAGATTGAACTGAAACTGGGTCAGGCAACTGGACTCAAGCACGGGAGCAAATCTACAACAGAAAGCTGGAAAAAAGAAAAGCATCAAGGAATTGAATTGAAGGGGGTGTGCCTTTGTTGACATGGCTCTACATGATTTGAAAATAATTTACATAAAAATGTTTTTATGTTGTCCTTTTTATATCATAGAACCTGCTTGTCTCATGATGCTTTACTTCAGTTTTTGGGTTTTTTATGTTTACTAGACTTTGTTGCTCTTTTTCACCGCAAGGTGTCAATTGGCTCTGTGATGTTGAGTTACTAATCTTTGTTTTGGATAAATCTTTAAAATTTTATTTGTTAAAGCTATTCAGAGTTGCTTCTTACTCACTTGTTTTTCCATTTGAAGTCTGGCACACTCAAATCAATACCTTATGTAAGCTGTGTGGGAGACAGCTGAAGATGAATTTGAGACTGAGGAAGACTGAGTGCTATCTTTACATTGTACGTGTCCTGCAACAAGTTGCCTACCTTCATTCAAAGGGCATGAAATAAAGAGCATGGGCCGGACTAAGAGAGGCTAAAAGAGTGCTGCTCATGGATACGGCTGTTGCTATGAGACTGTCAAAGACGTGTTTGAAGCAGGGCACCGTTGTGATGAAAGTTAAAACATATTTGCCACCCTATGCTTTGCCTGTTATGTGCTATAATTATGTTAAGCCTTCTTCTGTGACCATTCATCTGCACACTCTCTTGTATTCAAAGGAGCAAGAATAAGAGACTGGTGCTGTAAAAGTACAGAAAGGTTCTGCTCGGCTCTTCTCCTCTCTCATCTTCACTGTCAGCTACTTTATCATCCGCTTTAAGGAACGCTAATGTCACAGGAATACCAGGGAGAGAAAAGGATTGATTTATCCATCAAGGTTTATATTAGATCCTTGAGGGCAGGGCTGCTTAGTTATGGTAAAAATCATAAACACGACTGCTTTGGTCAATACTGAACTCATGATTACTGAACACAATTACTCGTTGGCTTTTTGTACATTATGAATTTTTAAATGTAATGGATAATTTTTAAATGTAAAATCACCTCTCTCACTGACCAAAGCCTTTTTTTTTTTCTTTTTTGCTATCTTGGCTCAAGCCAAATTTAAGTTGCCACATCCTTGGAGTTTCAGCAAGAAGTGAAGGCGTACTATTTTAAAGGAAAGGTCTATGCTGGATTCATAGCATGAGACAAAATGTTAGGATCATCGCACTATATGTAGTTTAGTGTGATGTTCATTTTGTCTTTCTTTGGTTTACTAGACATTATCTGTCATGGCTGTGTGGAAACATGGTTACTTGTTTTAGCAGTGAGGTTCCCCGTCTTCTATTGAAAAACGTCTTGATTGCTTACAAGCTCATTTAAACACTGCTTTGTCTTATCACATGGTGTACTGGACCCCAGTATGAAACATTTCTAACCTTTAGCTTCTGTGGCTTTTAAGACAATCAGCACTGTGTCTCCCCCAGGAGATCAAGCAAAGCTGCGTGGAAGTGAAAGACGGCCAGAAGAGTTCTCACAGCTACTTTTGAAATTTCTATTTTTTGCTCCCCTCCTGGAGATTCATCCTAAGAGGCTTAATTTATATTAGCTGTACAATCAGATTGCTCTCAAAATACCAGCTTTTAATTAAGCATGCAAACTAATTATGTTCCGGGGTTCTTCATTTTCCTTGCGGTTAACCTCCGGCAAGGTTAGCCGCTGAGGCTTGTGCTGTCAAAGGCTGAGACTCTGAGACCTGAACAAGCTGAAGTCAACTTACAGAAAAGTTCTTTCAAGCTGTCCACACAGATGACACAGACATGTGCATCAAAAGATCCCTCACAGCTAGGTGTTTCCTATGACACTTACATGACAGCAGCACGGCTTTTTGCAAATCATCTGTCAAACACGTGTAAAAGCACATTCAGTGCTGTAGTTGTTGTTCTTACTCTTAATAGTTCCCATTTTCTGTCTGTAGAAAATAGTGAAAAATGTCTATTCCCATTTGTAATGATTACTTTTTTTTAAAGATGTCAGCTCTGCTTAAGAAAAATTCTTAATCCCAGCATGATAGGTTTACTTTCAGAGAAGACGAAAAGGAAGGACTGTGAAGGAATTTGATGGGCTTGAACCAATCATTGCCATTTTTTTCCATGGAAAATGAAAGGGTTGAAAGATTGAGTCAAAGGGTAGAACAGTGGTTGGCACCGTTGTCTCACAGTGAAATGATCTTGGGTTCAAATGCAGACTGGAGCCTTTCTGTGTGGAGGTTGCATTTGAACCCCTGTTTGGCGTTATCTTTGGATACGTCAGCTTCCTCCTCCATGTATATCCAAAGATATACGTGGGCTTTGGTTAGGTTAATTGGTCGTAAATTGGTCATTGGTGTGAATGTTTCTCTATTTCATCCTCGCAGACTGGCAGCCTGTCCAGAGTGTACCCCATCTCTTGCCCTGTGGCAGCATGGATAGGCTTCAGCACTCCCATGATTGTGACTTTGATTTTTGTTTGCAAATTGTTAATGTTGATTATTAAACTGTTTCAGTTCTATTTTATTTTTAAGAGAGATTAAGACTTTTCACTACAAACTACATTTACTTCGATTTTCGAGTGTTGGTTGGGCCAATTTATTGAAGATGGCATTCGTAAAGCTAAAAAGTTCAAATTTAACAAATAAAGAAAAGATGGGAGAAACACCCTTCAGCCGTGTGATGAGCATTGACTCCACCAGAAGAAGTCACTCTGCACCTTCTTTGTTAGGAGCACATGAGTTTGAAGTGCCACAAACACAACTGTGGAGTCCTCGAGTGCCAAATTCAATAAAAACATAATTAAATGATATTGAATTAAATGTATTAAATAATTCAATGTGCCATTATGTAAAGAACCCACAGCAGAGCTCATGACATTCTTATGCTTTTCAGCATTGTTTATTCACACACACTTTTGCACATCGTTGCTGTTGCAAAGACACTCTGTCAGCTGCCACACACATCAACAACACAACAACATTAAACAGTCAGACTTTTAAGCCGGCAAGGCGCGATTGCAATTGCTGTGCAGGTGCGTCCATCTCACCTGCAACATCATCGCAGACTGCGTCCTGCCACACATTACTAAATTAAAATCAATTAATTAATTAAATATGAATAATTGTCAATTCATTTTGGTTAAAACTTTTATTAATTAATTTATTTACAGTTTTAATCAATTGACACTTAATTAATTATTTACATATTTAATTAATTATTGAATTATGTATTTCATTCATGTATTTTGACACGCAAGGCCCTCCATAAACAATCAGTTGGTTCAAGCAGAACTCGGTGGTAAATCTGTTTGTTTGGCCAAAATGTCGGCCAATATATTGGACCAGTTAAATAATCAAATATCAGTATTGCTATTGGTGTTAAAAGTCCCGTATTGGCTGGGTTCTCTAGAGAACATTACTTTGAGGGACCATATTATTGATAATGCAGTTTTATTTATATTGATCCATTTGGCGTGTACACAGTGATCCAATGAATGAAGGATTTTTGTTTTCACACTTGAAGTTATGGGAGAAGAAATCAGATTTTTTGCGCAATGGATTCCTATTTGTCCAGTGTGTCCAGTTTGGTAGACTCCTCCTTGAAGCTCTATAAATGACACCACAGGAAATCTCTCAAATAGACTGTCACTATAAATCCTGGGCCTAACACTCAAAAGCACCTCTTTAAGTTGGCTCTTTAGTCGCCAAGTACAGAACAGCGGGGCTGCAAGCTTCATGGCTGTCACACTACATAGTCGACCAACATCACAGTCTAAAAGAGATTGTTCTTAATCTGTGGTAAAAGTAAGTAGAGACGTGCTGGGCTCTCATACAAACTCAGTAAGTAAATTTAATGAGTTTGAAGTTCATAAAGTCCACCATGAAAATAACCATAACACCTGATAGGGAAGAACAGATGACATAAAAGCAAATAGTGTAGTATAGTGGGACGATTGCGGGTAAATCTTATGAAATGTCTCATTCACCTTTATCTTCAGTGTACCTGTTGTTTTTGCAGGACACTTTATAAGTATATCAACTGTGTAATGTCATAAAATTGTCATCACAATGGGATCGATGAAGCTTTGTGGCTGTGTTTCCTACAGGGGAAAGATTTGCTACATGTCCTTTTGGCATTTTCAATGACAGGTCAGTTTTATGACACCCCATAGAGTTCATTGGCATTGAAACGGCCCTTTTGTTTCCCAGAGGGTGAACAAGCTGTGTATGACCAAAAGATGATTTCCTAATTTTCTATATTATGGTGGAGCCTAACATTACTTAACTTTAATGAGAGCCTGTCATATTTAGTGTAAGATTTCAGGGATAGCCTATAAACTACTCTGAGAGCATGTATGCTTATTCTTTATTTCTTCATTACATCGATTGATAATTTGGTCTGAAAATGGAAAGCTATTGTGCTTATTTTTTGTAGAAATCCTTCCAACATTTAGTTTGTTGGAGGTTTAAACTTGAGAATCTACAACTAGTGAGTTTTTACGTGTCAGGTGCTCTGCAAAATCTGCGCATTAAAAAAATCATTAAATCCCAATTACAAAAGCTGTCTCTGTAATTTCTTTTCTGAACTGTTTGAATCAGTCTTCACTACAAGGTATCGACGGGAAGTTTGATGACCCACCTTTGGCATCATTTAAACTTGTCAAACTACACAGAGCAGCATTCAACAAAAACTGTTTCTCTGAATCATTTATTGAAAAGATTGCGCCTCCCTTGGGACTCCATTAGAGCGTTGACACACTGAGGCAGTGGTGGGTCTTTCACGCCTCTGTGCTCAGGCAGCCGGTCTCCGGGGCCAAACAGCTCTCTGCATTTTTATGGCTGGATTCACCACTGTAAAGTGATATTTCCTTGGGCTCTAGAGACAATGGTGAGGGTGAAGTGGTATCACAGAGGGTCACTCTATTAAGCACGAGACATTTTAAATAGCTCAAGGGTGGTAATTTCCTTAGCATCTTTTCTCCAGTCAGCCAGCTTCTGTGCTAGTGTGGTTGAGGACTGCTCTTACACACATAGATATCTGGGTATTCAGATCTGTGCACGTTCCTGTAAGTCTGCAAATTAGGCAAATAACTCTAGTAGCTGCTATATAGCCTAGCAGTGGAAGTTTAATTCACCAAGCTCACCAGGCTGTGATTGAAGGGCGATTTAAGGGAAATCCAGGTGTTACTACAATTGTGTTGTTAAATGCCTTTTACAAAGAAGCACTGCTTCTCATCCAGATTGTGTTATATTATTAAGAGCTATCTAAATTTGCATACGTTTACTGTATTGTAGTGTTGTCTTTCTCTCTGTTCCTGTTCTGGATCCAGAGTTTCTTGTAACTCTCAAGTGGACTTGAGAGTTTTTCTTTTGACATTGGCTGCTTTTTCACTCATTTTCAGTCCAGTCCTGATCATTTTCACAGGAGGCGTTTTTGTTTGGTAAGCCACTTAATACTGACCTATGACTTATTTAAGCTTGAAGAGGCACCAAAATCAAAGGATGAACCAGTGTTGTCTATATATAACAAACAGCTTAGCAAAGAACTTATTTTAAATGGTGTCCTTAGCCTTTATATGTTACTTTGTGACTAGCAAAGTAGCTGTTACTGTTTTTGCACCAGCAAGTTATTTCCCCAAAATGCTTGGTGTATTTTGGCATGATGTGCAGTGTCCTTAAAAAAAATAAAAAAAAATAGACAAGTGATGGACAAGAGGAAAGTGTCATACAATAGTATTTTTGCAATGTGCCCTTAAAAGAATGTAAGGAAATTGAACAGCTGGAGGGAAAAGAAAAGGTGCCAGGCCTAAAAAACAATCTATAGCAGATGAGCAATATCTGAAAGTCATATCATAAAGAAATAGGAAAAACATCCAGAAAAGACCCCACACAGAACCTGAGAGATGCATCAGGCCCTTCAGTTGATCTGTTTACTGTCCACTGAAGCTTAAGGTGTCAGCTTTTGATCCACCACACAGTACCATCTTGAAATAGTATGACTGACGGTGGCTTCTTTTTTTTTTTTTTTTTAGCAACACATTCCCAAAGCAGTAAATGCATACAGAGTAGATTGGCCTCCCTAGAGCCTGGACCTCATTATTGTAGCAGTGTGGGATCATCTTGACAGAGAACAGAATGAAAGGAGGCCAACATCCAAAGAAGAGCTTTGAATGTCCTTCAGGCTTGCCTAAGTGAGTTCAGCATGTCTTGAAGAATTAAGATGGCCATGCAACAGATAGTATATTAAATGAACGTCCACTGTGATGTAGCCCATTGGTTATATAAGATCTGTTATGAAAATTTCTGCCATCACTGTCTTGGTGTTTTAAAAGTGTACATGACCAGTGAGGTAGTGACCAGTAGATCTGACTGAAAAACCAAGGACACTGTATGATTGTTGACTTGATAGACAAGTCATAAGTACTTTGACTTCACATGCAATCTATTTAATTAGATGAGTTTTGTTAAATTGTGTTTTCTTTCTTTGCTTTCCAGCAACTTAACTGTATGCTTTTATATGTCTACTTGGACATGTAAAATGACTTATATCTTACCAATATTAATATAATATAATTACCCATGTAGTGGAGTGTTAAAAATACTAAAAGAGAGCATTTTATTTGGTCTGAAAAGTTGTTTTTGTTGATTGACAGCAACTTCCCACCATCTCTTAAAAAAACAAGTGTGACTCTCGAGCACGTATTATCATCCATCTGGATGTGACTTTATGAGCAGAGCCAGAAAAATGAAGCTTCCGCCTACTCACCAGAGAAAAGCTTGACTTCACTGTCAAGCGTCTCCCTCTTTATACTGACTTTGATGTTTTGCCTTTTGACTTTACAGAAACAATCCTATCACTGTGCTGTTTTTTTTTTTTTTGGTGGAAGATGTGCAGTTTGCTTGCAATTAGGATGCCTCTTTGTATTTGAGGAAGCAGGGGAATGATATCACAAAACCACTTTTAGATGTTTTTTTTAAAGACCTCTGTCAGTAAGCTGGTGTGCTTTTTGGAATGTAAGGACACTGGATAAGTTGTTTGTGGAAGTAAATATATAAGAGAGTTGTATTAATGAAGTTTCATGGACTATTTTGTATGTGATAAATTAGTCAGTGGCTGTTGTCATTGTCTTTGTGATTAGCAGTTATGCAGAGACAATGATTCTGTAAGCCTCAACCAGGCTTTCTGATTGCCTTTGTTGGTTTCCTCCTGAGAAAACAATTGTACCCAGCTACATTAGAAGACAGGAAAATGTTATATTGCAAAGCTTCCCATCTAGAACTTCTTCAATTATCATTTAATTTTTATTTGTTTTACTACACCTGCTGTGAAACACAACTCCATCCTAACTCCATTCTTTTTTTCATGCTTACTGCTTAACACCCCACCTGTCATCACCTTTCTGGTGGTTGGCTTTATGACAACATGAATGCTTTGGACAAGGTAGCGTCACATAAGACTAACTAGATGTGGCACAGGAAGAGGAGTGAATCCTGGGAACTAAAATCTCTATTGATGGGGCCCTGGGGCTTGTGTGCTACTGCAGTCCAGCTGACTGTGAATCTATCTTCACAGGTATCCAAACAACACAAAGTGATAACTCTGGATTTTTTTTTGTAAACTTCTGTGTCTAAGAATTCACAATCCACATGTGATATTAAACAAATAATAACTGTATGTATGTTGACCAAATGTTTTTTCTATATCTAAACCACTTTTTTAGATACTCATGGTGTTTGTGAAGTATTACACTCTAGTTTAAATCCCATTATGTCACTGAGACAATACTTTTGACAGTTGTGCTGTTGTAGTTCTCTTCAGTTCTTTTAGTTCTTTTATGAAGTCTTTGACACAGGTGGGTGCAGCATTCAAGACTTGAACTTGAACCAACTTGTTGTTGGTCTTAAAGGCACAGCTCCTTAGCCCCTATTTGGTGTGCTGTACCTCAAGGCTCCATCTTAGGTTATTGTGTGGGGGTTTTTTTTTGGTTTTTTTTTGTTATTTATGTTTCCTTATTGATTTTCATGAAGTACAATATTCCCGTTCATGTTATGTTGATGACATTCAAATTTACTTTCTTTCCCATTAAATACATTCCTATTTGGATGCTTGAATCAAACTGCAGCCTGTGTTTGACTGTTTAACTAAATAAGATTGGTTAACACACAATTTTCTTACCCTTAGTAAAAACAAGACTGAAAATATTGTGTCTGGAAATCAAACCCGTCTAAATGGGTTAACTGATACCCTTGGCCCTCTTACTTATTATTTTTCTTATTACTTGTTATTTATCTATTTACTTATTATCTTGGATTGTTTTTAGAAAGTCCTTTTAAATTAGAGAAGCAAGTGACCACAGTTGTTAAGACCAATTTTTACCCCTCAAGCATAAAAGGATGATGGGGTGTTGTCATCACCCTACTAGGTAGATGGGTGGTTGAATTCAGTGATTTTCATACATTAGGATTCATACAATAGGTGCTGCTATTAAAAATCTAGGATGAGTTTGAATATCAGTGACCTCAACCTCAAAGTTAAAAAAAATTGCCAAATTAAAATCCTATCTTTCTCCCATAGACTTTGAAAATATAATTCATGCTTCCATGATCAAAAAAATAAAAATGATACTAATTTGTCATTATTAGTGATGTGGTCACTTTGTGGTTCAAAAGATTATTTTCAATTTATTTCCTAGCACCTAATTATGCTAAACTCCAGGAATTCTGGTAGATATAACACAAGTCTGCTGACATAAAACAGTCCACTTAAATGATACACGAGCTTCTTTGTTTTGTCTTTTATAGAATCTCCAATATTTTCACCATTCGATGGTAATTCTGGTGCGTTCTGTCAAATGCACATGTGCAAACGGGCCGTTCCCTTTTGATGTTTTCTCCTGTGCCTTCAGATTCAATCAGCCCACTTGACAAAAATAGAAGAGGCGGCTGGGAAATATCCCTCTGCGGTGGTAACAGAAAAAGACCAAGAATTCAGAAGGGAAATTGCAGTTTGACAGTAAAAAGATATGGCATCTGAGTGAACCCAGAAGTCCCTATTTTCTTCATGCTCTCTGTCTTGTGTGGTCTTGCTTTTCATTAAGGATCTGACAGTAGCGGTGTTATCACAGTAGATACAAATGCTTTCAGCAGCTGTTTTGTTTGTGTCAGCAGATTGTTTTAGTAGGAGCAGAGAAGCAGTTTTGCAAGACAGCTCCTGAAAAAGAGAAAAAGGGAGAGAGAGTCATGAAATCTATAAAATGTGTGCACTGCCAAAGTAAAGGGGTAAACATTATTAGCATGTGCTGCTGATAATCACACCAAAAAGAAGGTGCATGGTCATGAAATAACAGGCCTTAAGCGGGCATTCGCATATTTTTAGAGATGGCAGGCTTGAAAGAGTCATTGGTGAAGACGGCCTGAAAGGCTCCGGCTGCCTTTGCCTGATAGGGGGTTAGTGCTGGCAAAGAGAAGGATAATGGAGCAATGATCTAGCTGCCTTATTGTTTAGAAAAAGCCCACGGCTGAGTCTGGTGCTGAGGCACACTGTAGAAGAAGCCTGGGAACAGTGACAGGTAGTAAACCGTGCAGTGCAGCTTTTAACACTTCTGACACGCTCTGGGGTACGTTCTTTTAAAGCCCAGTGTTCCTAGATGCCATCTATGGATTAAAAGGCTGACAGACACTAAACAGCTGCCCTTTTTCAAGAAATCTATAGAGCAGTACTTATGGCTACACACCCAGTGTAACGACAGATGTCAGTCAATGTGTGAATGAGTCTTCGCCAGCGGCCCAAATGGGCACATCTGGTAAAATGTGTCATCCTGTGAGCCAGACCTACATGTAGTTGTGATAATGCTGCATGCTATAAGACTGCCCAGTTGTTTCCTTTAGAGGTTAACATTGCATGGGAATAAATGTCAGGGCCGCGGGGTTGATGTAGTCTGAATTTGCCACACTGACTCATTGCTCGACAGGCTCTCTCTACAGTGGGGGAGACTGAACTGGCACATCACCACCAGAGCTGTGCAAATGCCAAAAAAAAAAAAATCTAAATAAATAAAACGGGCATTGTTTTCATTATGCTAATCCCAAGCATGACACCAATTGTGCTGCTCATTCAGTTTTGGGGGTATTTGTCACACTTTTTAGTAAATGTTACGCAGTGGGGGAACAACTCCAAGATAACACGAATGTTGTAGTAACCAGGGGATGTACGAAAGAAAATAAAATGTTTGGTTTCAAATAAAGACAACATTTTTTGCTTTGTTTTCTTGCATTGTATTCTTTAAAACCTTCCCTGCACAGTGGTCTAAAGTAGCTGTACGAAGTAAAACCTGGTATCTGCAATATTCACTTGTATGTATAGCTGAGAAATGTGACAGAAAGGCCATTAGAGCAGAGCTGGCAATGAAATCCATCACTGGTGGGCTGAAGGACTAATGACTCAGAAACATATTCATTTCCTTGTCCCCGCAGGCACATTTAGGGACATGCTACAAACAAATCTGCATCAAATATACTTCTAGAGACACTTCAGGTCTAGGGTGCATCCTTTTTGTCACCCAGAAAGCATGTTTGTATAATTAATCATTAATCATACAGTATTGTTCTGGATGATGTTCACTTTAAAGTAAGGACATAACCGAAGACTCTTTGCGATCTCCTTAAACAGTCTCCATCCAAACCCTTGTGTTTGTACGGTATAGAGAGAAAAACTCTGGTAAAGAATGAAACCAGAACTGGCTGAAGTGTCACAAAGTTACAATATTGTCCTTATACTTTATATTTTTTTCACCTTAACACAGTAAATGAATTTAAAAAAGCGATTAAAGTGGTAAAAAAGTAAATGCTTTAGAAATTGCTACATTTTTAAGTATAATGTATGAGCAATACATGAATGTATGTGAGCAGCCAACCAAACCAGCCTGTGGTGTTCTGCCAGGAGCATTTTCACGCTACATGCATTTGCATTTGACACCCTAATGGCTATCTAAGGCTTCCCTATTGTTCACAAGTCTCAAACTTTGTCTATAATTACATTTTTCCCACTTCTCCAATCCAAGAAAATCTCTGTTAGTGAGTTTCTACATGGAATAGCCTTCATTGAGTGTAATTTGATTGACAGCTTTGATGATTTTATTCTTCATTATGTTGATTTCTTGACTTAAAAAAATAAATGCACGCTTAAATTTATAATAAACACTCCTGATGGTCTAATGCAAATTTTGATTTTTGCAGAGCATTTGTTACATTAATAATTTAGTTTTTGTGAAATTTTAAAATTTGTGCATTTAAATATCATGTAATATTTTTACATATAAAAGAAGGCATTATAGATGTTGTACATCAAGCTGCCTTATATTTAGCAAACCCAGTAAGTCCAGTATTAATGCATTGTAATAGATGTTTTTGTACCAAAGTGCACCTCATAGTGGGAATATTTCATAGAAAATGTTTTTGTGGCCAGGTCAACACTTTTGGTTAATGATGGAATACTTAAAAATCTGGCTGTGTGTTAGTGTTAGTGGTAACTCACCAATGATTAACTAGAAGAAAATTTCACAAATAAATAAACACCTGATTTACTGCTGCTGTGGCTAATAAATTACCCTGTTGAGCTTGTCGTTTGCAGTTTTTCTTACTTGACTTCATTATAATTTTACTTACACTGTGATTCCTTTTTTCCTCTTATAAATACTTAATATCCCAAAGCTTTACAGTGGTTCCTTTTATCACAAATTGGATGATGTAACTTAAGAAATACAGTCTCCCAGGCTGTTGTTGTTGACCTAAATAGTAAGCAGAATGCCAGATAGGTTGCATTTTGCAGAAGTATAAAGCACTTCATCTTTTCTTTTCTTTTGTGTGAAAGTGCAGCAGTGTAAGTCAGAACATTAGGAGGAGAACAGCTTCATCCAGGGTCACCTATTCAGGGTCAATTGTGAATAATTTGGGTGCAGTCTTCAGCATTGTGCTAAATACAACATTCTCTCTTATGAGATCCGCTTTCAAATGCGAACTCAACTGTCACCCATTCAGCTGCTGAGAGAGCTTTAAAAGCAATTATCCGTATCTCTCTATCCGTAGCTCCCTTTTGCTTTGCTTATTCTCCTGATTCCTCCCATTTCTGGGGCAAGTCCTTGCACATTCCCATCATGTTTTGATGGCCCACTTTTCTGCTAGTGAGACTTTACTGCAAACTGTTTCCTGGGTTTTGTACAAAGACTCATTACTGTAATGCTGTATTGCATTATATTAGTGTGTGTTGTTAAATTGCTTCAAAGCTAATGCAGAACCGCTAGTAAGAAAAGAATCTGTATATTTACTTAATGTATGTCAACAGAGCAAGTTTTTAGAGATGTTCTTTAAACACTCATTCATTTCAAAGAGTCTTTTTAGTTTTTTGACCTCAGCTGTCAGTGAATTTTCACTTTTTCTAGGCTTGTAATTAGTCTTTTGTATGATTTTTACAATAGAGCACTGATTTCTTGATATTGTATATTAAATTATTGCTGGGGAAGAAGTCTGATTGTTTCAATTCACACTGGTTGTATTTTTAATCACTTACTCATAGGAAGAACTATGAACAAATCTCCACATGTTCCCAAATTTTGGGACCTAATCTATTCCCATTATCACTCAATGTCACACACTGGCTTTGTGAGGTCCAAATTGAACTCTTGCCATTTCTTTTTTTGCACTCAGTAGATTTATAGAGAACGAGCACTTTTCCTGTCCTATTCAGCTTCAAACTACTAATTAATAACTCTTTTGAATGATAAAGCTTTATTTCTAAAATCATCCTTGGATACTTTTCTTTATTTTCTGCAACTGAAGTTTGAAACAGTGTAAAATAATCAGAAATGACCTACACCCAACAAATAATCTGCTGCTCCTTGAAGCAAAGACCTGCTAGAAGCAGACTTGATTTCAAACGTGCTGTAAGGATTTGCTTCTTACTAACTGTTAGCGGTTGTGGGTTGCCCTTTGTGCACTCCTTTCCCAGCTGAAGCGGCGGGGTCATGACTTGAACTACAGCAGGAGTCTGAATCTGTCTGAAACATTAACCAGTGCAATCCCTCAATCTGCTGGGACGAAAGAAAGCAATCTGCCTATGAAACCAAAGAAATCACCTCACGCCAGAAAGTATCTTTAAGGTTACACTTCTCAAATGCACAGACACACAGAGACACACACACACACACTAAATGGCTTTTTTTGTGTTTCCACTCCTCTCACTATAAAGTGATATAATCTTTTATTAATGGTCAGTGCTTATCTGGTGACATGGAGACCGTTTTAATGATTAATCTGAAGAGGAAGTGCTCATTGTACACAGGGAGATCTTTAGGATCTTGGAGAACCACTGTGCTGTTTTCAGTTAAAGACGTGAGAAAGACTGTATTAATTAGAACAGACCATCAGATTGGTTAGAAAGCCTGCGAGAGATCAGGACACAGTCAAAGAGAGGTTACTTTTATCCATTCACTTTCCTAACTGCTTTTAAAATTTAGGAGCCTATCCCACCTCTCATCAGGCAATAAGCAGAGTACCCTCGACAGGTTATCGGTCTACCAGAGAGCTAACAAAGCTCAAATTCTCACATTCACACCAGTGGCCAGTTTAGAATCACAGATTAACCTGACATGCATCCAGACTAGTACCAACCTTGAAATTTTAAAGTTGTTTAACAGCGTTCATTTTGAAAGTTGTCCAAAAGCTAGAATATTAAAAATGCCTGACAAAGGCCTTAAAAATTCATTAAGTACGCAACCAGAGCGAGCAGCTCCCTAAACCACGTCTTATTATCGATAAATTCAGCATTTTCAAAACAAGACTGAGGCTGTTAAGCTAAAGCTGAGCTCTACTTTTTGCCTCACCCTCAAGAAACAGCATCTTTATGCAAATTCACCGAGTAAGGCTGAAGCAATGAATTGTGAATTATTTAAATATTTTTAAATATATGTATCATACATTTGGCCACATGCGATTTTTCCTACTAAACAAATTTTCAAAATGACGTGTTCTTACTCCTGATTATTTCTAGATTTTTTTTTTGTTTGTTTTGTTTTCAGAGTTTCAAACTGGGCGGCACGATATACGATCAGGCGTCAGAGATCTCAGGGTCACACCTGCTTCCCTGGCTGTGTTGAAACTCTTTCTGCCACAGGTTTATATCAATAAAACCTTTTGTAAGTCTGCTGTGGCTCTTGTAATGCTATATTAAAATTGCAGTCAAAGCGAGGAAGTGGTTCATTAGAATTAATTAGAAATTTCAGGACATTCTTTCTCTCTTGCAATCACCTCTATCTTGTAATTAGAGCGAGTGGTGGGAGGATAATGCAGCTGTGCTGTGTAGAGGGCACCGGGGAGCAAGAGAGGAGGGAGATGCATGAGATTGCTGCTGAATACTAAACAAACTTGCTCTTTCCATGTAACAAAAGAACAGATGTCCTGTCTGACTCTTCTGTTAAAGAAGCTTTTTTAATGTGTTTGGGTTCTTGCTGTCTGTGGTTTCCTTGAGCTTGGCTCTAGGATCCAGTAATAAAACCAAGATTTGGAATGGTGCCTAAACGCTTTAGTCATTTAGATCATTGTTGCTTTACTTGTGTGTCTGTTTAAGGACTGAAACTCTGAATTTTGAACTCTTGGGAAACCGTGTTTATCCCTAACCCCAAACGCATTTTTGGTGGCATGGATTGGCTCCAGGGCCACTGCAAATCAATATAAAGTTATTCTAAGTGATCACAGGTCACAGCCACAGTGGTCACTGATTGGGTCAACATATAGGGGAGATTGTGGCGCCATTAAAACATCAAATGAGTAAATATATTTTGGGAGAATGGTATTTATCCCTCCAGGAGAGATCCAGACTCTTGGAGAATCAGTTTCACAGCACACTTTAAAATTTCTTACTAAGGCATGTTATTATTGGTTTTTCCATTAATTTGTCAGCCAATGTGTGATAGTGTCCAGGCAGACTGAGGGGTTCCTGCTGTTCCATTTTTCAAACAGGCACGTCAGATCGGTTAGTGATAATACAACAAAGTAATAATCTTGAAGTGACAGTGGCGAGCACCCATGCAACCCCCCAGTCTCGCTGCATAAAGGTCAGCTACCCTCAGTCGCAGAACTCCAGTGGGCATTTGGCACACAGTCATGGTGGGTAAGCGACAAGCTCGGCATTGACAAGCCTTTTCCTAATGAAGTGCCTGTTATCTGCAGCCGGAGTAATGACATGCAGGGGTGTGCTGCCAGGAACGCTTCTACTTGCCTTCACGGGGCAAAGGAGGAGGAGGAATAAGACAGACGGCTGACTGTGGGTGCTCAACCTTCACCTCAGCTGACCCCCTCATTAGTCACTGTGAGCACTGAGACTTGAATACTAGGAAGACTTCAGTCAATTAGATTCAGGCATAGACACGAGCTGGGTGTTTTTTTTGTTTGTTTTTTTTTTTTAGATTTGATTGCTTTCTTTTAGAGCCCCCCCCCCAAAAGAAACAAAACAAAAAACAAATCCATCAAACTAGTTATAAACTAGTTCATAATGAATTCAAATCTGTAATTGCGACTAACAATCTAAAGTTGAAACACCAGAAACGCGGCGGAATTAGAATTAATTTGCCTTGATATTTCCAGCCCCGATGGATATGAAAATACCAATATTTACCGTCCTAGTAGGCCAGTTTGGCTTTGAAACAGCACTCGGGGAAAATATCTGGCCTTTTTGCTTCTAAAAGCTTTCATCAACACACAACTGTGTTGTAGTTCCACTGAATGGCAGTGAATATTAGCAATAAGATACTAAAAGCTTGCAGACAAACATTGTGATCTACCAGTGGGCTTCTTTTATCTGACCTACATTTGTTGTAAAAATAAATAAATAAATAGTGGAAATGTAAGATTTGCTAGGGAACAGCTTTTTTTTTTTCTCTGCAGAAGAAGAGCTTTTCACCAGCTTGTCTCTCATTTTTTTTCTTATTATTTTGGGTTTTGTGAACAGTGTCCATAGGATTTATTAGCTGAAAAGCATTACGCTCTGCACGTAGGCACTGGACAATATGATGTGTAATTTGTAATGCAACTAAAGCAGTGAAGTTATGGTCTATAGCAGCGGTCCCCAACCTTTTTTGCGCCGCGGACCGGTTTATGCCCGACAATAGTTTCACGGACCGGCCTTTAAGGTGTCGCGGATAAATACAACAAAATAAAACTAGTACCGGTACCGAAAAAAAGAAGATTTATTCATAACACACGTGAAAAGACCCAGGAAAACAGAGTTAACGATAAAAACGATAACAAAATAACTGAAAACCGATAAAAACCATATTTCACACCTGAGCCTCAACTCTTGCGGCCTGGTACCAAACGACTCACGGACCGGTACTGGTCCGAGGCCCGTGGGTTGGGGACCTAAAGAACTGACAGAGGCGACCACCACCAATAGGCAACAGGTGAAGTGTCTTGCCCAAGGACACAACGGCCGAGACTGTCGGAGCCGGGGCTCGAACCGGCAACCTTCCGATTACAAGACGAACACCCAACTCTTGAGCCACGATCGCTGTGTTTACAGCATGTTTTAAAGATTCTGTGCTGGAATATGTTTTATACTGCTGGAACTACAGCTACAAGAACACAGAACACACACCAAGAATACCCGTTCAATCAATGAAATTTCGCTTTGATCTGCAGACAACCTAAAGCTACTTCCACATCTGCTTTATGAGGCTGTGGTACAGCAGCGTTTAAATGTATCCAATTTAAAAGTTAAGAACTCTAGTGTGCAGCCATCACCTTAGCATTAAGCAGCAGCACCGTGTGCGCACTGAGCAGTAAAATAATTCACTGAAACGTTAATTTACAGGATTATTATATGTTCTTTAGATTTTATTTTTTTTAATTTAGATTTTATCATCGTCATCTGGTAAGCTCTTTGATTGGAGTAGGCGGAGCTCAAAGGGGTCATACATCAAAGAGTGATATGATGTGTAAAATGCCCATTTATATATGAGTGTGCACAGAGCCTGAAGGAGAGAGAAATTAAATAACCACCATCATTATACCCGTTATCTCCAACTAGAGGTTTAGGTGTAGTGGAATCGCTAAGTCAAAGAAAGCCTGACTTGGTTTGTTTTATACCTTTCTGGACTTGAGGTTTAGGCTTGCAAAAGATCCACTTTAAGTCAACCCTGTGATCTTGTACCTGGCCTCATGTTTCCCAGCCAGGGTGGTAGTTGTTGAGCAGTGACAGCACTGGAGTAGCCTTAGGATTAATGGTGCTGTCTTCCCGATATTGATTAATCACCAACCTTTTAACCTCGTCACATTTACTAGGCGTATGCTCTGATGTAACGCGTTAATACCACAGAAGCCGAGACACTGAAGTGTCGTAGACAGCTCAGTTTCACATGCTTAATTAAAACTTTTTAAATGTACTTGACCTCCTGCCATTTAAGGATTTTGAATCTGCTTAAAATTTCAGCTCTGCTATTTGAGGTTATTTGAGTTTAGCTGCTCAGTTCTTCTGTATTTCCCACGAAATATGCTATGAAACTGTACCGTATGTCACCCACGCACTCAATTATTACCCTGCCTGGCTTTCTGTAGCAATGCACACAGTTGTAATAATCACTTTTAATGTATTGGCAAATTAAATCTGCAGGTGTCTGCAGTTGTGTAAAACACTTCCAGTGCTAAACAATTATACTGAGAAACTCTCAGTTTGTTCTTTTGCTTCTTTCCAAACAGCGTGTTCAGAAAGAAAGTCCCCCAATCATCATATTTATTCACTGTTCACTCCACATTTTCCCCCTGGTCTTCAGCGTCCCACCTGTAGTGGCTCTATGCCCCACCAGTGGGCCCTGCTGCACAGTTTGAGAACCATTGCTCTGAGGGAAGCTTCATTGTGAGACTCAGAAATATAAGCAAACCCGAGAAAGACCTCATCACTTTTAATCCTTTCTCTTTTTAAGCTGTGTGATGGGGTTTATTCCAGACACTTCAGATGGCTCTGGCTTCGTATTAATATTAGATGAATCCAAGATATATCTGCTGGAGTGAGCAATATTTCTCATTTTAAAGGCTTAGCTTTTCTTGGCTGAATTTTTTTGGGGCCATGTGCTCGAATATGTGATTTGCTGCTTTTGAATTTCAGTTTTTCTGCTCTTCTATTGCAGCGGGATGCAAAGGGACAATATCTGTTTGACCTCATCTGCCATAACCTCAACTTACTGGAAAAAGACTATTTTGGCATCAGATATGTGGATCCAGACAAGCAGCGGGTAAGTGTTTACATCTGTGAGTGTGGCAAGAGGTTTTTTGTGTTTATACTAATGTGCATTTCATTTATGGTTTTCTTAGTGAGGTACTTTTCACAAAATTAAAATCTAGTCTGAGAGAAAGAAATGCTCATCCTTGAAATACACAATATCATTAAGGTGAAAGTCATCTGTTTCTTCCTGGGGGTCAGATGAGATTATCTTTAATTAGTCTCATGTCTTTGCACGAGCTTTGAGTCTTGATAGAAAGTTCAGCTAATGCCTAATGGGCCCATTGTTTTACTAGAGAGGGAAATAGAGAACCAGTTAAAGTTGAGATGTTAAAAATTATTTAATTTACTGGAATCATAAACCTCAAATATTTAAAACGTTTTCTATAAATGGTAGTATGTTTGTGTGACATGAAACTCGCCTCATCTGAGTCACACGTTAGTCTGTTGCTAAGAAAGCTGTATTGATGTTGAAAACTTTTGCATTCCTACTTTTTTTGCACATAAAAAAATGATCAGGGGACAATAAGAGGATTGGAAGATGATCTGACCTTAATAGTGTCAGTGAAATGGTATTAACATCCATCCGTACTTCTTATATGTTATGACATATACATTAACGTGTTTGCATTAGTTATTGTTAAATTGAAATTGTTCATAAGAAAGGAAATTTTCAGCTCCTCAGACAATTCCTCCTTTGGTATTTTAGATAATTTTCAATTTTATTCAATCTTATTTATATAGCCTCAGGGGAATATATATTGTAATTTGACAGAAAACCCCAACACTCAGACAACTGTGCAAGAACTTAGTGATAGTGAGCGACAGTGGGACGGAAAAACACTCTTTTAACAGGAAGTAGCTTTAGGTTCAGAGAGAGAGCATCTGCAGCAAGTGATCGGAGATGAGAGAAGGGAAACAGGAGACAAAACAGTCTGTGGAAGAGATCCAGAGATTAAGAATTACTAATCATTAAATGCAAAGTGGCTTATAAACTCAAAGTGGGTGAAAAGAGGTAAATGGAGAAGAAACGCTCAGTGCATCATGGGAAGCCCCCAGCAACCAAGGCCTATTGCAGCATAACTAAGGGAGGATTCAGGGCCACCTGATCCTGCTCTAAACATATGCTTTATTGAAAAGGTCAGTGTGGCAGGGTGTGGTTTGTGGCTCAGCTGCAGGGGAGGGGTCGAGCAGTGGGTTTAGGGTGTGGTGTCAGGGGAGGCCGGCTCGCACACCTGACCTCATCACCTAATCAGGTCTACCCTGTTAAGGATGTTGCTGGGACTGGAGGGGTGAGCGGTGTGTGCTACAGAAATGGGGCAGCTGGAAAGACGGAACTTTAAAAACTGGAAAATAAAAGATGCTGAAAAACTGCAACACTGTGGTCGTCGAGTCCTTCATTGTCACAGAACGTTTTAAGCCTAATCTTAAAAGTAGAGAGGCAGTTCCTACTTCTGGTGAAAGAGTATATAGTCTTTGAGTTGAAACTAAAGTGCTAAGTTTTTAAACTGCCTTGTTTTATCTCTGGCTTCCAAACTTTTAAAAGCAGAAGCTGTTGAATGTGAACTAAGAGTGACTTTTTTGCACACATTACTGTGTTGCGTTGTGTCAAAACGACGTGCATGCCTGCAGTTTAAAATTTGAATGTTTTTGATTTAGAGCGAGATTGTGGTCCAGAGTGAAAAGTTGTGTTCTTCGGTGTCTCTTACTCACGCCACCTTTCAGACTGAAGGCCGTCCCAACAGGCGCTTCTGCTGTGAGGCATATAGTTGCACTGCTGGATTCATGAAGTATTAACATGTTCACAGATCATGTTGTAGCTCTTCAGACAAGAACCAAGTTCTGCTGATGCTGCATTTCCTATGCTGTCACTCAGGGCTATTTTGGTGGTTGTTGCTGTGGGTGGGTTGGGTTGGCGAGAAGACATCACCGGAGAAAGATGGAGAGAGAATACGATTCCAGTGAAATGCAGGATCTGAATCTCACTCTAGAAACACACAAGTGTAGCCAGCAGAGCCCGGTATTAGTATTATTGTCATGTGTGTATTTTATTAAATTTTATAATGTAACGTGATAATAATAATAATAATAATAATAATAATAATAATAATAATAATAATAATAATAATAATAATAATAATAATAATAATAATAAAAGATCATCAATGTGGCATATTATTTAAAAAATGCAAATAAACAAAACAAAATTAAAGTCTGATTTTTTGGGTAGATAGAATATTACCACAGCTGCTGAAAAATGTTATTATGATTATTAGTGAAGTATTAAAATGAGATATATTTCTATTGTTGAAACCACATTATGGATCAATTTTAATTATAATAAAATAAAACTGTGTCATTTGTGTTGCTTTTCAAAAATTCTCTTTTACAGGTATAATTTATTTTTTCATCTTTTGAGTACAAGAGTGTAGCTTTAAAATGTTTCTGGCTATTCCTGCCTGCTCAGCCACATTTTCATGCACAAACTGTAAACTTTGTTTAAACTGCTTAACTTGCGGTCATTAATTTATTATGTCAGATGACTGAATAAACTAATTGAAGTATTATTCTATGGAGTAAATCAGAGTTATATATATCTTTGAATGCTTTAATAAAGAATAAACATTTAATATTAAAGGGAATGGGAAACATTATCTATTACTTTTCCATAATTATTTTATTTACCTGAAGTATTTGATGATGTCATTAAAGAAACCTCTGGAAATTCTTTAGGTTCAATGCAGCATTCGCTTATTGCACTGATCAATCTGTACCGCTCTGACACTATACATGGTGTTAGCAGGTTTTCCCACGTAAAACTGTCAGCAGTAACAGCTGATGTGTGGATTACTCTCAGGGGATGTTTGTGACATTTGTATCTGTCTGTTTTTCTGTCAAATGCAGCACTGGTTGGAGTTCACAAAGTCAATTGCAAAGCAAATGAAATGTAAGTACTTCACTTACTTTTTGTGTCTTTATAATTAAAGAAGCTTTGAAATTAAGTTGGGAAATCTTTTAAAATCGCATACATTATGTAGCAATATGATGTACATTTGATGTAGCAACAGAAAAAGCTAATTGCTTAGTTTATTAAATTTAAGTAATTTAATGCAATGAAAAAAGATCAATAGTTATTTGTCAGTCTGATCGGGGGAATGTAAACAGTTTGTTCAAGTCTGAAGAACTGTGCTTTACATTTTAGTCATTTGGTCTGATTCTGATGTATCAGTTGTATTTCTATTGTTATGTTTCTAATAGTTAAATCTTTGCTGCTTCCTTGTTCAGGTTACTCTATACAATGTTTTTATTATCTCAGTAAGACTTTCATCTGGATAAAAAAAAAGAGATTATTATAGATTATAATTATTATAATCTAAGTTTCCTCGTGGAAACCGTTAAAAGGAGGACTTTCTAACAGTATTTTTTGTACAATATTGCATGTAGATCTGAATATTTCTCCCAAAAAGTCTTCTGCCTTGTATAGTTGAAGAGGTTATATTTTTATTGTACCTGGCCTCATTAAATTGATTAAATTGTTGGTTGATTTTTTTATTTTTAGCAGAGTTACAGAGTGTATGCATCGATCAAGAGACACAAAGACCTATAAATTAATTTGACCAAAGACATTTCTAAAAGCACTTGTCAGATTTCACGTTTCTGCTGATTGTTGGCAATTATTGAAGTTATCCTCGCACATGTCTCAAATATTTCCTGTTTGTTTCCTCCAGCTCAGCCTCCGTTCACCATGTGTCTGAGAGTTAAGTTCTACCCTCCTGATCCTGCTTCTCTCAAGGAGGAAATCACTAGGTATGACCCACTGTGGTGGCTTTCACTTCAGATGAGTTGATAAAGGCTGTTTGTGTTTTCTTGTTTTTCTAAAGCTAAAGTTTGCATTCATTTCAGTTTAGCAGTGATGAAAAGAGGGAAAGAAGAGAGATGGCAGCTGTGCTGGGGCGTTGTTTTGTTTCCTCGGATTAGATTTGTGCTGTGAAACTTCTAGACTGAGCAAACATGCCTCTTTCTGAAACATTATTCATGTGCCTTCATAATTAAAATGCTTGAGCACTTTACCGTCTAAAACGTTATGATGAATATTACACAGAACACCATTACAGAGGAATGTAACAGCCTTCTCTGGCAGTGCTGAAAGTTAATGGTTGGAAGATTAAAAGCAACATCATGCAAGATTTTTGTGCAAACGCACACATTCTCCATGTAATAATCCTCTTCAAATGTAGTCCTGTCTTAATAACGTATCACTTTAAATTGGTGAAAGTAACACTTTCACTCGGACCGAACAGCTGTGAGTTCACACGGCGTCAGTTTGCACTTGTATTCATTACTGACAGGAGAGAGGTCCGCTCCGTCTCTCTCTCTGCTGTGTAATAAGATGCATTCATGTTTTCTATTGTACCTAAAGAATAGATGAGTAGATGAGATGGGGGCAAAGGTTTCTAATTGAAAGTGGAAATGAATTAGAGAGAAAGGAGTGAGTTCATGGTTATTATTATAGTGCAGTGGGCAGAGCATGGTGCAGACCACAGACAAGACAAATAATCAGTTGCATGCTCATTCACTGCGTACGCCCACTCATTGAAATTGGACTGTTTGGACACTATGTTAATACCAAATTAAATTCAAGGCAAAATAGGCAGCTTTTTGATAAGAGATAAAAATACACTCACCTGCCACTTCATTAGGTATACCCTTTCAACTGCTTGTTAAGGCAGCTATTTCAATAACTCAGTGTATTTCAGCAGTTAAGACGACCCGCTGAAGTTCAAACTAAGCATCAGAATTGGGAAAAAATGTGATTTAAGTGACTTTGAGGATCGACTATCTTCAGACGTTTATGTGCTTGTTGTTTTAGCTCATTCCGATTGATCGTCTCATTTAGGTTTGACATTATGTTGACATTAGCTTGTCATTTTTCAGATGCTCATTGTTTTTAGAGTTTTCAGCTTTAAGCGACCAACGCTGCCTTACACACAGTGAAACTGGACTAGATTGCTTTGAGCTTGACCAGCCCGGTCTGATTAGTCTGGATTTCTGCTGTAACATCCAGATCAGAATTTGGTGTAAACAACATGAAAGGATGGATCCATACTGCCTTGCATCACCGGTTCAAGCTTTTGGTTGTGGTGTAATGGTGTAAGGGGACACTTTGGGACATTATGGGCCCCTTAGTGCCAACTGAGCGTTGTGTAAATGTCACACCTTACACAAGTATTGTTGATGACCATGGCCATCCCTTTATGAGCCCGTCAGTATGGACCTCTGTGTGAGGAATGTTTTCAGCACTTTGTTGAATCTATACCACAGTGGACCTTATGAAGTGTCCAGTGAGTGTTATTTGTAGTTACAGGTTATCTTTATTGCAGCATGGTGTTGATTTTCACCACCTACAATAAAACAAAAAAACAACAGCAAAAAGAGCAAAAATGGGAGTACCAGATTAACAACATGGTCGGTTGAATTTATATTGTAATAACAGACTGGTTTGACATCAGCCTACAGTTTTATTTGCCTCCTGTTTCCTTTTTGGTTTGTTTATTGATGGCAGATGTGAGTCCTTGTGGCTATTCCATGTATAAGTTAATGCAGTGGCGTTTCACTGTCCATTATGCAGAACTGTTCTTTTAGCACAGTTTGGTATGGTTATGGTTATAGCATCTCTCTTCACCTGTCTGCACTTCTACTTTGATTCTAACTTACTAAATATAGGCAATTTTTTTTATCCCAGTAACATCCTTGACATCCTTCTTTCAGCCCTTTATAATCACGAGTGAAAATCTGCTATTATGTATAAAAGAATTAGTTGGCTATGCTCATTAGTGCTCATATCAGTGTGCAGATGTTTTGAAGTGTAATCAAAAGATCAGCAGCCATCAGCACCAAATAGCTGGGGATGTTGTTGTGCATGCAGTTTACTCATCATATTTTTAAAAGGGTCTGTGAATCTGCTGCCATGTGAATAACATGGGATGTCTCCATTTAAAAAAAAAAGAAAAAGAAAAAACATTGTGGAAATGTTCTAGACACTAAAAAGAAAGCAGGTCTTGGGTTTTTTTTTAGTGTTTTTTCACCTCTAACTATAACAACAGTAATGATAATGGTAGTAATAATAATACTCATCTCTACTATTATTCATCATCATCTTTGCTGCAAATCATTAAGGTTCGCGATTCAGGAGCTGATTGGTTCGATGAGCCTGAAACTAGGCAGGAGATTTTAAGAAAAGCACAGCGGCATCAGTAGCAGCTTCTCCCTCGGGGTCTTTCTGCCATTATTTCACCCAAAACAAAACCCTCATTTCAACTAAATCAAAAAGAAATATTCAAACCACCCATGGGGAACACGAACACAACATGTAGCCTTTGCTCGGGTTTGCCATTCCTGCTTGCTTCATCGTTTACCTGCTAATGTTCACTGAGAAAATCAGCTGTATTTATGACCAGTTTTCTTATAATCAGTGAGAGCAGCTGACGTGGTTTTTGTCCTTTGTAGATATCTTGTCTTCCTGCAACTCAAGAGAGACCTCTATCACGGTCGGCTCCTGTGCAAAACCTCGGATGCGGCTATGCTGGCTGCCTACATCCTTCAAGGTAATGAAAAGTGACAGATGGAAATTACATGTACCACTCTCTGCTTCTCACTGTGTTCTCAACCTCTGTTTTACTGTGCCTCATAGAGCACCGTCCTGATAAACACCGCCAGCCAAGCAAAATAGATTTTCTGAGGATTTTTTCACAAGAGCGAAAAAATACTCCTCAGAGAGTTCCCTAATGTGATGCAATGAACTTTTCGCTCTATGTGATTTAGCAAACTACTCACAAACAATGAAAGCTTGTTCTGTACCGTATGATAATTACATCAGTTGCGAGGTAATGAACAAGAAAATCGCACTCTGTTATAAAGTCTTTGAAGCTGTTATCTGGCATCTTGTCATCTTTGAACCACACACACAGTCTCAGCTGGCTTCACAGGGAGGCAGGTCCTCCTGAGGAGGATGGCCTGATGAATTAAACATAGGCTGCCTGGTCAGCTCCTCTTTGCAGAGAGGAATCAACGTCAGGGTCATCTAAGGGAGAACAAAACGGCAAGAACCACAAACAAACCTGGCCATGTTTAGCCCGACTCCCCTGGCATTTAAATCTAACGTCTATCTGATATGAATGTCTGTGGACATGTTTAAAATGTAAATCTTTTTTTATTTTGTTATTCCCCCTCCAGCTGAGATCGGTGATTACGACCCTGGGAAGCATCCTGAAGGTTATAGCTCCAAGTTCCAGTTCTTTCCTAAACATTCTGAGAAGTTGGAGCGAAGGATTGCGGACATACACAAGACGGAGCTGATGTAAGAGCCAAAATATATGACCTGCAATCGCTCAGCCAAAAGAAACACTAGACTTGCTTTGACATTTATGTAATTGACTGGCTTGATAAGGTATCAATGGTTTGCGCTGGGCTGGATAGACAGATTATCATCTGTTATTTGAGCAGATAGCGGAGAAAAGCACTTAGACTGTAGCTTGCCCTTTATTTGAACAGTTATTAGCGATGGGTCGTAGCCACAGCATTAACCTGATAAGCAGCAGTGAAAGTGATCTGATGGAGCAGGTTCATGAAGAGGCACAGGAAAAAACACTTTGGAGACAGCTGCTGAGCTGATTAAGCATTTCATTCATTCATCTGCATCATTTTTAAAAATGAATGAATGAGCCACCGTGTTATCTTGCATTATTTTGAGGTTGTTTAATAGTTAAAGGTGTCTGGAACAAATAGGGGGCAAGTAAAACAAAAATAAAAAAATAAAAATCAGTTTAAAGAAATAATCTGAGTCACAGTAGAGACAGAATTGCAAAAGTCTACTTTCGATGCTGTGGGAGGACAAACCATATGAGACACTGCTGCCCACTAGTGGTGTGTCTTTTACTTAATACCATGTAAGCACAGAGCTGCCCTGAATACTTAGGTTAATGTGACAGCCAGAAAGAAGCTGACATCAATAATAAGTGTTTCTTTTTGTTTTTTGTCATCCTATAGTTTATTTGATTCAATTGATCTTGTGTTCATATTTGATCTGTTTGGGCGCTTATTCATCTTTACCTCTTTTAGTCTCACTAAACGAGTAGATCTCATTATTGGAAATGTATTTGTTCGTTCCTCTCTTCCAAGCCTTTTCAAATTTAGACATCTCGATATTTAATTTTTAATGTTTGTGGTGGACTGACACAGAAAATCTCTCTTAGTGGACAGAAACCTGAAACATCAGAGCGAAATTTCCTACAGAAAGCTCAGATGCTGGAGACGTATGGTGTTGATCCACATCCATGCAAGGTTGGGTGGCATTTTTTTAAAATTACTATTTTGCTCTCTTTAGACATGTTGTAAATGCTTTTCTGTCCATCTTGAATGGTTAAATATTCCTTTGGGATTCTCTTCGGTTTTATCTCATTAAGTTTTATTTTGAAATTGTTTTGTGTGCTTCAGGATGTATCTGGGAACCCTGCTTTTCTCGCCTTCACGCCGTTCGGTTTTGTGGTGCTTCAGGGAAACAAGAGAGTTCATTTTCTCAAATGGTGAGCCAAATGTGAAACATTTTCTCATGTGAGCCAATTGCAGCGCACTCCTCGAGTACTCAACTCACAGCAGATCTGTGAGAAGACAAGCATTTTTACTGCGGGCCTTTAGTTAATCTTATTTGACATACATGCTTTTTATGCAGAGTCATCTACATGAAACAGCGTGTGCACAGCAGCTGGATGTACAGTCACAGTCAACAGAGCGACTCCATCTGCCTCTACCTGTGACACGTGCCGGGGGCTCGCATGAACACAGATGGCTAATTACAGCAGCTAAACTGCAAACTAGATCAAGAAAAGATACTAGGAGCTTGTACTTGCAGCTGATTTGAGCTTAATTTAATTCAGGAAAATGCTTCATTGGTTAAATGAAAGTCTACACAGCATGGTGCATTTCTGTTAAACTTTTACCTGCATGCTTTTAAGTCAAGAGGTTACCGTCATGATTATGCAGCCAGACTTATTACGTAATATGTTTGCAGCATTTAGGCTAATGGCTTTGTTTGCTTGCCATCAGCAGCACTCAGATTTCCCTTGCTCTCCATTCCCTGTCTGCAGGGACTATTAACACTTTTTTATTTTGGCATCCAAAACATATCTGTGACTGTTTATGCGAACTATAATGAATATTTAAAGAGGCTGTGGCTTTGTGTGCATTGTCTTTCGGACAGGAACGAGGTGACCAAACTCAAGTTTGAAGGCAAGACTTTTCACATATATGCAAATCAGAAGGAGGTGAGAGCATGAATTGTTGGAAAAAGCATGTTTTGATGACAGTGTGTCTGTAGAAAGTCTTCCATCAGAATTTGTTATATTGTCCTGCACGCCCACTTATTTTCAACGTGCAGGACAAAAAGATCATCTTGACATACTTTGCACCCACACCGGAGGCATGCAAGCACCTTTGGAAGTGTGGAGTGGAGAATCAAGCTTTCTATAAGTAAGTCATTTAATTGTTCTTTTCAACCTTTCATCATGATGTAGTTGCTCTGACAGGCAGGGTAGGATTATGGTACCTCAGTATCCTCAGAGCACTTCCCTTCCTGGTTGTTTTTCAGCGAGAAAATGAGGTGTGAGCTGCTGCTGACCTGTAGTGAACGACTGTGCACTGGCACGAGACCACAAGCACTTTCGTGCTCCTTCTGAGATATGGATCCCCTGACTTAGCCATGAGTAACTGTGCGAGTCTCCTCTGTTCTCTGCAGCCCAGGAATCATGGTTAACAGAAAAAAAAACAAAAGCTCAGTGTGTGAGCTCAGAGGCTCCCAGCGTGACCCTTTCAATGACTCCCTGAAGTGGCAGACTGTTAATCTCTTATCAGCCTTCCATTTATTAAAATCTTACTGTTCTTGGAAGTCTGTGGGAGCAAAAGAGGACACACGATAGAAGCAAAAATATCCCTAGAAAGCAACATGAAATATTAAATATTCATGTCTCACTTAGTATGACAATACAAACATTGAGTCCTGTATGGAGCCGTGTTGAGGATGCACTGCCCAAAGTGCAAAGAGATGAGATGCATAATTTAATAAAAAGAATATTTGATCCTAGTTTCTCGTTTGTTCTGAGATTCAGAAAACAAAAGATCACAGGCATTCGGGGTTTAACTGTGTGTTTGTATTAGGGTCATATTCTCCCTAGAATATATGGGATATTGTCATTGCTTTCCTTCTTGCTGTCTTTGATTGAATGCTTTACTTTTACTTTTTTGTTTTGTTTTTCTCTTCTTTTCCTTTTTCCATCAGGCTTGAGAAGTCAAGTCAGGTTCGCACTGTGTCCAGCAGCAACCTATTCTTCAAGGGCAGCCGTTTCCGCTACAGGTAGAGTACACGACAAGGCAATATGACTGATGACAGGGAGGGGAGGACACTGCAGAAAACCCCCAGCTGGAGTGGAGAGAAGTGTTCCCAGAAGACTTGGCCCTCCTGGCCTTCTGTGCTTTAAAGTCAGGGTACCTTTGCCTGGAGGAAAGGACTGACACCTACCAAGACAGAGGACACAGAGGGGGAAATGAAGGGGACTGATGTCATGACACGTTTTTTTCTTTGGATCTGTTTTAAATCTATATTACGACATAAAAATTACGGAATATTTAGATACTTGCCAGCCACTTTATTAGGTACACTGTGCTAGTAGCGGGTTTGATTCCCTTTTGCTTCTGTTTTAAATCTTCATGGCAGATTCAATAAGGTGCTGGAAACATTGGAAATAAGGTTTAAATGATACTTAATAAGTACCACGGGGCTTAAAATGAATATCCCCCACAACATTACACCACTGTCACCGTTGGTACGCAGCAGGATGAATCAATATTTTCATGTTGTCTACACCAAATTTTGAATCTACCTGCTAAATGTCTCATGAGACATTGAGACTGATCAGACCAGACAATGTTTTTCCAGTCGTCTGTTCTGAGCCTGCCCAAACTGTAGCCTCGGTTTCCTGTTATTAGCTGACAGGAGTGGCCTGTGTGGTTTTTCTGCTGCTGTACCCATCTGCTTCAACATTGTGATGTGCATTCAGAGATGCTCTTTTTTTATACTTTGCTTGTAACGAGTGGTTATCTGAGCTACTGTTGCCTTCCTATTGGCTTGAAGCAGTCTGGCCACTGTCCTCTGACATCAACAGGACTTTTTTTCACTGGAGAACTGATGCTCACTGGGTATTCTCTCTCTTTTAATCCATTCTCTGTAAACCCTAGAGATGGTTGTGTGGGAAAATCCCAGTAGATCAGCCCGTCTAGCACCGACAGCATTCAAAGTCACTTAAATCCCCTTTCTTTCCCATTCCTATGCTCAGTCTTGACCATGCCTACATGCAGTGAATTTAGATATTTGCGTTTGAACAGTTGAACAGGTGTACCTAATTAAGTGGCCAAAGAGTCTAATCTGATCTAATTATAATTCTTGTATTTTTGTTTATACTGGTTTTCAGATATCGATTTAAGATTTCTGACTCTTTAGTTTGTAATGAAAAATTACATTTAAAATTTGTCTCTTTTTGCAAACATTGTTCTGTTTAAATCTTCTTTTGAAAAGTTATTAGTAAAGCTCCTTACACCAGCGATAAGGAAGCATTTTGGCCATAGTAGAAGATCTTAAACTCTAAGGAAATAAACTTAAACCTGTCTGCATAAATACAGCTGAAGGAATGTGACAAAGCAGTCATAGAGAACTTCTGGGTCTGCAAAAGAAAGCCAATGAGGAAGTGCCTTTAAAATGGCATTTCAATTTTTTTCTCATGACCAGAAAGCATGACACTCCTCTAGTTGCAAAAAAACAACAAAAAGTATTGAGTTCACAGAAAAGCCTGCTTCTTAATTTATGACCTTTATAAACATTTTCATAATGCATTTATTGTCTTAATCACCGGTTTTAAGTCTTGGTTAATACAACATCATGTTCACTTTGTAAATTATAATCCCATTTAGAAAACAAAGGAGTGTGTATGCTTAAAAGCATGGCTACTTTTAGATTGACCTCAGTTTCTCAGTGACAAGATGGCGAAAACACTCGAGTCAGTTAAATGTGGAGTTCACTTTTAAAGGGCAAACCATGATCATTGTTTTTATATTTTTTGCCAAGAAGTCTGTGTGTGCATTTGTCTTACTGGGTGTAATTCAGTTACAAACTGCTGAATTCACCAGGACAAAATCAATCATGATGCTCATCTACTATACTCATCCACTGCAGTTATAGCTTTCATAGCATTGGGTGAGACTGTGGTGGGTGAATGGTTTTGTGCGTGTGAGTGTGCGTGTATGTGGAACTCATCCTGAGCATCGTCTCTGTGCTTTATAACAGTGGGCGAGTGGCAAAAGAGGTGATGGAGCAGAGTGCCAAAATCAAACGCGAACCTCCAGAAATACACAGGTAGAGTTATGAACTCAGGAGAGGTCAGAATGTTTGATCACAATTTTCTTTAATTTCCTCCATTTTCTTAGGAACCAAGCTACTGTAGATGTCTTTATATCAGCAGCGCCTACTGGCCACAGTACCTTCACTCACAGCTCAGATGTTTACGCATTCCTGTCTGTGTTTGTCTCTGCAGGGCTGGCCTCGTGCCTAGCAGAAGTTGTCCATCCATCACCCACGGGCCGCGGCTCAGCAGCGTACCGCGCACGCGTCGGAGGGCTGTGCACATATCTATCATGGAGGGTAAGAACTGAGTTCCTCACTATTACCGTACCAAGTGCCAGGGGCTGTTCACTTGAATAACTGACACGCAAAATTTGAAATCGTCAATATGAAGATCTAATCTCGATCTTATGGGTGAGATCCTCCTCTTCTTGAGAAAAAAAACCCCGCTTGTACACACAAGCACATGATGTAACTAGAGCTGTTTGGAGCAGTCCATGCTGGTGGGACGTGCTGCAGGTGTGTGCGTCCGTCAGCGTGCCTCACTTCAGTGCAGCATTTTGGAGATGTGTGTATGTTTGACCGCATGTTGTGCCAACACTGTGGCAACTAAAGTCACTTATTCAGCCCACCTGCAGGCCTGCTGGCCCTGAACAGGTGGCTTGAGTGTTTCTGTTATCTGAGATGGACACAGCAGGTGTACACCCCTTTTGTGGGTTAGGGTTAGACCTGGTCTGCCTGCCTGGCTTTTAAGTACATACCACCACTCAGTGGACTCAGAGGTCAGAAGCAGGTGTACCGTCTTAGAGGGTCTTTTGCGGTGGGTTGAAGAAAGCTCCCCGCACCCCTCCTCACCCACCCACCAGTGTGTGTGCTGACTGGGTGACTTGCAGCGGTATTAATACGCCAGCTGAAAATAACCTGGGTCTTTTACTCCATTTATGTCACTGGGTTGGGTGGGGCCAAACCAGGCCAGGCCAATGCTAGTGATTGTAGTACTGGTGTAGGAACCCACTCTTTCACCTCCGCAACTAAAGCAGAACCCTTCGGCCTAACACAAACACACCCTGTGGCCTGGACTCTGGAAAGGGACCATAAGGACAGGATAAGCACGCGCACGCTGCAGCCATGGTGAAGTGTCTGATCCGCATCACCACACGGGTGAATGTCCACCTGCGTATGATCAATCATTGCTACCGGGATGTGAAAGTTCGCGTGCTGAGCCTGGGGCCTCGACTGCTGGGGAAGGCCCTGGGCGTCCTGCCCCTCTACCCTGCCCTGACTGGGCTGCAGGGGTCTGACAAGATTACCCCTCTTTCTGGCGCTTCGCTACCTTCCGTTCAGCCCAGCAATCCTCCAGGTAAACTCACCACAGAACCAGCCAGGAGTGTGCTTTACATGGACTGGCCGGTTCTCTATTCTAAATTAGTCTCTGCCTCCTGAGCGAGGTGAAAGTGATACAAGTCCTGTGGTCTTCTGCGCTTCCAGCTTATTGGACAGGCAAATTTAAGTCGCTGTTGTCATATTTCAAGAGTACAGCACGATAATGTGGTGTGTGTGGTTTCTGTAAAAGTTTCATTATGCTAGAGTGTTCAAAATTTAGAGCTCTAAATATGGCAGATACAAATGACAAACACATTTTCTACTCACTGGCTTGCTGCTGTAAGCAGAACACAGGATAAGCTGAGGCAGATCTACTCTGAGTAAAGATAGCCGCTGACATTCACACAGCCTTTATGCTGCTTTCTTTTCACTTGACTTAAGTTTCATGTCCGCAGAGGCTTAGGTGCCGGGCATAATCTGCCCTACTTTCTTACAGTTTTTAAAAGGTCCTTTTCGTGTTGTGCTTCCTCATCAAAAGCTGATTTTTAATCCCTTCTCTTTATAGTAAAGGTGTAATGTTGCTGCTTTGACACTGTGGGGAATGTGATTACGTCAGCAAAGATCTCAGCAGCTCGTCTTCACTGACATCTATACTGTGCCTCTCTTGTACTGTACTATGACCAGTTCAGCTGCAGTACTGTATATCTGGCTCGTCTTTGAACCTCTGTTCAATAGTTGCTTGTAGCACTATGGGATGATAGTGTTTTTAGTCAAGTAGCAGCTCTGCTACTGCTAATAAAATGATTTCACAAAAAAAGAAAAATATCACTAGAATAACAGAAAAACCTACACAGATAAGAACCAAAATTCAAAATCAGAATTAAACCTCAATGTGAGTAGAATTGAAATGAAATCAAAACAAGAATAGCAAAAAATCAACTGTGGGAAATGTGTAGCAGATTAGTGATTTTGACCCAGAAATGGTGGGTTGAAAGAAAATGATAAACACACAGTAGGAGTCGATCATTAGTAGAAAACCATAGTCGATCAGTATAACACGAAGTCAGTTAAACTTCGGGGATATCAGTCTGTCCAGTTAGGAAACAAAAAACATTTTAAATTCTGCTTTGGTGCAAATAAAAGAGACAGCAGGTGCAGTGGGGAGGCAACAACCAGGTGCCACTAAAGAAGGTCTGGACCTCATGCCACCCTCATAGAGTCTGATTCTGGTCTGGAAACATGCATGAGGAGCCTGCTTTGAGTTCATTTTGTATTGCTCTGCCAGTGGTCCTTCTGGGCCTTGTCACCGAAATGAGAAGATACCGCTCCTGCTGTTGGGTTGATACCCTTCACTCTCCAACCCTCTTTGTGTAAGAGCCCGTGTGGGTTGTTTGCTTTGTTGTTGAAGGATATATACATTACATTTGGATTGGATTCAAAATGAGTATGTTAGTAATGTTGGTAATATTGGAATTTCAAAGAGCAAAACAAACAAACTTTATTAGTGCTCATTTGTGTTAATGCACACTGGGTGGAGAGGAGGATCCATATGATATGTTGGCCATGGTTATTTCTATAGTTTGTGTAGACAGACTTTGAAAACACATCTCCCCCTGGGACAATACAGACACTCTAAAATGATTCACATTAACTGCTTGACTGTGGAGAAAGCGTGATCAAATTTCAGCTCTCAAAGTGGAGCCTGCATGTCGTAACAGACCTCTGCTGGTCAAACAGAAACCTTTCAACAGTACCAGAACTACAGTAAAGGGTGTGTGTGAGTGCCTCATTAGATGGAAAGTATAACTGACCGCTTACTTTAATAGTAACAAGAGCAAGAAGAAGAACAACAACAAGAACAAGTGAAGAAAAAGTAATTAAAACATTTAAGAGGAGTTAAAAGTTAAAACATATTAGGTGTAGGAATACTCACAGCACAATGAGGTTAACGGTGAGGAATAAAGAAAATTATAATTCAAAAAACAGTTAAATTAAAACAAATGTGAGGAAGAAGTTAGATGTGAAAACTATGGATGATCTATTCCAGGGATAACATGTAGAGAAAGAAAAAACAGGAGAGGGCCGAGGACAGATCCCTGAGGAACTCCACAGGTCATTTTCATTAAGGATGAATGTGATTTGCCAATGTCAACACTAAAAGAGTTATCCTATAAATAAGAATAAAACCACCTTAAAACTGACTGTACCAGAGATGCCAACCTAATGTTGGAGACCATTCAGTAAAATCCAGTGAGTCACAGTGTCAAATGTAGCGCTCAGATCTAATAAAACTAAAATAGGATTTACAAGCATCAGCAGCATCCAACAGATATCACTCTGGGGAGTCTTGTCTCTGTGCTGTGGTTTCCACTAATTTCAGTTAAAAAGACCAATCAAAACTTGGAGAGACAGGCAGGTTTGGAAATTTGTATAAAATAGTCTCAAAATTATTCACGATTGTGCCACTATCATAAAGCCCCTTTATAGCCAAGTTTATATAAGTTCTTTATGTCTAAAATGTGTGTAATATTTCCTACTTCATGTGATTCCCTTGTTTTATTTCCTCTTTAAACTCCTCTGCAGGTCTGGAGTCCTTGCGTGACAGTGCCCACTCTACACCGGTGCGTTCAGTGTCCCACGGGGAATCCTTTATACCACGCTCCCGGAGCCAGGTCGCAGATACCAGCGAGGGGATGGCAGTCATCTCTGACGAGGCCTACAGCCCCTCTGACAGCGTCCTGCCCACGCCGGTGGCTGAGCACAGCATGGAACTAGCCGTATCACGCCAAATCAATGGAGCGCCCTGCAGCATTGAGGAGGAAAAGGAGTCGGAAGCGAGCACCCCTATGCATGGGGAACGGGGTGATTTTGGTGCGGACACTAGATCTGCACAGGAGGGCGCAGGGGGGGACTCAGCCCTCAGCGAGGTGGAACAGGTGAATAAGTTTGTCTTAAGTGTCCTCCGTTTGCTCCTTGTGACCATTGGACTCCTCTTTGTGTTGCTCCTCCTCCTCATCATCCTCACCGAGTCAGACCTTGACATTGCATTTTTAACTGATATCCGCCAGACCCCCGAATTTGAGCAGTTCCATTACGAATACTTTTGTCCCCTCAGGCGGTGGTTTGCCTGCAAGCTCCGCTGGGTGGGCGGGTTGCTCATTAACAAGTGAGAGTGAGGTCGTAGAGTCCATAAACCTGTTCGGGGGTCTGACAAGACGGTTAGGACTCCGGAGTGATGGAGGGCAGCCTCGTCCCAACCATGAACCCTGCTTCTCTCATCCTCCTCCTGCAGACAGACATACAGCTTGGACCACTCCTGGTAACACCGGGCCAGGATCTCTCTCCTCCCTCCTCCACTTTAAGTTGCCCTCACCCACTCAACCCCCTCCTCGTTTCGCTTACGTTGTTCTTTTTTCCTTTTTTTTTTTTTTTCTACAAAAGCCAGGACACCTTTTTTCTGCAATTTTTTTTTTAAATTTTAAGCCATTTCAGGTATTTTATTTTTTCAAATAAAACAAAGGAAAAAAAATTAAAGAGAAAAGCAAAGAACTAAAGGATTTTAAACAGTTCCTTTTACCGGAACAGAAGATGTTTTTTTTGTCGCAACAGATGAACGTTGCCTTCGTTTCTTATTTATTGCTTTTAAACACGATTAGCAGAAGGAGAAGGGGTCGTGAATGGTGATCAAGGAAGTTGATTTTGTCAGTAAAAGATGGAAGTGAGTCACGTCAGAGTCAAAGGGCCTTCTGCTGTGAACCATACATGAGTCAAAGTGGTGTAATAGCGCTTGATATCGATTCATCCCCATCAGAAGTCGGCAGCAGATTAACCTCATTAGAAAAACAAAGCAGTTTGACGGGAATAATAGTGAAGGCGTGTGGAACGGAAAACAGAAAGTGTGGTTAATGAGTTTTTTTTGGGAATATAGAAATTATCGATAGCTTAAGACACAGTTAGACTTCGGTATACATTTGTATACAAGGTTCGCAAGGTTATTTTCTAACACTTTATAAGGATACGGTGAAATAAGTACCAATACCTGTAGTGTTATTTTCCCAGTAGTGTCAGACATGGTTAGAAAAACGCTCACAATGAGCAAAGATTCACTGGCACCAGTAGATGATAGTCTAGGTAGATGTGCAATGCTGACATGGTTTTAATAATTAAGAACTTTGAATGTGCTCGTTGGTTCAGTTCTTTTGTTATTTCTTCATTTTAATTTGATTTGCTTTTTTTTTTTTCATCACGTTGAAATTCGATGAATTTCAATGATTTCTTTGTATGAAGAATTCTTGATTTATTTTGGTTTCATATCAACCTTGCTCTGACTATATTATTATTATTGTTAGAATAAGAGTAATACTGTACTTTTTGTACAAATTAGTTTGTTTCCTAATATATATTGACACGTTTTCCATGTATATTTTAACAGAACTGAAATGTTATTTTGTTATTGAGATTAAATTATACCTTTTTTAGCGCTGTAAGGTCAGAAGCATTTATGGAAAGATGGAAGGAGGTCTGAAAAAGAAAAAAGAAAAAACAACAAAAACAAAACAAAAAAACAACAACAAAAAACAAACAAACAGGGCTTTTATCCAGATCCACTCAACACTAATCATGCCTCCCATCACTCCACCAGCAGAGTGTGTGCAACTTTAATGACCGTTTAGATTGAATTAAATCTGGAATGTCATTGTACCACCAATACTAAATAATTCAAAAACATATGTCCGACTTTCATAACTTTATCATATCTTATTTTACTTGAAGAATTTGGAGAAGTGACGGAGCCTGACTGACTGGATCTACGTTAAAGGGGACCTGTTTTTTGATATTTAAATATGCTGGATTCTCATGTTTAAGATAGTTGATTTTACAAATGTGCAAATAATCCATGTGAGACAGAAGCTCAGACTTCAGGCTGCTGACAGTTTGATTTTTTTTGTTTTGTTTTGTTTTGGGGGTTTTTTTGGACCCTTGGACCTGCATGATGTCAGTAAGAGCGGATGTCCCTAATATGGTCATGTTTAGGCACACAGTGCTGGTTGTGTGCGCACATAACCACCACTCACCTGATGGAGTGGGGGAGCTGAAATAGCTCATTTCAGACAGAAGATAAGCTGAAGGGCTGCACTAAAGCACAGAATGAGGTAAATAATAATTATTTTAAGCTGTTTTTCATGCAAAGCTACTCTTAAGGATATAAAAGGTCCTCTTAAAAAAACAAACACAAAGTAATTTGACATGCTTAAAAATTTAACATTTAAAAAAAACTAGGAGGCTGTTTTGATAAAATGAATATTGCATAAAATTAGCTACTATTAATGCAATAATTATCTTTTCTCTGCATTTATAAATACAGTATCTGTTGGTCAGATTAAGGAAAATCGCACTGAAACAATAAATTAATCTAGAATTAACTAATGTGAAACCAGAAATCTCGACTTTGGTGGAGACAGACTGCATACAGGAATCTTTTCTTTATCTGGAGGTTTATATCAGATAACATCTGCTCCTTGATGTCTTGGTCAGGCTTGAGGCTCTTCCGTCTCACAGCTCAAGGGAGCAATAACTGTCACGGCTGCTGGATTCTGGTTAAAATCGGGGGGGTTGTATTGCGTGTCTACCTCCTGCACCAAATGCAGGTGTATGTGTTAGTGTGTCATTATGTAGGAGTGGAAGCAAGATTCATGGTGATGGAGTGGAGGCTTGGACAGACTAAAGCAGAGAAGGAGGAGAAGTGAGAGGGGTGACGAGAAAGAGATGTAGAGAAGTTCTGAAGGATTAATTACCATGTAAATTCGAAATTGAAGGCTGATCAACGGCTGTACAGGGTTAATGTTTTCTTTTCTTCTTTGTTTTCTTTTTTGGTTTTTTTACACACACCCTCCTGCAGCTGCTCCACTAAAGGCTTGATGGTGCTACTTGATTTGTTTGCTCCTGTGTAATCTGAGCATATAAGTCCTCGGCTACGGCCTGACTGCAGACAGAGTAGCTTGCACGCTGGCATTGTGGCTGGATCCACTCCTTTGGCTAATTGTCTTTCACAGGCCATAGTTATCTCTGGTGGAGGTAACAGCACTGACATTTCTCAGCACAATGCTAAAAGGAAACATGGAATCAATACAGCAACACTAGCAAGAACGCTGTTGATGTAGGAGCTTATTTAAGTGAAGAAAAGAAAAAAAAGCACATTTTTTCCTACCAGGGGGTGGAGCGGGGCGGGTGGGTTGACTTTTTTTGTGTACTTTCATACTTCATATTTATTACTTTTTCACTGAGGTCAGTATGACCCTTTAGTCCAGCCAGGCTGCATTGTTGTAGACATCTTTTTTTAAAAGTGTTCCTTTTACATCTCTCAGCATTATGTAGCTTAAGCGGTCTCTCTGAACATGCAACAATTTAAAAAAAAAAAAAAAAAAAAAAAAAGCAGCATTATTCATGAAGCAATAAACAGCTGTAAGAGCAAAAAGTATGAAAAACATGTATACTAAGATCTAATGATGACTAATGTTTGATGAGCCAAATTTATTCGCCCAATTTGCTGTTGTGCTCACTCAAACAACGATGCTTGGACTCGAATGCTTAGACGCTCAGTTACCTTTGCAATCAGTAATCACAGTTTCTAAAATGGCATTTTCCTTAGAGACCTCTTGTGTGGATGTTTGTTCTGCTGTTTTCTGTTGTTTCACTGTTAAGCAAAACATTGCTCCCTGTGCCTGGATCCTCACTCTGCAGTTTACCAAAGTGGCAAAGATGAAGGAATGGAGACAGAGAGGCGCGACATCTCTTTCGGCTACAGACTTCTCCATCCTTAAATCTCCCAAACCAAGAGGGGAAAAACACTTTTCAGCTCTGTCTTAGACTCTAGTGTTCAACAGGCAGGCAAAACTCTTTGCAAGCTTGTTTCCTGTGACTAACCTGACATTACATTGCAGTTGCGGTGCCACGTTTACATTTTCTGCAGTTACTTTACTTCATGGGAGATGACAGAAGCCATATCTGTCATTTATGGTTCATAAGGAAAATTGGCTTGTTTGTACTTTTTGAAAAAATATGTGGTTGCAGTGGAAGATGAAACATGAATTTTAGTAAAAGTAAAATACACGTGATGAGAATTAACCCAGTAACATAAGCTGCATGGATTTAAAATGCAATTTCATATGACAGCCAACCACCCGATTTCTGTAAACCTTTGATCGATTGTTATGAAGGCTGTAACAAAAAGATCTTAAGTTTCATGCCTGAGGTTGCTTTTTTTTCATTCTACTGGACTGCACTTTACTGTGACGTGTTATGTTGTCTACATATCTGAGTCATTATTAGCTAAACCAGCTAAAAAATTAAAAAAAAAAAAAAAAATAAAAAATCAGAATTTAAAATTTCTGTTGCAATCACATAAACCAACTTACCTGACCACAATTAGGTGGTTTGTTCTTAATTGGCTTGATTTCCTCCCTGGCCAGAGCCCCTGTCACATTAATGTGAATGGTGCTTTTCGCACCAAGGGTTTAATGAAACTAACCCAAGACAGCTTGCTCTGCTTTTTGCCCTTTGCTCGCTCCCAGTACAGACCTTCACACAACTGTGCATACACGTCAATGAGTGTATATGCATATCCATGTCTGGTGGCGTGTTCTCTAGTCTGCCTCATTCTATCCTCAGATCGCAGATTGCTGTTTAATTATGTTAAATATACAAGTATATATACATATATATATATATATATCCATGTGCCAAATCCAGTTCTTGTTCAGTCTGATCCATTCCAAAACCAATGTTTGTACTGTAGGTAACCTTCTGTACAAGTCAGTATAAAATATTGTTTCTCTCCAATAGTCCCTTGTAACTGGTGCCATTAAATAAGACACTTCAAACTTGAAATAAATGTTAAAAACGGATGCAGCTGCTCGTGTGGTTTTGTGTTTAAAAAAAATAAAATAAAATAAAATTTTAATTTATTTTTATTATCAAATAAGATAAGCACATAAAAGTGCAGGGAAGGATTCCAGCCACAGAAAGTAAAAATGTACAACAATATAAACATGCGATAACTGTACAGAAAATGCCGTTTTAGCTGGTCCAATATGAAGCAGCAGCTTGGTGGATTAGAAAATTAGCTTACTAGTCTACAAAGTCAGATACGGGACGAAGGAGTCCTAGCTCAAGTGTGAAAATACTGGCTTTAAGAACGGACGCTGGCTGCTTTGAGGCATCGGGGCTGCCAGTAATCCTGGTCTCCTGCCTGCTGATGCATCACCTGCTGAGCTCCTGGACCCTCGACCTCCACCCCTGGAGCTGGAGGACGACCAGGATTTATTGCTGCTGTAGCCACGGCTAAATCCACAAAAATCACCACAGCAAGACAAAAGAAAGCAAAAAAGAAAAATAGTTCAGTTACAAGGGTGATGCCTATTGGCAAATATGATCCCCAACTGGATGATGAAATGTGAGACAACACTCTACAGACCCTTTAGAACCGGAGCTTGTGTTGCCACATCCTTTTTTCTTCTTGGAATACTTGAAGAACGGAGCCTTCTTTCTCTTCTGTCCCTGTGCAGACTTATTACGGAAGTAGGTGGAGGACTCCGTGTCATCCTCGTCATTTCCACGAGTGCGACCTCGTGCCGTGTCTATCCACCCGTCGCCTCCACTGTCAGCCTGCTCCTCTGATACACAGAAGACATTTAACTTTATTTTTAAATTCACACAAATTGTGTTAAATTTAAAAAAAAAAAAAAAAAAACTACAGGCAACCACTGGTGCTAGTGGTCAGCCTCCTCCTAGACATGCCAAAATCTTAGATGTCTTGATCACATTCACAAGATTTTAAGAAACCTTGACCTCTGACATTGAGGTCACAAATTTAAACTGGTCTGAGATTTTAAGTAGATACAATTTGATATAACTGGAAGCTCTTATGTCGCCTCATTTTCAAGTTATCTTATTCACAAACTCCGGTGAACATGCTGCCCACCTGCCTGTTAGGTTGACGACAGCACACCATCATGTGATCCAAAAAGTTACAATGTGCAAAACTTCAGTAGGATCTCTTACCAGGTAGCTGCCACTCAGAATATTTCTGTAGGACCTGAATCACTTCAGCTCCATACTTGTCCAGTTTATCTTCTGTTACACCATCAATTTGCAGGAGGACTTCAGGGTCAGAAGAAAGCTTTTCTGAATGTGACAAAAAGTGTGTTAAGTTATAAAATGTTTGCTTTTGAAATTAAATAAAAAGTTCTGTGTCTGAGAAGTTTAATTACCAGCTATCTTTTTCAATGTGGCAGTGGAGAAAATGTTGTAATAATGAAGGCCAAACGCTTTCCCCAGCTGCTTGCAGAGATCCAACAGCTCCTTAAGACACTCCTGCACCATCGCCTCTCTCCGGGAGACGTTCTTCGCCGTGGCAGCTTTATGTTTCCTGATGGTGGACGCGCTCTCAGTCTCATAAAACTCCACCTGGGAAATGATGAGAGCCAGTAGTGTATTCATTGACTGGCAGCACTTCATTGCATTTTCCTACTCTACCTCTCTTCATGACACTTAAAACGATTGGTGTACAAAGGTGTACAAAATGACACAAATTCCGATGTTTTAGGATATGAATTTGTAATACACACTGCAAGCAAATTAAAAAGCACCAAGAAAAACAATTGATAATTGATTTCATCATGCCTGTCAGGTCTGTAAAGGCCTTAAACGCTGATGTGCGACCTCTTACCTGCATGTGTCCAGACAGCACATTCATTGCTTTTGTTCCAGCGGAGATATAAGACACAGCTTGCCCACCATTGGTGATGTAGAGGTCTTCAACCAGGACGTTATCCAGAACCAGCTTTTTAAAAAGACGGTCAGCATTGTGTCTGGAGTAGGCTGCTCCAATGCCAAACATTCCTGTCTGTACCTTGGCAGCTTTAGAGCCTGACATAAAAGAACATTTACAGTTTTTAACCACACATAATTCAAACAACTGTACTGGGAATATCAACTTGTCTAGCTGCCAAATGCATTTTTACTGCTTGCTTGTGTATGTACTGTACCTATGAAGATATCCACAAGCATGTTGAGGGTCAGTCTGTTTTGGTTAGCAGTCTTGCCAAACCTTGCTCCGACTTTCTCACAGTTCTCCTGGACAAACCTCACGATCTTTTTCACGTCTTCAGTCACGTTTCGCATCTTGTATTGCTGTTTTTAGGAACATTGATGGCCAATTACAAACAGCTGGCGGTAGGTTACATATATTATCAACATAGAAGAAATGATTCCTACGTTGGGTTTGGTACAGTTGTCGCAGCTGACGTCTGGATGGTCCTTACAAAAGTTTCTGTTGAACTTCAGCTCTCCGAAGTAAGCGAGCAGCTGAATTCTTCTGCACTCCATCACGTTCTCACAGAAGTGCACCATGCTGTGTAGGTTGTTGTAGTGAGTTGCCTTGGTGTGTCTGTCACCTTCTCTGTCCACTGCGATAATGCAAGAAGCCAAAAAGATACTGTGTAAACATGTCAGGAGCTGAACTGGCCTGGACGGTTTGATTTTCTATCACTTACTGCTGATAATCCTCTTGATGCGCTGGACGTCGGTGTAGGAGTAAAAGAGAATGCAGTGAGAGATCTCTCCATCCCTGCCAGCTCTCCCTGACTCCTGGTAGTATCCTTCCATTGATTTAGGCAGACTAGCGTGGATCACATAGCGCACATCAGGCTTGTCAATGCCCATGCCAAAGGCTATGGTGGCACAGATGACCTGTTGGCAGCAAATGAAAAAAAAAAAAAAAAAAGAGGATTTCAAGCATGACTTGAAACCATGATTTAAATTACGCAACCATCTAGTGATCTCGTCTTTGTGGCCGGTACCCAGACTGCTGGTTATGTTCATAATATCTATAATTTGAGTTTTGAGCTGACCTGGCAACCATCCTGATTGATCCATTTGGTCTGCACATACTCTCGGTCACTGTCACTGAGTCCTGCGTGATACGACAGGGCTGATAACCCTGCTCTCTGAAGACTCTCGGCCATGGCATCACAGTCATTACGAGACAGGCAGTACACGATGCCAGAGTCACCTGCATCAGAACAACGGACAGATGCATATAACCCCCGACAAAACACAGATTTAAAAGAACTTAGGGATTTCCCTTCTATCCAAAATAACATCCAACAACTTGATATAATAAAATTCTACACAGTAATCCACTTGGCTTGTTGTCTGCAAACTGTTTTGATTTCCCACCTACTGTTCCAGACATGTGAGGGCTTAAAGTGTTCATATACAGTTAAAAATTTAACACAGCAGTTATGACAGTGTTCTGAAAATAGCATGCACCGGGATCAGAGAAAGTACTGAATTATTTACGTGGGTAGTGCTTCTTGATCCAGCTGGTGCAGTCCTCATCCACCTTTTTGGGTTTCTTGGGCAGCACTGAGTACTTCAGGTTTGTTCTGTTGAAGCTCATCGTAAACCTGAAAACACATTGGAAGAAAAATGTTCAGTTACTGTTTTGCTTTTTGATCCAGCAAGAAGAAGAAAAACACGCACGCACGTTTTAAATCTAAGCCAGAGGCTGAAAGTGAAGACATACACTTGGGGTCGACTCATGTTCAGCTGGTTGAGGATGTCTTTCTGTACTCGAGGAGTAGCTGTGGCTGTCAGAGCCATCATTGCCACATTAGGGAACTTCTGACGCAGTTCATGCAGCTTCTTGTAGTCTGGGCGGAAATCGTGGCCCCACTGAAAGATTTAAAATGATGGAATGATTCAAAATGGCTGCTGCTAAAAATAAAAGCATACAGCAGGATTGGGTGCGCATGAAAGCAAAGGAGCATACCTGACTGACACAATGGGCTTCATCTATGACAAACCGAGCCAGAAGGCCTCGCTCGTACAAGTTCTGCAGTGCGGAGATTAACCTGTTACTCGCACTCACCTTTTGGGGGGGAGTGAGGAATAAGTCAGTTTTAAGCATTACAGAATTTATAGTTACAGACATGTTTAATTATGCAATTAAATCTTTCAAAATTAGTTTACAAGTCACAAAAAGCTCACCTTTTCAGGTGTGGCATAGAGCAGTTTAATAATGGGATCTTTCCTTGAAAGCTGCATATAAATCCTCGATGCTTCACTATCACTTTTATCACCAGATAGACTTGTTGCTGGAATCTGAAATGTAGAACAATATAATAAAAACAAAAATTAAAAAACAAAAACACAAAACAAACCAGAAGTATAAAAAACTTCCTAAACCAAGACTGAAATTACTATTCACAATATTGACTCGCAGTTCCATTTCCCATGTAGTGAGGAGCTGTTAGTGAAAACATTAATGCAAGTGGGCTGGACAAGCAAAACTTTTGGTCAGTCTAAGGAAGTTTAACTACACAGTTAATCTCTCCGATATCTTAATATAAGCAAATCAAATGCAGTATCTACATGACAAAGAAATGCTGCTGTAGTAAATTAAAGACATTTGTCAGCACGACTCTTTGGACTTAACTTGTGAGAAATAAATGTGTAAAACTTCAGAAAAGGCTGTGGCACTTCATTTCTCAGGCTGTGATTTAACTATAAAGCAGAAAACGTATGCACCGGGATGTCTGTTTTTTCAAAATAATTACTTATTTTGAAAAAAACATTTGTTTCAATTGTAGACAGGATTTTTTCTGTTGTTATTTAATTGTTTATACGTTACCTAATTACATTTTTCTAATTGAATGGCCATAGGGGAGGTGTTTATCAACAGGAAAAACAAAACACAGTTAACAGTGCAAAAATGATGCCCTCCTTCACACTTTCCAAGACCTTCCTTTGGGCCAAACTGGAGTCTTTGCCTGACAAGTTCTGGCCCCTGGGCCTTATATTGAGATGCATGTTATAATCCAATCATTATCAAGTAATCAAGTGGCAGACAGGGGCCAATTGGTGAAATGAACCAAATCTGACTGCCAAAAGTTAAGATATGAACTGACGCATAATTTAGAAAAACTGTTAAAATGAAAATGATTTTTAAACCTATTAAATTAACTTATTTATTTAATACATTTTCCAAGTACACGCATAAGCACTTGACACTTTTCTCTGATCAAATAGACGAGTGGAAACAAGCATACTTACATCCAGAGTGGTGAGTTTCTGAACTTGGTCTACGATGAGTGATTTGAGTGGAGAAACCACCACAGTGACCCCCAGCGAGACACACGCAGGAAGCTGATAGCACAAACTTTTCCCTCCACCTAAAAAATACAACAGTTTAAGATACCTGGACATCTTCACAGCAAACGCTGCACTACTGTAAGCATGCTTTTACAAACCTGTGGGCATTAAAACAAACGCATCTTCACCCAGCAGTGCAGCATTAATCGCTTCTAGTTGATTAAACCTGAACTGATGAAGTCCAAAACGCTTGTGAAAGATCTTCATCATCTCTTGTGAATGAGGGAAGTTAAAGCCTCTGAAGCGATCATGAGCTGGGTTTTTGAAGGTGGGTTCTGCAAATAGAGACACAAAAAAGACAAGTTCCTTAAAAATCAAATCCTGTGTTTATCAGGTATGACAGACCACCTTTAAAAACATATGTTTTCTGTTAAATATATAATTCATATGGAGTTTTGCATTTCAGGAGAATGAAATCTGTACACATAGAATGTGTAACAATCTAGAACTGTATGAGATTTGTGGACCAGAGGGAAACAATTGGCTGTTCTCAAATGCCTCAAAAACAGATTCAGTGAGTACAAAATGACTTGCCTGGAGAACAAATTGTTGATGGCTTTGGAGCAGAAGTAGGTGTTGTTGGTTTCTTTTCCCATGAGGACTTGCTCGGCCCCCCCTCTTTCACTGCTGTAGTCACAGCTGATGAAGTTTGTGGTTCGTCAAAGTAATCTGGGATATCAGAGTCATTAAAGTCATCTATATCAAAGTCGTCATTATAGAAGTCATCCATTTCTTCATCTTCAGCAGCTACAAATGTTGGGGTGTTGTTCGATTTCTTCTGCGCACCACTCTCTGAGTCCTTGGGTGAGAAGCAGAGGTCTGAGCCATCAAGATCAATGCTTGATTTCTCAGATATATTAAAAGATGGCTTTGTGAACCTGTGTGCTGATGGAGAGTCACAGATACTGTCAGTTTCAACACCTATTGCCCTGCTGTCCTTATTATCCAAGGGCTTTATATCAATAACACTGTCAGAGTGATCAGAGTCATAGTCCACAGAGATGACTGAAGATCTTCTATGCTGAGGAGGCTTCTTGGAGTCCACAGGCACAGAGCTGTTCGATGAAACACCGTTGCTAGAAAAAGATGTTTCTTTGAAGCTGGGTTCAGAAATCACTGTGCTGTCTGGCTGCTGCATCCTAAACAAACAGTCACCGCCAGTTGCAAGAATTCTCTTCCTGCAGGATAAAAGCAGGTGATTATGGTCATAAATACATTTAATTAAAACACCATGAATAATACCAAAACTACACACAAAGCTAACACACCTCTGGGCCCTCTTCAGTAAAAGTTCATCTCCACAGGACAAAGCAATTAATTCATGTTCAGGGATGGAGTCAACCAGAGCACAAATGGACTCCATGATAGCAAAAAGTTTTTCATCTGAAAAGAATTCAATACATGGAAGAAAAAAAACAACAAAACATACTTTTGAATAAAATGAGGTATAGCTTTTTTTTTTTTTTTTTAAAAGGTACAACACTCACTTGTTTTGTCTTTTAAGCAGAGCTCGGATGGTTCATGCAGTGCGACGGGGCTCTTTGATTTCACAGCATTGTCTCCAATTTGAGCATCAGCTGATTCAGCTCTGTTTGAAAATAAAGAAAGTCATGTGATACGTTTCTAACTCTTAGAACAACCGTAATTTTTAAAATGACTTTCTTGTTATAATAAATATGACCTGAAAGAGTGATTAAGTTCATCAGCTAAGTATTTATTAAGGTCAAAGATGAGAAACCCACAGATCCTTTTCCCCACAGATAGGAAGTTCAGAGGAACCAAACTTGCTGGCCATTAAAGAAATTCAAGTTTACGCCTTTTGCTCACTGGCACCATCTCTGAAGCCAAGGCTGTCTTATATACTGTCTATATTTAAAACTTTCCCCATCAATCTAACTATTATCACTACAGAGAAGCGATTGCTGGCAGTAACAACTTTTTACAGGATGAAAGAGAACATTCGAGCATTTTGGCTGCTACAAACACAAGTATGATTGGTAAAATATGCAGACAAGTCTAAATTCTGACCTTGTCTCCAGTGCTGAGCCTGCGTAAATGATCTCATCAGGGATGGGTGAAGGTGGAATGCAATCAAGGTCATCTTCAGGCTCAGAGTTGTCATCTATCTCTATTGTCTTTGGGTCAATCCATATTTTCTTGTTACCTATAGAGTAACACATGGTAGCACATAGCGTTTTTTTGTTTTTAAATGTAATCTGTTGACCAGTGTATACCTAAAATAAACACCCAGTTACCTGTGCTTCCTGTAAAAGGTTCCAGCTCAGCATTATTATCTTCTTCACTGTCACTCAAGATATGCTTTAGATGTGCAGGATGTTTTCTGTTCATCTTAATGGCAAGTTCCTCCTCATCTGACCAGTCTGCTGGTTCCTGGTTTAAACTGGGTCCTGGTGAAACTGCAGCAGTGTTGACATTTTCCTCTGGCTCATCTGTTTCCATGCAGGTTTGCTTACCACTCTTGCTAGTTAATTTGGATGTTTTAAATAAGGAATCATAGTTTAGTTTCCCTGTCGATTGTGCTTTTTCTCCAGTAGGGGATGGCAGTAGTTTGCCACTTTTCTCTGATACTTCTGAACTGAATGAGTTGTTTTTTCCCTTGGCTGGTGTTTCAAAGTCATCTAAATCATCCCAGTTGTCCACAGGAAAACTACGTGACACATCCAGAGCTGTGAAATTGAATGAATTACTGCTACAAGATAGGCTGTCAGATTTAGCTGGAGCCGACTTAATATCAGAGACCACTGAAGGTGTTTGGGATGCAGGAGAGGCAATATCTGCTGGGCTGATGGTATCCGACTTGCATTTTGAACTTACAGAGAAGTAGTTGTTGATTTTGGATTTTTGAGGTCTCTCAAGCTTGTTTGAAAATGTCAAAGGAGATGGAGTCACCAAACCGCTCTTGTGGACATTGACATTCCTGTTTGCCAAAACATTTGAGCTGATTACCTTGGTAGGGACTTCCACCTTGGTCGTACCTGATGAGGACTTCTTTTTGAAAGAAAAAGCCCTGAAAATTACACACAAAAGGAGCTGAATTATTAAAACAATATGACTGTTAAGACAGCTAGTCTAACAGACAGTCTTACAGACTTTGAGGTGAAAGTGTCGCAATTTGAAACCATATCGCATGCCCAGCACTGTCACCCTAAACAGAGTGTACAGTAAATAACAAAACGTATCCATCCTTTTGCTGTTAGCAAAGCTTACAGTTAGCTAGCAGTTTTTTGGCCATACTTACCCCGGTTTAGGTTTAGCAACAGACTGCTTGCTTTGAGCAGCATTGCTGTGCCTCGCTAGCTGTTCCTTCAAGTTATTTTGTGGTAGACTGGACATTGCTTGTAAGAGGCAGCGCTAACGTGTTAGCTGGCTAGCAATAAGAGCTCAATTCATGAAGTAGCAGCGAGCAGTTTGTTTAGCATTACGCTAGACACGACGTGCGACCTGTCTCCCGGAGAGTCGCTCTTCACTCGTACCCCTCGTTGGAGTAAAGCTCAGTAACGTTCATTACAGTTAAATATTTTTCCCTTTGTTTTGACCGGAGATTAACTCTCTCAATGTGTACCTGTAAACCCAGACAACAGATTTTTGCGCCCATTCAACAAACGGACTTCTTATTGGCCGAGGCTGATTTGGCGTGAGTATCATGGGGAATGTAGTCTTCCGCGTGCACGAAACACATTGGGCCGGTTTCACACACACATTTTATACTTGTTTATAATGCAAAAGCAGCCTAAAATGTAACTTTGAGCTGATCTAATACCGTCTACGATCGTGTTACATAAAACGCAATGATTTTATGAATACAAATTATCATCCCACCACTGGCTATCGTAGACCGAAGACCTACCTAATAGCGACCTCTGCTGCCCAGTTGCATTAAAAAACCAAAAAAAAACAAATCAGAAACCCTAACCCAACAAAATCAAGCTACCGGGTAAACGTTGTTTGCAGCACTGATAAATAATGCCCTTCATACCCTGCAACATTCCTGTCACAATGGCCTAATTAAACCAATGGATAGAATCTCCGATTTTTTTTTAAATATTTACAATAAAATTGTCACAGAGGGGTGTAACATTTGTGTCTCTTTGTTTTCTGTGACTTTTTACTGCAGTGCATTGTGAATAACAACTCGACATATTTAATAGAGTTTATTTGCAAATTTTATCAGAACAGTTTGAATGATTTTCAATGAAGTGATAATTTCAGTTACATTTATTTCATAGTGTAGTGACCTGGATCTTTCTGTCATAGTGCTTGAATGGGGGTTAAGACTTCTTCCCTTTTTGGAAAAACAACACATCTGTAGATGCACAGGCAGCTGATTTTAAAACAAACTCTATACAAACAACATAAAAAGGAACTGGCTTCATCGTCGGCCCTTTTGTAATGTGCAAACATGTAATAATCACACCACTGGGAATGATGCGCAGGCAGCAAGTCCACACATGTTCTTCCCACGTTCAATGAGGAAATACCTGTGAGAGGACAAAACTGTTACTCTGTTTCTTTGGTTCATAATATTTAGGGAAATTTTTCTACATGTGACTGATTACAAAAATTACCCGTTCATGCCCCAACTCGATCCCCATGAGTTCTTTACTATCCAGTGAGGCGTACCATTTTCTTGTCCATAGCCGACAGCCAGAACTGCATGGTTCACTTTGTCGGTGGTGTTGTGGCATTCAGTGCTGAAAGCAGAACATGTTTCTTCTGACTCTATATCTTTTATTCAGAAAGAGGAACTAAACCTCTCAAATGTCTGAAAGTAACAGCTTTACTGACATTTTAAACTGAATGAAATACTCTAAACCCTCTTTTCTCAGTTCTTATTTTAGCAGCAGTGGTTGTGGTAAACTTGCTGTCCAAATGAAAAACAGGTTTTGACCATGTGTGTTTATGTGAGCATCAAAAGAATAATAGACTTGATCAGTAGGTTCAAGTAAAGGTCTGCCCCATTCATTTCATGGACACTGCAGGGGGAAAATGATGGGAGCAAACATGCAGGAATCTGCTTACATTTGGTTATAGCAAATATAGTGATCATATAAACACTTAGTATGTTTTAATAAATGTGAAAAAAAGACAAAATTGAAATTATGACATCTTCTTACCTGGTGTACACACCCTGGTGGTAACTCATAAAGTCAGAGGTCACCTCAAAAGCAAAGCTGACAGGATTGTGTGTCCCGACAGCGTCCACCAACTCCATCTCATTGTACTGACAGACGGCAGAAAAACGTCATCATTCACTCGCTTCACTAAAGACTTTTCCTTAATGAAAATCCCTGATGGATACTCACTGCTGTTATGTTCACCACACTATTCACAAAAGCAGCTGCCCTTTCTGGTTTGTACACACACTTACCCTCCTAAAATGACAAAAAGGCACAGTTAAAATAAATTAAGCCATAAAACACAACTGTTTGTAACTGAAAAGTCTCTTTTGTTTAATGTTTCTTTTTTTTAGTTGATAGTTACAAAAGCCGTGTATGGATAGTCCTGCTCGGTCATCAGTCCCTTGTTGTACATGATGTATTCAAATGCTTGACTGGGAAGACCACTGAAAGACAAATTCATATGTTATTAAACGAGTGAGTACCGTAATTTTCTTTTAAAGGGGAAGGTAGGAAATGTTTGACTCGCCCATTGCATCCATGGTTGTTGAAATCTTGAGCGCAGTCTACCAGCTGTTGTTCTGACTAGTTAACGCAATAGGCAGTAAAGTTAGTCATTATGCTTTGTCATGAAGTGCAATTTTTGATACGTAATCAGCTAATAAAAAACAAGTCACCAGTGGTACAAGCTTCCCCTTGTTGATGGCAGTTACAGACTCCAAACAGCCAGTGGTGGAAAACGTCCAGCAACTACCACAGCCTCCCTTTGCCGTAAACACACACACACACACACACACACACACACACACACACACACACACACACACAAAGATTTTAGGAAAGATTTTATGCACTGAAAGAAATACTAAAAAAAATCCCACAAACTCAACTTAACACTGGGCCTTTTTCTTACAGCAGACCTGTTGACATGTTTTGTTTGGAGGAACACTGGATAAACTATTTAAGGGCAAACAGTTTTTGCAATGCCACTCAGCAAGTAAGTTTAGTTAACCTGTTCTCGACATGCAACAGTAACATTTTTCACTGCATTGTGGGGAAACTGCATCCCCTTAAAGGCTTTCCTTTTTAATTATAAACATTTTATTTTACTATTACTATAATGTTGTTGTTTTTTTAATCTACTGTCTGACTGAGCAACCATGCATGTGGATGTCTGAGGTTCAGACTCACCTGATTCTTCACTGGGGTCACATAATTCCCTTTCTTTCTCCAGTCGATGGAGTCTGGTAGCGGCCCATTGCTGCTGAAGTAGTTCCCTTTGGTGGCAGAGCAGTTCTGCAAAAATCAACTTGTCAAAAAAACCCCAACAACAGCTTAATCATCATTGCAAAATGCTTCTTGTATGAGCATCATTACCTGAGGCTCAGACATGAGGAAGGACTTTCGAAATTCACTGAATGTCATGTCTGAAAACTGGTTCAGTGCCACTGCAGGAAGAGAGGAAATGCAGGTGAAAGCACTTTAGGATGAGCCACGTGAAACAAAACGTTAATGCAAACACAAAGAGGTCTTACTTGTGAACGAGTGGTTTCCTTCATTGTGTTTGTCAATCCTCTTCTTGTTCTCTGTGAATATCTGCAGTCGTTGGTAGTACTCCTTCAAGTTGTACCCTTTGTTGTACTGTACATGGAGGAAGGGTGTTGATTTAGACATTTATTTTTAAGTTTGATGCAGTACCCACTTGAGCCACGTTGTTACTATGATTTTCTCACCAGACAACTTCCTCATAACAACATACTGAGCGCAATCTTTTGCTTATGTCACGGCGCTATAACCTACCTGTGCCATCCATGACTTGAAGTGAAACTCGTCTGTAAATAATCCATGTTAAAAAAAAATGTTAATAAGTGTCCGATAAAGAACATGAAACAATAGAACAGACGCCGTGGCCGTAAATATGAAAGCGAAAGCTGGTGTAGCGCAAATGTCAAAGCAAAAAAGCACTAAAGGAATAAGAATGTAAAGTGGACTTTACCAAACAAAATAAGAGACTTACCTTGATCAGACAGGCGAAAAGCTGACGTTACAGAGGCCGCAAAGAGCACAAGAAAAACGAACATTGTGTCGACTGTTCCAAGTGCCAGTATTTGCAGCCGGAGTGTGAAAGTGAAGTGAAACAGATGAGGCGAGTCACGAGGTGAACAGCTGCTATTACAACTATGTGGCTATTGTTCTGCGATCCACGGGTAAATGTTTGATGGTTCACGGACTGCGTTTTGCTTTAAGCTATAGTTATTAAAAAATGGAGAGCACTGCAATAAATAATCATCACAATGCACAACAACTGCCTTCGTACAAAATGGTTAAAATAAACATAAAATAAGCGGCGTCTCAACTGTGGCTAAAGTGACATTGTGGCATTAAAGAAATGGAAATTATGTACTAAATGTATAAAGCAGCAGGAAAATAAACGTATATAATCTGTTAGTAATATTTTAGCCCCAGTTTATAGCATGAGCATGCTATAAAACATGTTTAATAGCGTCCTCCTTTTTAATCTGTGTTTGAATATTTTTTAATGTGTCTACATTTAAGAATGTCGCTACAAGGGCATATTTTGGTGAAATAATATGGTTTGTATGACTTGAAGCAATCATTTTTAAATAAATAAACAAGATAAACATATGCCATCAAGTTCACTGCTAGAGTCAGACCTGCGTTATTACCAAGTCTTTTGTGATATTAGTAAATGAAATAAGGAAATCAATAAAATGTAGACCAGGTATTAAGCTGGTCCCAGGTTTCATGAAAGTTATGATGTGATTGCAACTTGGATTTTAACATTTATTGAATCAGAAAACAATTTATGTCATGTTTAGTTTGTGCATTTGTGAAAATTCTAATTGTGATCATAAATATTTTTTTCATATTAATTCCGGATTTTTGCCGGATCACGGTAGGCCGCTGAGCACAGTTGCTTCCTAGGACAGAGAGCTGCTTATAAAGCTAAGAACTTTCAGACTGTATTTTATTTCATCATATTAGATGAGCATGTCAACTGATACAAGATCTACAAAAACACTTGAGACAAAATGCCCCTGAGATAAAATGAATTTATTATCAAGAGGTAACTGGGAAACATATTTTTGTTTATTTGTTGTTATGTTCTTCATCTTCTTTTAATCTTTTTTTTTCCTTACAAAACTGGGAATATTTCTTAAGCTGTGGAAACATGAGGGTTGAAAGATAATTTTCATACCATTGGGTATTGCTTACAGCAAAATGTTTATTTGTTTATATACCTTATAAGAGTATGTGCATTTATAAGTGTATACAGTATAAGTATATAGTATTATTCTGTCTGTGAAGGTGTTGCATGCCTACCACATTAGCTTCAAAAGTGTACTGTACATACATAGTAAAAATACATACAAATATTCACAGAATAAGCACTACGTTACTATATTCCTGCTAACAGAAATGGTTATAGACAGGATTACAGTATAAATGCAAAACACTTTGAATTGCTCTCCTACCTCTAAGTTATGGTTTCAAGACCACACTGTTGTAGCGTTTTGTGTTAAGCTTGTGATATAAGTTGTTTTTGAGAGGATTACACTGTTCCACATTGAGAAATATGCCAGGTTGCATGTACAAAATGTACAGCGCATCTCAGTGAAGTGAATTAACAACAAAGTACAAAATACTTTCCCATGTTCATATAAAGAGCAGGTCACTCTCTCTTATACTACTACAAAAATAGTGTTTGAATGCTGCAGGCAGAGGTCATTCACATACATTTTATCATAGTTTTTAACAGCAATGCATATAACAGAGTGATATACAGTCATGTTCCACAATCACTGGAACAGCAAAAAGGACAGATTGTCTTTTGATTACAGAAGAGCAACAAACTTTTACTCTACAGAAGTAGAACCCGAACCTGAAGGTACAACACTTAACCACTGCGTGTGATTTTTTTTTCCATGAGTTTCAATTTAACAAGTCAAGACCAAAAAGTTCAAGCATAAAGGGGGAAACTCGTTGAACTGTACTGGTGCACTTTAAGTGTAGCAAAAATGCAGGTGACAAATCCATCACCTTAAACCTCACAAACCTCACTTCTTTAACACTCTATGTTGTTACACAGCTTATAAGTGAACTCAGCAGACTTTAGGCACCTCGTGTGCCAACTGGGAAACTGTATTATCCTATAGCTAAACTTAACTTAAAGAAGAGGTTCCCAACCTATGGATTGTTTATCATTACCAGCTTTAGAACATTTACTACTTGACAGAAAGAAGAAGAAGAAAAAAACTCTACAGGTAATTAAGTGTGTACAGATTGTGTCTGCACATCATGTCCCATTTGTCACATTTGGTCTATATGTATCAGCTATATGTATCAGTATAAATATGTAGACTGAGCTGATGGTTCTAGCAACAAGAGTGCGATTTTTCGCAACTCAGCCTGAAATATTTTGGCACATCTCAGCACATTTGCTTCTGATTTCAATGATGTCGACAGGGTAAAGCTTACATTAGTGATTTACATCAGTGGATGTTAATAAAATGTCTCAACAACAACAGAGGATAAACTGGTCCATTAACTTTCCAACTTTTAGAACAATATTTACAATTTTTGGTGAATACTTGACTGATTTTTGCAAAACCAATAACATTCCTGTAAGCTTTCAATATACGTTTAGTGCTAATTAGAAAATGTGAGCATGCTAACAAGTTAAGCTACAGTGGTGAGCTTGTTGTTCAGTTAACTTCGCAAATATAGCATGCAAATTTTAGCATTTAGCTCACAGAGTTGACCTTCCTGTGGACTGTATTCATTTTTCTCATTCAGCCAATAACTTCAACAAGAACCTTTACCTTGTATTCACTTTCATATCTGGTTGGACATACTGGACTGCTCCACAGTTACACTGTAGGAAAACATTCAGTGTGGTAAGCACAGTTGGGAACCCCTGTCTTTAGAATAGTGAGCAGAAATGAAGAAACAAATCCTTCTTGTTTTGGTTCGGGAAGCACAGAGACACATATGCTTTGGATACCTTGCTGTCAGTTGCACTGATCACTGTTGTCTATCTTTAATTATATTCTCTGTGCTCTTTTACCTGATTTTATGCAGTATTTTTTTGTTTTAGTTTTTTTTACAATGCTACATTGGTTGCAGAGAACTTCAGTCATCAATAAAACTCAAGCCAAGAGAACAACAGCCAGCAACACGAGTGCTCGAAGTGCAAATTTGATACAGTATGGCATGATGCAAAATAATGTCATTGGTCACAGTAGAAGACACGGTTGCATGCAGCTAAAGTGACCTCTATTATTATTCTTGAAATACTCATAGAAATAAAATAAAAAATCCTTCAAGCAGGTGTCATTGTGGAAATGGCAACAACAAAAATCATACACGGAAAAATATACACTAAAATGTTTTATGTTGTCAAACAACTTTAAACATCTACTGTACAGAGGAGCAAGATCTTAAGCATGTACAGCTATACAAATGTTGATGTGCATGTTAACTGATGTGTAATATTAATAAAGAAAATAATATGGAGGGCCACCTTCCCCATCAGTTGGGCACTTTAGGCTCAATTCTGAGTGAGGCTTCATACATGCTTTCTTCATCCAGAACAAAGCTTTTGTCCAGCAGATACTGGGCTACCTAGAATATGGGGGGGGAAAAGCAAATTTAAGGACTTTTTTTATTTGATTATATTTACTATTTTCACAGTTTAAACAATACTAAACAGAAGCAAGTTACTAGTTGCAACCCTCAGTATCAGTATCATTATGTTTATACTGTAAATTTTGATTATGTGAACTAATGAGTTACTTTGGCCTGATTTTGATTTATTTGAATAATATAATACAAACAAGAACATAAAACATTAATCACTATTTGGGCAAAATAGTGCTATGCAATATATCTAAAAGGGTCCCAAGCATTCATAACTTATCTCTTTGAAGCATTTCCACCTTGAAAATTAAAAACTAACATCCCACGTTTTTGCTGTTATTGGAGGACTTTACCTGTTTCTTTCTAAAAAATACTTTGCAAAGATATAGAGGAACTTAGCCTTTGCATTTACAAGATGCAATCAAAAAGCTCAGAGAGTGCCTATATGAAAGCAAAAAAATGCACCTTATTTAATTTTTTTTAACCTCTATTCAATGGTGTCTCCTTGCATGTCGATAAACTGCTTCCTGCTATTTTTTGTCCCACTTTATCCAACTTTTATTTATGACTTCATCATTAAACTCAAATCCGTGCTGTGACCAAATGTCAATTTTAGAACACAGGAATTCATTCCTGCTTGTGGCTAACTCGCTGTACAATTCCTCCATTCTCCACACGCTTAATATCACATCATCTACAAAGAAAATTACAAAGTCAATACGATAAAAAGGGCACCTCAATGTCAACTATATATTTAATTTGTGTAATATACTGAGATATTTATATTTAGAGCTAGACTTATTCTGTTATAATTTGTAAGTTTGTATTATCAAATTTAAGTTAGTTATTTCCTGTTCTTACTGTCTTGGAGCAACTGTGACCACATAATTTCCTCAGAGATTAATAAAGTATTCTGATTCTTATTCTGAAATAAGTTCAGTTCATTCCCAAAAACAACACATTAGGTCAGGAGAGACCAAGAGCAATTTTTCTACATTTATGCTTTGTGCACTTTAAGAAGTTTTCTGTCAGTATTTTTAATGTTCTTAAAAATACACTACTTTCACTCTGTGTGTATATACATCACTCTGCATTTAATTTCTATCTCCCTCCTCTCACCCCAACTGATCACAGCAGATGGCTGCCCCTCCCTGATCCTGGTTCTGCTGGAAGTTTCTTCCTGTTAAAAGGGAGTTTTTTGTTTCCACTGTTGCCAAGTGCTTCCTTTGCCCAGGTTTAATTCAGGTACCACTGTTACTTTCTACAGGCCCAGTCTCTGAAATTTTTGATTGCAGCTCGTATATTAGAAATAGCTTCTTCAAGTAGTCAGTGGTCAGAGAGGTTGGGAACTGCTCTGTGGTCTTTGCGATTAATTAATTTACCTTTGGTTGCAAGTCAATCTTATATGCTGTTTGTTGAAACTGTCTGATTTCTCTGATGATGTGAGAAATCTGGAAAAAAGGGAAGCAAGGATGTCAGTGACACAAACTTGGCGCAAGTCTTTCATATCAGGAATCGCCTAACATCTCACCATCCTCATCTTTGAGAAGTTGACCAAGTTGTCCTCGGTGTAGTTCGGCGTTCCCTCCTCAATGAAAGCCAGATCAGTGAGGTACATCCCCAGATAGGGCACACAGGGAGGATCGCAACTAGAATAAAAAAAAAGAGAATAAAAACCACTTATCATCCACTTGTGCTGCTTGTTTGCTTTGTTGATCCAGTCTGAAACTATGTCCTTGAACTCACTTCTTCAAAGCCTCTCTGAGGTTTTTGAACCTCCCCTCTGATGAGACCAGCTTCTGCAGTTTGTCAATCAGTGCTTTAGTCTAGAAAAAAATGGTGATAATGAACACGTTCAGTGACAATACCATGCACTTCAGGGACTAGCAGCAATGCATATAGAGACACGCACCTGCTTGGAAACTTTGAGCCAAGTTTTCTTGAGGCGGAAAACAGAGCTGCGGTTCAGTGATGAGGTGATCTCGAGAACGGCGTTGTAGTTATGTAGACAACGGCAGATATCGGCCACAGCTACCCATTTTTCGATGACTGCTACCCGGGTTACAACATCATCACAGCGGAGGATCTCCGTGGCAATAAGGTTGCTCATCTGACAAAAAAAACGAGAAACAAGTAGTTTAGACTTCATGTTACGTTTGGATAGAAGGGTTCGATGTGTGATAAGAGCTCTTTTTGACTGGAGCGTACGTCATTGAAGTGCTTCGTTGTCCTCATGATATACGGCGTCTTCTCATTTTTGTCATTCTTCATCCAGCCTTGGCCAAAGAATTCCCTGTGAGGCAAACCAACAAAGAAGAAGTGAAGCATGTTTGGTGTGTTCGTGCTTCCTGGCTGTGTGGTGTGATGACACTCACTCGTATGGAATGACCTTGAACACCAGGTGGTCCAACAGAGTGAGCTGCTCTGCAATTTCCATTGCTGAGTGATTCTCGAAGGTCTCAGCTTTCCCTCCTCCCACCTGAAAGACACAAACAGTCCAAAAAAACAATAAAACAGATCCCAAATGATCTAAATTAGCTAACTTGACTTTAACATGACAATAAATAATCCACCAAACAAGGTATTTCTGTAGGTTTTGATGCACCTTCGCCTCTAAATTTTTCTTTTTTTTTACTTTTACATCTTCAATTTGTCAAGTGCTGGTAAAATGACTTTTAACTAGACTGAAATGTGCTATTGACTGTCTTATTTTCATAAAAGTTTCTGTGATCAAGGACACCAAAATATATACAAAAGAAATCTTTAACTGTTTTATTGTATTTCAATATTTATTTTTGAATTTGTCATCTTTTCAGGCAGAAAACCCCCCCCCATCTAGCTGATAGTATTATAATAAATATATTCGATTACACTTCCTGCAGCTGTATCTAAAAATACTTTGTGGCATTTGTGAAATCACTGCTTGTCACTCTTGAGCAACATTTACATATGTGCAAATTCACGCACCGTCAAGATTCCAGTCTAATGAATCCCATCTGCTAACTATCACATAATGCATTAATTGTTTGCTGAATTTATGTCTCATAACTGATCAAAAATATTCAGCATCTATTATCATGGGAGCAGCCAAGTGAGCAGAGGATTGATTTCAAATAGAGCCACGAACAGGAGCTACTCACTTCACTTACCAGTTGTGTCACGTCTTCTATCGCGATCTGATTGTCACCGTGATCTTCCTGAGTTATAGTCCTGATGACATGAAAAAGAAGGTCAACCTCTGAAAGATGTACAGCTTAATGACCCAGTAAAATGCCTTTTAATCCCTCTTTCACTCAAACAGCACTCAGCGGTACCTGATGATGTTGGCTGCCGCTTTCCTCTCCTGGGTCAACAGCTCAGGGTCATGCATCACTTCCTCCAAAAAGGCAATAACCTTCGTTTTCAGCTCATTGTTGCTCTCAAAGTCCTAGAGAGGCACACACAGCACACACGGATGATAGAAAACTGTAGATTTTGTCGTTGATCATCACTGCTCATGAGGTTAGTTTTGAATTTGTTTTATTCTGTGTGGATAATATTCTCAAATTTTTATTAAGTTATTTTCCAAAACAATTTCTTTCCTCTGTTAAGGAGAAAATATGCCAAGATGCTGTGTTAACATCTCTGCTATGAAATGCGTTACCGGAGAGTGTTTGGACACCCAGTGCCGAAGCACATTCAGGACTCTGTTGGTTGCCGCTCGTCTGATCACAAACTCTTTGTCTCCATTTCTCTGATCTGTTGGAAAACCTGCAAAAAAATACATTAAATGAGAGGCACCGAAGGAGAATAAAGTTTAGAGAATTGCCCAACACTTTCTTGGTGAATATACCTGTACTGGCAAGGGACATCCGTCTATATTTTTCCTTGGTAGGGGTACCCTCATTGGCTCCAGCAGTAGCAATAGCAAAGGCGGAGGCAGCAGATAGAGCACTGCGGTTGTTGTCCAGCTCTCGACATGATGACATCACCATGCCGTTGTTGTAGGAAAACAGGGAAAACTCTACACACAAGGACAGTTTAAAAAAATACAAGCCGTAAATGTATATTTATTATTATAACTCAATATACACATAAAGCTGGATGGCCTGTTTTTTCATTTCACAAACCTCCACTAGGGAGCACTGCAGGCCAATGCAAAAGTTTCCCTCCAGACTTTCCTTTACAAGAGGCTTTGATATTCAAGATGGTTGCAGCTAAATATAGCCACTAAATATCAGCATAACAGAGGAATCAACAGATTCTCTGCACTCCTCGATGTATAAATCCCGGGAACACGGATCATAGGCTGCTAATAATCCCACACATTGCCTCACTATTCCAGTTATTTCACATATTCCAGATAACGCTTCGTTTTAAAAACTTATATTGTATAATTCTGTCATAAGATTTGAAAGGCAAAGATAATCTTGGCTCCAGTGAAACAGCCTCATTACTGGGGGCGGTAGGGAAAACACGCTCTCAGTGTAGTTGCTATGACACAAGTTTCCCTAACACCTACTGAAGCCAAGCGTTGGCTTTCCCCACATATTCATAACCATCGAACGACTGATATTTCATGTTACTTATGTTCCACAGTGGCATATTTTTTTTTCAGATAGAAATATGACAGCATATGGCTAAACGGGGTTATTTAAAGAGTAAAACAATTCATCATTCTCCTACAGATGGTAAAATATGCTTGATGGCAAGTATTGTCAGCTGCAAGGTTTTTTTTTTGTCAAGTGCCATCTGTCTATCTGCAAGGTTACACAAAAACAGTTAATCAACATTTTATGAAATTTGGTCAAGACATGGAGCCTGTGCTGAGGAATAAGCTGATAAAAACTGTTGTGGATCTAGATTACTTAAAAGAAAAAGAAGAAGCAACAAGTCATTACTTTTGGCAGAATTTTCTTTCTCTGAGTAACTCTGCAGTTTTTTTAATCTGTCTGTGTAATCAAATGTATTTTGCTCTAGTTCTTTAGTTCTTAAGACTCTATGTGAACAGTTTTGCATGATTCAAAACTCAAAATAATCTTATTTTATATGGGATAAATAAGGGCCTTGGTGTTGGCCCTCTTTCTGAAAGAAGCCACTTTAGCTCTGCTTACTTTAATTCAACTTTCTTCTGATTGGCTGCTGATTTTTAACAGCAGGCGAGTGTGGTACATGTGCTCTCGTTGAAACAGAATTTTGTGTGTTTTGTATTTTGACACAAGTATTATTTGTGCACGTCCTGATCTCATTATTTAGAAATGTAGCTAGGTTAAACACAAGTATTTCCCAGTGTAACAATATAAAGTGATTTATAAGCTCGACATTTCATTTTAAATCATGTACAAGACTAAGACACAATCTACCTGAGGAGTTTTTGCATTTGATATTTTTTGGTGTAGTTGGAGATTTGGTAGGAGAAGCTTCTGGATCCCCGTCATCGCTCTGGTTTTGATCATTATCACTTTCTTCTCGTACAGAGAGATCTGTATTGTAACAAGCAAACGGCAGTAAGTATTAAGCTCTTTTAAAGACATTATTGTAGCAAAGCAGAGTTCAAATTGTACTCTGAATGGCTACAAGTCACCCACCTTGTTTGCATGCCGAGGGGTCGTCCACCTTTTCCTTCTTGTCTTCTCCCTCATCAGAGATTTTGCTCGCGATCGGGCTGGACACATACAGTTTGTTGATGTCCAAGGTGGTCTTGCTGAATGGAGACATGGAGGAATACATGCTTGCATAGCCATTTGAGGAGCAGCTAAGGGCAGCCAGGTCAAGAGCTTTGCCCCCAGTGATGATGGGGATATTGAGAGAGAGCTTGCGACGGCGGTTGGGGGATGAGTTCTTGGCAATAGCGAGAGGAGGAGGGGAGGAGAACTTTCTGCTAGCCCTGGGGGAGCTGGGTGGCTCGCCATAAAGAAGTTTATTATTTTGACTGCTGGCAAAGAATAACTCCAGTGACCTGCATCAGGGGAGGATAAACATTAGACGTTAGGGCACGTATTTATTTATTTGTTTAAGTATACTCTATATTTTAGGAGCTTAGCTAAACAAACAGAACCTCTGAAATAATTTATGCAAACCAAGTCAGCCCTGCAACCAGAAGTCTCTTTTCAACTATGTCTCGGCTGACTGCAGTGTTTCAGAAAACCCTCTCCCACTCCCTGCCAGCCTCCTGGCGACCTCACAGGTTCCCATAAATAGCACAGTGAGCGATAGTGCGCATGGCCGCTGCTGACACAAGCAGCCAAGAGTAGGTGTCTCTCAGTGACATGACAAGCGCCACGGGAGAGCATAATGCAGGGTGTGGATATAGAGAGCCCTGATCTGAGTTCCACAGCAGGGCCCTTACTCTAGGCATGCAGAGCAGAGAGTTAGCACCAGTGCAATCTTTTGCAGGAGGGTGGGGTCCTGCAGCACCGAGGCTGATTGCCATAGAGTGACAGAGCCCGGCTGAGACACTCCCACACCAGCAGGATGGACTGGACCAATACACACTGATATGTACATAACATACAGTGAAACAGAGTCACCATAGCCTTGTAGCAGTGCCACATCTGCTAAGTCTCTGTGTTTGGATTTAACCAATAAAACAAGCTCTATATATACACACGCTAAGCTCAAAAGATCAATAGACTTAATCGTTTCAGTGTCACATACAGTGTCTATGTACACAAACACAGAGAAACAAATACCCGTGAACACTACACGCATGCTGCACCCTCTACATGTCCAGCCTCTAATTCATGATCAAACTTAAATTTGCACCATACAATGAAAGCAACTATAACCACTACTGTCAAGTTTAAAAGATTATTGAAAAATAATTAATTATGGGGTACCTTACTGACTGAATTTGCACTTAGGAGGATGTGCGAGAAACAACAAAACAAACACAGCAAACCACCAAGCTCCATGTTCATTTAACATGAGAGCACTGGAAAATATGGATATTTGGATGTTGCTTGGAATGCTTTTTAAAGTCAGTGACTCCTAAGTTGCAATATATATATATATATATTGTTAACTGTGTAAAAGTATAGTTTATGCATTTTGCAACACAAACCCAGCAATTAAGAAAGAAAATGCAGCACCCATCTCATCAAATTGGTCAATATCTTTTTATAGTTTTCCTGTCATGTTTTGTGTAATTTCATGAAATTCTATGAATAAAACAAACAAAAAAATTTCTGTATAATAACCACAGAACTTTTGTTCCTATATGTGCCTCACATTGATTAGAGGATGACAAAGCTTCACATCCTAATAAATCAATCTCATCTTTATGCAGGCTGGCAAGGTCTGGAGGGATGCCACACACTTCAAATAAGATTTGTTTGTCTGTGGTAAGCGCTGTCAACAACCTTGCAACATTCAAGTCTGTCCAAATGTAAAGTGACTGACCGGGCCGGAATGGCACTGATGGGTTTCTTGTAGATGGTGATGAGTTTATCCAGCACCACATCAGCAGTGGTGAACACACGATAGGAATGCAGGAAGGTGTTGAGGAAGTCGATTGAAAGGAAACGGAGATCAGTAAGTCTCTCAAGCAGACGCTCCACGCTGGCGTAGCGGATCTGCAGCACCTTGCAGGAGTTCATCATCTTACTGAAACGGATGTCCACGTCATCACAGTACAGACTTGAATCTGACCTGTTAAGAAAACAGATACAAATCTAAAAAAAAAAAAAAAAAAATGGGAGAAGCTTCACCAAGTTACATGTAAAGAAGCAGCTTACTTGATCATCTGCGGCACTGTGACTTTGGAATTGTCTTCAAAGGCGTTCATCATCAGGCCATTGCAGCGGATGTTGTCTATGCACTGCAGGACACATGCAGTTGAAGTAAAGAAATAGGACAGAGGAAATGTTAGTGATTTCTGTAACTGACTGCTGGAAGACTGTGATGTGCGTTGACATGCCTGGCTGATGTCACTAGTCCATGCAGACTTCTCCTGCCTTGAGGAGGCTACCAGGATGACTGTGAATGACTGGCTGTCCTTTGGCTCCACAACAATCTTGAAGTCCAGGTGCTCCATGTCCTGACCACTCTTGTCTGATTTAGCTTTGAGGCAAACACAAAGACTTTTTGTCATTTTCCTTATATATTTCATTTATAGCCAGTAAAGACATAAACATGTCATATGTGATTGTACAGTGCCAGATTTTTACCCAAAACAAGTAGTGCACTTCATAGTACTGCCTGCCTTTACTGGAGCATTATTTTTCATTTGTTCTAACAAAGCTAGCATCCTCTAGTATTCATCAGTTATTTAAACCATGAAACAGAGTACATATGAAGCACATTTCTATAAGAAAATATTTAAACACTCACACTCATCATCTGTCCCCTCAGGATCTTCCACAAGAGTGCAGTCTATAAGCGAAACTACTCCGTTCTGCAAACAGCATACAATACACATGTAGATGTAGTAAATGAAGTGCATACATAAAAAAAATCAGTTCCATCAGCATAAAAATATGTGTCATTCATATATAGAGGTGATAAATGTCCTCATCTTCATCCTATTCTCCAAAGTATCCTTAACTTCAGCTTGGCAAAACACACAAAGCCTTCAAAAAGGTACATCTGATGCTATTTAGGGCATCTTTACTATTAGTTTATCCTTTCAGAATATTTAGGTTTAAGTTTAAATACATAAAAGGAAGTTTGTTTTTATTCCAAATATTTAAGCTGGACAAAGAAGGGTTTTAGATATCATCTGGATCTCTTATATGGGCAAACCTTATCACTAAAAATGAAGACTTCATACATGCTGCATAAAGAAGCAACAGCTTTGAATGATTATTGTGGAAAAACCACAGACGGTATTAAAAGAAGGGTTCAGTTTCATAAAAATCTGGCATATTATTATGTAAAATATTTGAAAACCTCTCAGTAAACGTTTGGGATGGAGGGGTTTGCTAATCTCACACATGTTAATGAGCCTACAGTATCTGAGCAAATGTAGTGAATATTCCATCGAGTGTTGGTTAATTCATTTATTTTAGGTCAGGTGTCCCAGACTTTTGCAGAAAGGTTGTGATGCTGCCAGCTCAGCAGCTCAGGCCCACCTTGGTGAGATGAAGCTTTCCCCCAGACCCCCTGGTGCAGATGATTAAATGCTTGGAGAAGAGAAAGCACTGCCTCTCCCCTTCTTTCTTTAGAGACAGAGAACCCAGTCGCCCACGGGTGATCTTGCCCTTCTCGCTCATTGGCACCTGGATGAGGGACCCTTTATGTAGAAAAAAAGAGTCCAAACAGAATGAAGGAGGAGCAAAGAAGAGACACATGTAGACAAAAATGAAAAGGCATATGCACATTCCTCTGTACATGACTATATGTACAGAGGAATAATAATCTACCACGTCTCTTTTCTCTTTTCTTATCCATCACGGCCTGTTGGGGACATTTGACATTTGCAGTTGCAGATTCATCATCAGTTTGCCACAGACCCGTCTAATTACACTTAGAAATTAAAAGCTCTTATAGCGAGGAGTACGTGTTGTTCCCCAGAGAGAGACCGAGAGGAGGAGAGAGCCAGCCCTGTGCCACGCTGCACAATAAAGTGCCGGAAATGTAAAATCTGGCTGTCAGAAATGTGGAGGGACAGGAAACCTCTCTCTGTTGTGACCCTGCTGTCTGCTGGGATCCAAAGTACAACACTTAAAGATGAGAGTTACCTTGTCTTACAAACGTCTGGCTGGTGTCAAGGAGAATCTCGCAGCCCTCTACAATCATGCGCTCTATTGCCAAGTTTTTCCTGATGTTCTCGGTCTCGCTCACTTCATCATGCATTATTCTAAGAAAGCACAAAAACAACACAAAAAAAGCGCCTTTTTGTCATTCTCATTTGGAGCTTATACATCAAATAGAAAAAAGCTGAAATTGGGTCTTTATATGTTTGGTTAAATAAAAAATGTATCTGTTTATCTTTACAGTTAATATCTCTTTATGCTTTTTTGGTTATTCTAAAAAAAAATTCAACAGCTTTTAGACTGATCTATTATTTGTGTTCATATGAATTAAAAAGACGTTACTCTCATATAAGATACCATGCCCATCTGGGGCTATGGGTTATACCTGGAAAGCTCCTCCAGCTTAGATTTGGCATAGTCCAGACTATTTCTCTCTACATGTTCATGGGGTGTGTGGGCCAGCAGCTCATGGAGAGTCAGGATGTAGCGAGGAATCTGGAGACGCAGAACAGAAAGCAGCAGGAGAGTCGTGCTCACTTGCGAGATCTTTCATGTGCACAGCACAAGCGTACAAACACAGGGATAAATATGTGCCAGCACGATGAGAAGAAGATCAGTAGAGAGCACAATCTACACTCATCAGCAAAATTTATTATCAACACAGCACAGCCTGCAGCAGGCCCCAGCAGAGTGGACTGTTGGGGAAAATGCGTGCCTTGCCAGAAAGGAGCGTGAGCTCCGAGACCAACCATTTTTATAGACATGAAAACATAATCAAGACATCCTGAGACACTGCAGACGAATGCCTGCTAATTCTTTTGTTAATGAGCAATGCTACAATATGTATATTTGAAGCCAAATTCTGTCTGAGCCACAATGTCCAGTAAACAGGCCAGAGAATATTAATGAAAACACTGGTTTAGCTCAAGTGGAAATCAGTCAAATCTGGTTACACAGCTTTTAATAAATGCTACTGCCTCTTCAGAATGTAGTCACCTGTTTCATGTGTTGCACTCAGTGCAGCATTTTGAACATTTGGCAGCCATTACAGCTTTAGAGAAGTCAAATCCCTCCTGGATGTGAGCAATTTTGCCAATTCTTCGTGGGTGACCCTCTCAAGTTTCTGCAGAGTGGATGAAAAGTGCACACGAACTACCATCTTACGGTCCTTCTAAAGATGTTATACTGGGGTGAATTCTAGCGGGAGACAGTCAGAGACTTGGCCTGATGTCACTCCAGTATTGTTTTGGCTGCTTTGCTTCAGGTCATTCTAACACTGAAAGGTGACCTGTTGAACCAGTTTCACATCACTTGTACTAGCAGTTTTTCTTCAAGGACCTCGCTGTATGTGACTGCACTCAACATTCCCAGTTCTCACTGGTCTTTTTGAATCTTTGACTGTGAAGATTGTGCTTTACTGCAGGATGGAATAAGACAGATCAGAGACTTGCAGATGATAGGTGATCACCTTTTTTTGGCCTCATCACTAAAAAAATCAATCATTTCAATCTGTAGCAGGTGGACTAATCAGGTTTTAAACATATTTACATAATTATTAAAGCATTTTTACCACAGTTTGGAGTACCAGCATAAAAAGGGTCTAACTTCTATTCTAAAGGGGGATTTCAGTTATTACTCTTTAAGATCACCCACTAAGAACGTGCTTTTACTTTGTAATTAAGTATTTCTTAGAGATTAACAGGGATAAATACTGTACCAGTTTTATAGGTGACACATAGGAACAGTCTACATCATAAAGAAAAGGAGAAAAGATTAACATTTTGCCTTTTAGATTTTTAGTGATGACCCTTTTGTTTACATTTGACTCACAGGCAGTGCAATCGCAAAACAAAGTGGCCGACTGCTTTGCAAACCGCTACAGCTGGGCATCATTGGCATAGCAAAAGGCATCTAGTTTTAGGTTGGTGAAATATATGGCTCAAGGGTGACATTTATGGAGAAAAGAACTTGGCTCAAGCTGCGAGAGCACAAAATTAACAACAAAAGCTGGCTCCAGGCTGCACCTATGCAGCAAACAAATGGGCCTGCCTTTATTCCTGTGTATATCAGTGAGACAAATGAGCTAACCTGGAACATAGGGTAGGTAAGGAAGGTCTCCAGGGTCCTTTCCTCACAGTCGGGCTTGGCCTCATACTGCTTCAGCAATTTATCAAAGTCTCGGTTCTGCTTGCAATGTGCCAGGATCTGCAGGCTGTACTGGTGGTTCCTCACAAACTCCTGGTAGATGTTCAGCATGGGCAGCAAGATGTCGAACAGGTCAGCTGCAGACACATCAAACTTTTTTAATCACATTTCATCACGTGCACTCTGACAAACATCTGAATGAGTGCATTATGAATAAAGTAATGAAATTCAACAAAGACATGACTCTTACCAAGGACTAATGTTGGCCAGCTTGCTATTCTGGCTTTCAGGCCCTGGTAAAAGATCTGATGCAGAAACATGATGGTTTCACTGAAATAAAGTAGAGATTGAAAAAAAACATTTATTAGGGAAACTAATCTCAGACTATAAAGATTTTAAGAGTAATAATCCTAATTTTAATCTGAGCAGTTATTACGTTTGACTGCATATTTAAAGAGATCCATTTATGTCTTGAAAAGACCATAAAAAAATAACAGTTCTAAAAACAATCACAGAAATTTAGTCGTCTGTTGTGTACTGTTTAGAAGTTGCATTGTTCATAGGTATAAATAATTAATAACTAGGGTATCCATGCTGTGCCAGGTGTGTGTAAACTGTGCAGGGCTTGAAGAGGTGTGACTGTTATCCTCTGTCATCCAAGGTGTCTTATCAAAAGTAAACATTAATGATCCAAATTCTATGAGGAATAACTCTTCCTCAAACCAGGCATGGTGCTTCTGCCTCTGTAATCTGCATTTATCATTATTGTATTTACATTTATGATTCTGGTTTTAGACCACTGATAATATCCAGAGGCCTAAACCTCTCTTTACTGCTCAGTATGTCGCTCTGAGCCAGTATACACACTGCATTTATTTGATCTCATTCTATTAGTTTGGGCGTTGTACTGTGCATTTTGACTTTTATTTCTTACAGTGTTTAAACAACACACTGAACCAGTATTTACTTTAACAGACTTGTTATCAGGATTACTGCTAACAAATAAGATTTCTACATAATCTGTTACAATATTATTGCACATTAAATGTACGGAGATCTGCTTTGAAGATTCAAACCAATACACAGGGAGTATGTAGCTCTTTACAAGTTGTTGCAAGCTGCTCACTTATCAAACACAAATTCAGGCACTTGAGGTTACCAGTATATTAATGCAGATGATATTCCATTTTAAAATTAAAAAAGTATCTTAATGCTTCAGATGCATCATTCTGCAGTAGATTTAAAACTTATGCATGGCAAAACGCTCACAACTAATGTAATCTATTAAAAGATATCTATGCATGAATATGCAGAATATGTAGACAAGGGGCAGGAATTGTGGTACCTGATCCTTCTGGTTTTTGTTTGTGGCCTGAATTCTATAGACCAATGACAGATGAGACAATAGCTTCAAAGTTTTCAAAAAATTTAAATTAAAGATAGTTTTTTTTAAGGTGTACCAGCTAAAGCCACATAAACTGCCCCATGTCTGCATTTGCAATAACAGGTAATCTGAATGTATTATAACACAAATTCAGATTTGTGCCAAAATGATGACCAGAACTGCACAGTGCTTCCTCATCAGCATAACCAGTGTCTCAGCAGTGCCTTTCCTCTCAACTCGGCACAAACCTGACTGGATGATGCCAAGAAATTACCAAACAGGTGCAGAAACAAAAAACAAATAGACACAAGGAAAATTCTATGAAAGCTGTGTTTGCCCGAGTGCTCGTTTGAGGTCAGTGTGACCAGTGTGTGTCTTTTTTGTCTGATTTTATTTTGTTTTTTGTTGCTTAGTAAAAAAGCTTTGGTTGCCATAAAAACCGCAAAAAAGTAAAAGCTATGGCCAACAATCATCAGGTTTTGCATTATTATCTGGTTGCCAGTATGCTGTTCTTCACTGTGAAGTGAAGGCTTGTATGTATGTGTCCTTGTGATTATGTCCTTTATCTAGAGAAGAACTCTGGATGAGCCAACCTGTTGAGGAATATGCTGCTGACATCATCGTGGGTGATGGGAGGCTTCTTAGAGCTGGCGGCCATGCGCAGCGGCCTCAAGAAGTTGTTCACCAGAATATGAAGCTGCTGGACGTACTCTGCCTCCGAGTCCAACATGCTGAACACCACCTGGTTCCTCTTCCTCATGCTCTCTGCATGAGGCGAGCGGATATAATCCTGGATGATGGTTTTCCACTTCCTCCTGCAAATCCAGCCTCGCAGAAAGCTCTGGACCTGCAATAGACCGTGCATTCTCAGAACATGAAAATGCATGAAATCAAGGCAGAAGTTCAGACTGCTTGCTTTACCTTTTTGATCTTCTTAATTTCAGAGTCATCGTCAGTTGGAGCGGCCGCAGGGCTGGCATGGATCTTCTCGTTGTCTTTGAGCAGCCCAGCAATCTGTCACGGAAGCAACCACAAAAAAGACCAGTCATTCCCACTTACACACTCCTCTTCTTCTCACTTACTGTAACAGCATGTAAACAAAGTGACTGAATCGACAGGACAGGACCTGTCAGCACTGTCAACACTAAAACATTAGCCTGACTAAACTAGCTGTGTTCACTTGGCTGCTCCTCTGTAGCGTTGATTAATATTTATTTACATCGGTCATAACGTTGATCATTTTAATGCAATATGTATCAGTCAAACTGTCCTGTGTGTATGCTGACTGGGCGGTAGACAGAGTGCCAAAAAAATAAAACAGAAAAAACCCAGACTCGGCTTTGTAGACAGAGAGAGTTAATTGTCATTGAATTTCATAGTAGAGATGCAACATGAAGCATAGTCCATGCATATTCAGGGCCTAATTCAATTTCAAGCATCACATTTGCACATTAAAGTAAAATGACTATTGGATCTGAAGAATACAGCTGGGGACATGGCCCTACTGAAGGCATTGTTCCTGAAAGGAGATGCAAAGTGGAGAGAGGTTGGCCTGAACATGATTCTTCTCTGCGACGGGGGGCGTGCTTTCATTTCTGTCCTCTCACACTAGTCTCCGCATATGAGACAAACAGAACAATAATCAGCATAATCCATCGTTTTCCCACTGGCTCAGCTGTTATTTGTTGAGCTGGCAGGTCGGAGCGAGGATAGAAAGCAGACAAATTTTTGGAAAGGAATGAGAGTGCAAAGTAAGAATCAGTTATAATGTAGTGCTATTGTGCCAGGATGTCTATTTACAGCAGGTCTGACTGATATTTTGTGTGACTGCCACACATTTGCCTGACGATGGAAAAGCCTGTAATCCTGGGCTATTTGTGATCCAGACAGAGAGTTACAAAATCCTGGATATTTTAACAATGCTCCCTTTAGTATTGAGGGTGCTGGTAAGGTCATAAAAAGCCCCAAACTGTCCAAACAGTTACTCCTGAGAGGGGACATGTGTAGCTTATTTAGATCTACTATAAATTTGTGGTTCTCATATTAAAGATAGGTAATCAATAATTATTTTTAAACATTTAATATTTAGATGCCATACGTGATATTGAAACAATAATAGGAGCAGGTAACGGCAAGGAAATGAGTTTTAGCTCATAATTGAGTATTCTTTAGGTCTTAATGCATGAATATTACTCTAAAAACTAGAAGTAATGTAAATAATTGAAAGTAGTACTTATGACGTGCCCTGTACAGTTAACAGTTTCAGATGTTGATGAAACACAATGGCTTTGACCTATTTTCTGTCATATATGTTGTGACAGTGGTGAATACTCACAATATGCATGACACTGAAGTCTCAAGTATGAGCCCATGAGCCAAAACCCCCTGGTTTGAGACTGCTCTAAATGTTCAGTTTTTATAATTGTTGCTTGTACGATGTCATTCTCAGCCGCAAAAGTGCTGCTTAAATCTTTAGTTTATGAGGCACAGCCAATCAGAAAAAAGCTGTCTTAAAGCAGGGGGTCTCAAACAGTGGAGGGCAGACCATACTGGCCACCAAATACAAAGTGAAGCTAATGTGACTGATGTGAATATATTTTAAGGAACTGTCAAGAATTTGCTGATGCTATTGTGCTGAAATTAGATTAGATTAGATGAAGATTAGATGAAACTTTATTAATCCCTCGGGTGGGTTTCTCTGGGAAATTCAGTTTCCAGTAGCACAGCACCAACAGAAGTTGCATGTTACAGATCCAATAAAGGGGAATGATAGCAAGGATATAAGCATAAATATACCATATATACACATATACACATTTATAAATACAGAATATATAATATGAATAAATAGGAATACATATTTATTAATTAAAATAAATGTGTACCTTTATTTTAATAAAATCCAACATTTGCTAGGGTGAACTAGGGGGCATGACCCAGTATATCATAAATAGGGATTACTGTAACTGTGAATCACGCCTAGCAGAGTCCAAGAATAAAATAATGTAATTGAAAATAAATACAGGAAATGTTCTTTAAGGACTCTACTGGAATAAATGAATTTAGCTGACGGTGCGTTTTGGTTTGACTGAGGAGGATGAGCAAAGTGGAGGGGGTTAGCATGTATGACCGAGTATTTGTTTACATTCCTACTCTTGAGAAGTACTAAGAATGAAATCACAGTGAATATTACCTCTGACTTGAGCCTTTCAATCTCTATTTCCCCATCCTCTATCTGTTGTCGAAGTTGCTTAGCAACTGTTTTCTCCGTCTCCACAATCTGAAGCAGATGAAGATACTTCTGCATGAGAGACTCATGCTCTGTAGCCAAGTTTCTGTAACTGTAAAAACATGAAAACACACAAACCACATGGTTTTGTATATCAGCTGGAGCGATGAATGTCATCTAATTGCACACTGTCTCGTCTCACTAAATAAATCAAGAAAGCAACGAGGACTTTCTTATAAATAAAGCGTTATTCCGTGAAGTTTTTCAAATTTTAACCAAACTTTTGAAACTTTTACTAATTTACCATCTGATGCGCTGATATGCCTTTGCATGGCTTTACCTGGCGTGTGATATGGCAGCCACCCATTCATCGCAGTCCTTTACATCCTCCGTGCGCAACTCAAGGGCCTTTTGGTTTTCGTGGTTGAAGCTGACTGTGAAATAGTACTGAAACAAAAAGCGAGGAGAGGGTGAGGAGCTCCGGTTAGAACCAACACACAACAACAATGCACATGCTGCGCGCAGGAAGGAGCACTCGTTATCAGATACCTTTCGGATAAATCTGTTATATATAGTAGCATGACTGAAGCTTCTCCTCTGCTTTGTTTGTTTCACTGCCTCGCTGCCGCAGACATCAAGTGGGTGATTTAAAAACCACACAGAGCCTGGGGAAGCCACATCTTCCTCGCCCACCAGTGCAGTTGATGGAGCACACTGAGGGAAGCCTCCCCCAGCTCAGTTCCTGGGATGCCTCTGGTTCCCAGGAGGAAATGCCACAAGACATGGAGGCTGGAGCCACGGCCAATTACATAACTGTGCAATACCTGTTTCCTAGCAACTCCAGTCATTGTGAACAGTTGTTCACAGCTGTTTTTTTCACTGTCACTTGATTTTAGATCGCCATTCTCCCTTTCACGCTGTACTGGTTGTGACTGGTGAAATGAAGAGCTTTTGTGCTTTTCGTTTTGTTACAGATCCTGAATTCTGCTTGTTAAAAAGTTAATACTTCTGGCTGCTTTTACGTGACTCCTCTGTTAGCCAGCTTCCCTAGCCTTTATACAAAAAAACTACAATAAAAGGTGATTGTATATTACTACTTAGAATATCTCAGATACCTCTGAGTACCACTTATCAATTAGAATAACCATTAACTTCTTATTTCTGCTATTCAGCCACTACTTTTAGCTACTACTCTATTTAACAGCAATTTACTGTGTATAAAATTGCATCTATTCTTATGTTTACCCAGCAAAGTATTTCGGCTACATCTCTGTACTTTTATCTAGCCACTTCAACTGCTAATTCAGTTACATATCAGTTTAAATGTAATTTTAGCTAACTAGCTTCTGTTTATCATTTATGTTTACCCAATGTTCAAGTTTGTCCTGTTAGCAAACTATTTCAACTTCTACTAGCACTAGCAGCTAACTATGGAAGCTTGTTTCTGCCACTATTTTTGTTCTGTTAATACAAAAAATAAAAATAAAAAAAGGAAGGCATCTGACCTAAAATATTGAGATAACCTAAATTTCAGCTTAGCTCTGCCTGACATTCATTCTGTCTGTCTTTCTTTTTTTATTTTAATGGCAGAAAAAATCTAGCATAATTATCAGTCTATTGCTCAAGAATTTATTTTCCATCTTGATGCATGCTCAATCATCCAGGTAAGTAAATCTCCAAAAGTTGATTCTGTTCATCTGGACCCAGCGTTTTTGTGGGAGAAATGTTTTGTCACTCATCCAAGTGACAAAACATTTCTCCCACAAAAACGCCACAAAACGCTACGTCCAGATGAACAGAATCAACTTTTGGAAATTTATTTTGCAGTTTATCTGTAATTTAAGGCTAACAATTAATACGTTAGCAATTTTCCTCAATATTTCAACCATGTATCATCTTTTTGTATATTAGTCATCTATCGTAATCATTAATATCTAGTCTATCTAATACTGGTTATCCGTTTGTCTAATTTTTAGCTAACTTTTCTGCTTAAACCTGCTTAGATCTTCTTAATTAATTAATTTCCAGTTTGTCCAGTTTGTCCACACCTATCCCTGACTGCTGCATAACTATCCACAGTGGGCATTGAATTGTTGAATATCACTAGCTTGTTTGCAGTATTCAAGTATACAATATATCCAAACACAAATGAACAGTTAGGATACAATGGAAACATCTTCTTCATCAGCTGAAAGAATTGTGGTAGTATCACAGGATATGTTTAATTGCTAATATTTCTGTGTTTTTATTTAAATGCGATTGTAAAACTGAACTTATAATAGATTATTTTAATATTTCAAGAGAATCCGTACACAATACTAAAATTCAGAATCAGCTGCTTCTTTTTTTTATTTCAATCTCATATCTACATATTCTACCTGTAAACACTTGTTTAGATGAGAGTTTATTATATAAAATCAACATCACAATTCAGTTAATTGAACTGTCATCATTCTTCTGAACTGTTCCAGCCACGCTGAGTCTGACCAGACTCTAATCTTTGGCCTGCAGATGTTCAACAGGCACCTATCAACATGCAATTGATCATTATTCACGGCTGACTGCTCTTCAGTCTTCACATTCATTAGGTATTCATCCTACCGTCAAAGAAAATCTATTTCTGGCAGAGGCATGTATGTTGTTGTAGTTTTCCCTCATGATCTATCTAAGACTGTCTGGTGTGAAGTCATGTTAAGCATTATGTATTTATTCTGATTTATGTTCATGTCCCAGTCAAGCACCTTTAAATATTGTTACTGATCTAAACAGGTATGAGATGCGATACAGCACTAAGGCTTGTCTATCATTTACTTTCAGCTGTATACAGATAAGTTAATTTAGATGCGGATTTGCAGCTCACTTCTCAGTCCTGCTGTGTGGCGTACATAAGTGAGTGGTAAATAATTAATTAGGCATTTTGTGATAAATTATAGAATATTTTTTACACCTTGTCGAGTTACTTCTGACTGACAAGCAGCTTTATTGCAGAAATATTTTGTTAATGTATACCCATTAGACCGAAGAGTTAGAACTCAACCTTCTTTCAGCTTCATGACGAGTTTTAATTACAAACACCACTGACCCCAGAATGTCTTTTCTTAATCAGAGCCCCTGATTTACATTACAGTTTAGATCCTGCCGTCAGAGGCTGCCTGTGATACTGGTTGATGCGATGCTGTTACCCAGTGTGAGCAAACTGTGTTTTCTATAATTGGACCCTGACCCCTCCAAGGTACTGCGAGGAACAAATTTAGCTCAGATAGCGCTCACATTAATAGGAGAGATGAGACACACTGCTTCTCTCCTCGCTGTTACCCCGCCTCTTCTAACTGCATCATTCTTTAGGATGCAAATAAGGGTTGCCATAGAAACCTCGGGCTCAAACGCATTATCATTTTCACACTAACTGCATGTCAGGATAAATGTAATGTGGGGATTATGGCAGGTTGCTAAAATGCTGCCATTAAACAACAAATCTATAGGTAAGGTTAGGAGATGCAGGTGATTTCTCCTGATTAAAATCTTTGTATACAGTGAGATGCAATGCTTCAGATATCAGATATTAGTGCACCCCATATTGCTGCACTGTGCAAACAGGATTCACAGGAATCAGAGATGTTATCTGTCTGTGAGCTTGCAGTCATATTTAAATCAGCACAATAGTCGTAAAAGAGCACTGCTGACATTGGTTTTTTTTATCTTTAAGGAGGGTTTTTTCTTTCTTTGGGGTGCTTTTAAAGCAACTGTGCAAGCACAACATTTACCAGTGTGCATGCATTCTGCTTTGTCAGCACAAGGGCAGCTGTTCACAGGAAGAGCCTGGACTCACATTGGATTGCAGCCCTACCTACAGAGTCAGGCACAGAGCCTGGAGTGAGCAAAGGAAAGCCGACAGCATTGGAGCATCGTGTTCCTCAACTGTTTAATCACAATAACGGTGTTAACAAGCCTGTTAACCTTTCCACCCTAAAATAATTGAACAAGGAGCCAGAGGAAATCAAGCAGGATTAAATAAATATTTCATCTGCAGTTATCTGGACTCAAATTTGAAAAATCTTATGGCCTACTTTAGAGTGAAAGGCTCTGGTAAAATATGACAGCTGTCACCTTTAATGCAAATGTAACCTCCAGCATTACACTCCACACTGAACCATTTCATTCAGGACACAGAGATCAGTGCTGACTGATCACGGGCACCCTGCTGTTTCCTGACCCCTAAGTGTCATTTCAAAATATTACCACAAGATGGAAACCTTGAGGCCACAACTTTTATTTTTAATTCTTATTTTTTGCACGTTTTATTGGATGGGGCATTAGGTAGGATATAGCACTCTCCGCCCTGAAACGTCAAAAACATGATGGCTGGAAGTCAAAAAGCAAAATATGAGACCAACCAAAAATGCAAATGCATCGTTTTCACGAGGCTAGAAATCCATTTGCATTTCATGCACTCATGCACCGCTGAACTACCCTACAAGCCCCCCCCCTTTTTTTTTTCTTTTTTTTAGGTCGAGCGCAGGTTTGGTGCAACCCAAAGCAAAACACTGCACCACATTGCTTACTGCCAGGGCTGCCGTAACATCATTAGGTGTTAATATTGTTACCTCATCATTAATGTCATGCATGGATTACATAACGTGCAATACAGCAAACCTCATGCTATTCTGCTGCACTGGATTTGAGGTCATCATGCGATGCGATATATGAAGAATGAATGTATAAGAGAAGCGCTTGGGGAGTTCAGAGGCATCCGAGAAAAGAAAAAACAATAATGCATGTATTGCTGCACCTCATTGGTGTTTAAAGCTGGAAGTCTGCAAAACAATAAAGCAGAAAAAGACGGTGCGTGTGTATCTGTTTGTGCGTGATCGCACGCGCACGCTCTCCGTACCTGCTTTTCCAAACACTCCTTGGCTGACAGCGAAGGTTTAGGTGAAGGCGCCCTGTCGCATGTGCATCCCTCCAACAGGTATAATCCCGAGGGTCGAGAACTGGACTCGTTCTCAAAATAAAAGAGCATATTCTGTAACAAAGCGAACCACTTTGTGTGCCATTTCGTGTTGTCTGAGCTCTTTTTGCTCAAGCACCCTCGTCTTGTACCATCCTTCTTTGCCAAAAGCCCCAGGTAGGTGACATGACCATCATTAAGTCGTATTCCCTTCTGCATTTTGATGAGGACACTTCAGATGCGTAAGGTGGATCGGTCGTTACATCCTTCTGAAGTCGCTCAGGGGGAAAAAATCAAATAAAGAAAGGCAAGATGTTGACTTTCTCAATGCGGACCTCTAGCAGCAGGCTTGTCCACTCTGTCCGACGCATTCACCGTGTTGGCATTTAACTAAACAAAACAAAACGAGGAGCACAAGTCCAGCATCCTAAAATCTTTTGTCATACTCCGAGCGCTTTGAAGGTCCACATTATCCGATGGTGTGGGGGGGAAAGATGAGGTAAAAAGGTAAAAAAAAAACAAACAAACCCCAAAACTGTCTCAGACTGAACGATAAGAGGAAAAGGGGTTCGAGGTTTGTCCTTTTCTCACATGAAATATCCAGAAACCAGTAGGCTTGGTGCTCAGCCAGGCAGTGCTGGGTGAAGTCACGTGACGCATGCTTGGGAAAGCAGATTTCAGGTCCCTGGACAGGGACGTCTCGACGAGATGCCGCATAAGTTGGGTTTCGTCTCAAGACGATCAAGGAGGCCCAGCGGAGAGGAAAATGGAAAATACGAAGCTTTCAAAACAGAACAACAACTTTAGAGGAGAGCAGCCGTTTAGGCTGCAGATGAATCTACACCTACATTCTCCGTGACATATTTTCTAGCTTTAGGTGGTTTTATGCAACACTTAAAGTTACTCTTTGACTCTCATGAGCACATTTTAGCGCCTGCAGGCGAGAAATTGCTTTGCTTTTAAATTGCTTTCAAATTGCTTTTAAATATTAACAACAAAAACCCACAAAAAAGCAATATATGGTGTATTTTATTTGCACTTAAATGGCTGCTCAGCATGGTCCTAGCACGTGTGGTCTGAATGTGATCAGCTGCTGCATTTTAAAGTTGAAGTACTGTAAATCAGGATGCAGGCAATGACAGGAAGTAGGTCAAAAATAATTTGCTGGCCAGCATCCTCTGCTGTGTCATATAGGCTCTGTTTGTAAATATGCTCTAGTCACAGATTCACTTCATGTTCAGTTACGGGTACAGGTTAAACTATAAGATATGAAAAGTAGTAAAAATAAAAGAATGCAGGATGTTACTGTTTAATAATTTGAAAATGTAAATAAAGCATCTATAAAAACAGAATTTATGGTGATCTGAGGACTGAGGACATCCCTGTGTGTGTTTGTGTATGGTAGTTAAAATAATTCCATAGCATGTAAAGATGTGTTATATTGTGCAAATTTTTGTGCAAATGTGCAAATTTCCATCTAGTTTATAGCTTTATTAAAAGCAGGGGTTTCATCACCTGCACAAAGGGTTCAATCCCCTTTTTTGTTTTGATCTTCCTAGCTTTGGACTCCACCCTTGTGTGTCTCTGTGGTAATGAGCCAGACAGTAAAACAAGCTCAAGAATAAAACTAATACACATCTTTGAGCATCCAATTCATTGAAAAGGCACATGGTGTAATCTCCCACTGTCAGTCCTTCAGCTAATTCTTAGAGAGGAGATTTATTTATTACTCCATCTTCATTGTTATCTCTGATCTACCCTGCCATAAATCCCTTTAGGTCCTGGAGCATCTTCCTCAACAACCCCCCCAATCTTCTTCAATCAGCCACTCACACTTAAATTTTAACTGAATGTAAAAAAGTGATCAGTGAATCCTTGGCTTAGATGTGAAAGTAGAAAGCGTGTGATGACAGCTTTTCTGATAACTGACCCACCATTGCATATATGTGCTGTGACTGAGCAGTTAGAGCTGCCCAGTTTTTGAATAGATTTGCATTGACACACACGCAAGCAGCTGATAACACTGCAGGAATTGTTAGTGTAGACGTTCTGAGTCAAGCTACAACACACCAGGGCTGCCTTGTGTTTAGGAATTTTCAGTCCACCCTGCTCCGTGGATCAGTGAAGTCTTTCCTAAAATGATATGTGTGTTAGTTTCCAGGAGATTAAATCAAAAATGATGCTCAGTTTTTTGTCTCGGAGCCTCAGAGACAAAACATCTCACTGAGATGAGAATTAGCGTGTTGTTTACGAGGGTCAGTGATGACAGAGTCTGTTTATAGGAAATGACCGTTTGTGCTGATCAAGCTTGAAGGTTATTTCCTTTATTGGATAATCAGAATAAAACAATGTTGGATTTAAACACTGAGCGGTAAAGTTAAGGTCTGCAAAATGACAAATGATTGTATAACATTCCCTTAAATTTCTTGTGGTGTTCAAAAAGCAGTTTCATAGTAAATGTAAAATTACTCGCCACTTTATTAGGTGCAGATTGTTAGTATTGGGTTGGACTGTCTTTTGCCTTCAGGAATGGCTTAATTTTTCAACAAAGTGCTGGAAATCTTCAGAGCTTTTGGACCACATCAACATGATAACATCACACAGCTGCTGCAGATTTGTCAGCTCCACGTCCCAAAGGTGCTCTATTGGATTGATATCTGGTGACTGTGGAGGCCATTTGAGTACAGTAACCTCACTGTCATGTTCAACCAGTTTGAGATGATTTCAGCTTTGTGACATCATTCCTTATTCTGAAGCAGGCAGATGAAGATGACACATGTAGTCACAGAGGGATTGATGTGGTTAGCAATGATATTATATGCTGTGGTGTTTAAACAATGCTCAGTTAGAACTATTCCTCGCACTATTACACCGCCGCCAGCATGAACCATACCAACCACACCACCCAATTTCCCCGTTCTTAGCTGACAGGAGTGACACCTGGCTGGTTTTCTGAGTTACTGTTGCCTTCCTGAGAGCTTGAAGCAGTCAGGACTTTCAACATTTTCAATCAGAGAACTGCTGCTCAATAGATATTTTCTTTCATTCTCTGTAAACCATACAGATGGTTGTGTGGGGAAAATCCCAGAAGAGAACATCACCAGTGTGCGAAATACTTTTGCGTAAACAGTCATGTCACATTCAGATTCACCTGGTTTAACTATTTCCCCATTCTGATGCTCGGTTTGAATTTCAGTAGCTCTTGACCGTGCGTACATTACTAAAAGCACTCTGAGTTGCTGCCATGCGATTGGCTGAGTAGATATTTGCATTAATAAGGATTTGTTGTACCAAACAAGGTAGACATCTATAAGTCATGCAAAAGTATCATATACTCATATATGAGAATCAAAAACCATCAAATTATTATTATACTTTATTTTACAAATTATTTTAAAGACAAGTGAATTCTCAAAATTGCTTTTGGAAAGGGCCAAACTGACACCTGAAATGGTTTTAGACATGAAAATATGAACATAAATTATTTATGTTCCACGTGTACCTATAAATTATATTATTATTATTATTATTATTATTACTACTTCAGATATTATAGTAATATATATATATATTTTAATGATATAGTAATATGTTTATAGGCTTCCTGTACTGCAGGAGGACTATTAAAACAATAAAACACATTCATTTTAAATTGTCATGTAAAATCTGAAGCTTACAGGAAATTAAGTTGTTCTTAAAACATCAAACTCTATGTTTTGTACACTGCACACTATTTTTCACATGTGACATCCGTCACATGTAAAGAGAGCAACGGTCATGTATCACTGTCAGCCTTGCTCGACATTGTGATCTGTGTCTGCACGCAGAAATGTGTGTCCATGCGTGTGTGTGTGTGTGTGTGTGAAACAGAGAGAGAGTATTTGTGTGTGTCAAATGGTGTTTTCTGCAACAGCTCACAGTGCTGTCAGCAGAGGATGCTGCTGTGGTGTCCTCGTCCTTCCCTGAGCCGCCTATGAAAAGGCTCCAGTCCTAATTACATGATCCACCAGGCTTCTAATTCGCCATACTCCTCTCAAATGACATTTACTAATTACTCCTTCCGTTTTTAGAAACAGCTTTCTGGATTTTATCCAGCCCCCCTCATGCTCATTGTCATGTAGGAACAAACAAGTTGGCTGTTGTGGCAGTCACAGCCTATTTGATTGAAAGTGAGTAAGCAAACATACAAACAGACATCTTAAATCCCTTTAAAGCATGATGTTTTGTTAAATAATCTGGATTAGCTGAACAGAGGAATTAAATAAAAAGAGAAAGATGTAGTGGGGAAATCTGCAATGCAGTGATACTGGGACGTAAAGCAGAGGCCCTCTTCAAGAAAGGCAAGTGCACTTTCTTCCCAGAGTGCAACAGTCCTTCCCTATATGTCAAAGAAACTAACTGTCATTTGCACAACTGGCAAAATAAAATTATAAGACGTTGATGATAAAGCATATTTCAGATTAATTATTAACAGAAATACAAACAGGCTTGCAGTTTTACAATAGATTTACAACACTCTCAGGCCGGCAGCTGCTAATTTTTAAATTCCTATTAAATTCAATTTGATCCAGATGTGCTGTGTCTTTCCCCACCAGTGGGTCAAAGATCAAAGAGATTGCTGGTGGTCTTCCAAAACCTCACAGTTTATTTGATTTATGGTTATGATGACAGTTAGTGGATGATTATATAAAGCATCGCAAAAAAGCTTATTTGAGAGCATTAGTGGGTCACATGAAAGTGGTACTTGAACTAAAAAGAGGAAACTTTTGGGAGTTCTTGGATTACTTAAATATCTCTTGAGTGACCTCTTAAATGGTTAAATACTTTAATGCTAATTTCCATGAATGGCAACAAGAGTGCAAGCATCGTCCGTGTGTATGTTTTCTGTTGTTTGATTGTTAGGTATGATTGCATAGGGGCGATCGTGGCTCAAGAGTTGGGAGTTCGCCTGGTAATCGGAAGGCTGCCGGTTCGAGCCCCGGCTTGGACAGTCTTGCTCATTGTGTCCTTGGGCAAGACACTTCACCCGTTGCCTACTGGTGGTCAGAGGCCCGGTGGTGCCAGTGACCAGCAGCCTTGCCTCTGTCAGTGCGCCCCAGGGTGGCTGTGGCTACATTGTAGCTTGCCATCACCAGTGTGTGAATGTGTGGGTGGATGACTGGATGTGTAAAGTGCTTTGGGGTCCTTAGAGACTAGTAAAGCGCTATACAAATACAGGCCATTTACCATTTAGGTTTATTGCTTGCTGGATTGCCGTACAATACGACACGACTTTGGACTTGAGCTGGAATGGAGGCTGACACGTCTTGCTGATGGTCTCCAATGTGGCAGGCAGACATTGCTCCCACGGCTGCTCCCTCTCAACTCAGGCTGATTCTGCCGTGTCAAGCCCGGTTAGCTGGTCTGCCACTCACAGCTCATGAGTGGGGGGAATGGGAGAAGCTGAAGCCACGACGGCTCCATTATGTTCTGACAGTAGAGTGGTACTGCAAACTATCATTTAAATCTTTAAATCACACGCATCCAGGGCTTTGCATTTAAAGGACATACACTTTGGTTTTCATCTTGTCACTGGAGATAGCCATATGTTGTTCACTGACACTCCTATCATTTCCAGCTGTTGTGTAACAACAGCAGAGAGATGTTGCAGGATCCCCCCCATGGCCACTGAGTCGCGGCCACATGCAGGAAGTCTGGGTCTGTGCACATGCAGATTTCATGAGTGCCTGGGTGATTCTTTACCAACCTGAAATACCCCCACCCACCTCACCCCAGTGTCACACTGCTGTCCAGTTGTATAAATTAAAGGATGACCACACAGCTGCCACACTGTTTACCTAACATCTAACATGGCGGAATTGCAGAGATATGCATCACATGGTACCTAACACCCAAAACCCCAGAAACCCCAGTGAGCTCTCTCATGAATCTAAAAATATGCAGCTTTTTGCTCTACATGCATGCTTCTATTTTTGCAGGCACCGATAAAACAGTGCATACAATTTGAGTACTCTACTTTAGGTGCAGGACATGAATTATAGAGCAAAGTGGCCAACAATGTGTACTGCAATCCCTTTCCACTGACCTGAGTACATTGAAAGAGAGGCAGAGAGAGAGGGAGAGAGCGAGATGCACAGAGAGTGTCTGTGATGAGTGACCATGAGCTGCTCTTGGAGTGTTGGTGGGCTGTGTGATGGCAGAAACCCAGCTCTTGGCAGCAGCCCAGGCCATTGTGATTTGTGCTCGCTGCTGCCTACAGGGTCGCCACCTGGCTGCTGCTTCCTTCAATCTCCCTGGGTTACACAGAGTGCATTCACAGCAGGTCTGTAATTGAATTTCGCACATGTCACGGGCAGCTTAACTGTGTTTTCTGCAAGGCACATGGACAGCACCTTCAAAGATTTTATCTTGAGGTGCTTGAGAATTATCATGATGTCAGAGGGTGGATTTTAGCTCCTGTGCGCACTTTGAACTACATTGGAGCTATAAATTCACTGCTTGTGGTACTAAAACATGAAAAAAAGGAGAGTTGACCTTAATCTGCCAAAGGTACAGTGTGTAATTTATTTGGATATGTTAATAAATAAATAATTTGCAACCTTTGCTAAGCCCTTCTATCTCATACACAACATACAACAATCAGTGCATGGATAGAAGGACATACTGCTCTGCACCGAATGGGTAAGGTGAGGCTTTTGGCCGTTGCTGGCAGTTATTTCGGGTAACCTCGGTTCCATTCAACCCCAACAAAATGAATGTATTTCTTTGAATAGAAATAGTGGTTCTTTAAAATGCTTTTATGTCTCCTTTTTTGTTTTTTCAAATACTGATTTTGGAAGAAAGTGTACCTAAAAAGAAAAGGTTGAATGTTTGCCAAGTTTTGTTTTGTTTTGTTCTTCTTCCCCTCAGATTGAACGTGCCCCAGGTGGAGGCCGGATGTGAGCTCAGTGTGAAAGAGAAGTGTGCCTCGAAGGCTTAACTTTGTGCAAAATGTCCCTTTGCTTGAGCGTTTCCAGCTGTGTTTCTAAGGTGTTAGCTGATTTTTTTTAAACTTTCAGCTTCTACATTACCAAAGAAAGAAATAAAACAAAGAAAGCCTATCTTAACCATATCTTGTATCTTAACCATGTTTATGAAATGCAGAGTTGGAAATGTTTAGAAATGAAGCACAGATCACTTATGCTGACTGATTTCTTTTCTTTTTTTTCTCTATATTTGTAATATTTAAAAAGATAACCTGAGTATATACATGATAATTAATATGATATCATAATTAAATGAAAATTAGATTTATTAAGGGCAAAAAAGGCCATCCAAGCCTACCTAACCCTGGGTGAAAAAGTAATTAGGACAGTAAAAAGGATTCTTATGATGAACATTAGATCTCCTTTGGGTCTTATCAGCTGCTGCTAAGCTAAACACTCCACCTTGCTCACCATTAAGTTCCATATTTTGCAGTATTAATCGCTGTAAAGCATTTTAAAGAAGTGAAACTCAAAACATAAACGAGTGCTTTCAGCTGAACAAAAAAAGACTGAACTTTGGTTGAAGAATTAGCTCAAAGTCATCTTATGAAAACAAGCTGGATGTAAAACAACGACTCAAGAAGTGCTTAGTTGCATTGCTGCGTGACTTTGTAAGACTTCCCTGCCTTTTGCCTTTTTTCTCAGTTTGATGAGCAGCAACAAAATTAAGTACAAAGACAACAAGTAAAAACGTCTTCCAGCTCTGTAAATGTGCGTGAGTGTGGACACTGAATCTTAGCCATAAGATTCATTGTTAACATTGTTTTTATGATTAAGGTAAACAATAACAACATTGGCTTATTTTGAAATGCCATCATATATGTTTTCTTTAAACTATGATAAGGATGAGCAAAGATCTCCACCCAGGCTATGGTAGCTACAACATGAGCTGGAGCTGCTGTGGGTCTGCACAGGTTTATAAGTTATTTAACTTCAACATTTGTGTTTGCATGTTCAGCTAAGTGGAACCTTAGGACAGTGGTTGCCATCTCTTTTCCTTACTGTACAACTCCACATAAGAGACCAACACTCGCCTCAAAGTAGGCCAATTACCAGTCACTATGAATACAGACATTAATGCAATGTGGCAGAGCCCAAGAAGCAAAGGCAGGGTGTCTTCCTTCAGCTAATATGAACTCAGAGGGGACATGTAAACAAGTCCTTCCATTACACAATCAGTCCCTTTCTCCTTAAAGCATCTTCTCTTATTTTACACTCACTTTCCTCCTCGTATTTTCCGTCTTAGTCACTGATTAGTGCGGAGACCAAATATTGTACTTCCCCTGGCATTCACTATGTAATGCTGCCACACTGACCATCCATTGCTCACGGGAGAGCACAGATCTTCGCTGTTTACAGCAGTGAAAACACTTGATCTATAACTTTGGATAAGGATGACTATTCTTAATAAGTACAAGGTGGATTGCTATTACATTTTTGGCAAACAATCTTGGAATCAAAGTGAATTTAGGAAGCCCTTAACTTTGTTTTATACATATCACTAAGTCCTGTTAAAAGGCAGTTTTTCCTTCCCACGGTTACCAAGTGGATGTTGAAAGGGGCTCATTTGATTGTTGGGGTTCTCTCTCTATTATTGTAGGATATTTACTTTACAATATAAAGCATCTTAAGGCAAATATTATGATTTGGTGTTATGTAAATAAAATTGAGTTGAACTGAATAACAGTGGGAACCGTGCTTATCTATTTCAAACACTTACAAATAATAAAATAAAATACCGCTCTTACCTGAGCTTGGTGACACATGTTTTGAAGAGCAAATTGACTAAAAATGAAATTGTTTTTAAAGGGCTGTTATGGGAAACAAGCAGAATTTGACACAGCGGGTGAACTGCCCAGCATGAGACCCGGGCACAGGAAACAATTGTGGCATAAAAGGGGCGGCAGGCAGAGCTATCATCTGGAAGGACGCGGGCTATGAAATAGCCTGCAGGGGTTATTGCCAATATGGTCTCCGCAGCACTCAATCACTGTTAAATTAAATCTAAGGATGACAGATGCTGCCAATCAGTGACGGGTTAGTGAGGTCAAATTAAGATCCATTTGCTGACCTTTTCCTTGGCTGCCTCATTTCACAGTGCCTATCATCGGGGCTATCAATGGGGACTAATGAGTCTTAATGGTCTGATCCTAGTGGAGGGCCATCACTTACACTACAGCACAACGCTCACCAGGCCCAGGCAAGGTTATACAACTGTTGACGAGTGCTCTCAATAAAAACACTATTATCTCAGCTATTGCAGTGTATCAGCAACCCCTTCAACACAATTGGGCCACCCAGGAAGAACCTTCCCTCAAGCATCTTTCCTGTGTAGGGCCCCAGTGTTGTCTGGGTAAAATTTCACACTTCCACACTGAATAGTATTTCTATTCTTGTTATTTCTGGCACATTGTGAGAAAAGACCAAATACCAACAATTAATTGGGTTTTAAAAGGACTGTCTGTCCGGACAAAAGCTTGCTCTTCCTTACTGTGGACTGCGGCTGTCGTCTAAAGACTATTAAAAACACATCAGCGAGGCACACTGTTGCACTGGCTTCATTATGAAGAACCTGGGGACTTTTCAGATCACACATTTAAACGGCAAAATGTATTTTAATTCACACTTTGAAACAGTTCCCCTACACATGCACTATTTCCTCCACCATTGAGTAGCGTTAGCTAAAGATATGAACTGCTGAAATGATTTTTTAAAAATAATTTATACCTTAAGCTGAACGTTACAGCCTCACGCTCTCCACCTGTAAGTGATGCCCCAAATTCAGAAACCATCTACCTCCCAGTAATAGCGCACCATGCTCAGAACCTAATCCCTGTATTGACTATTGACTGTCCCTGATCAACTCCACCTGTAAACCAATTCACGGGGCCACAATATTCACCAACCTCGATCTACGCAATGCTTACCATCTGATCTGATGAATGGAAGACCACATTCAAAACACCCCTAAGACACTTTAAATATTTAGTTATGCCATTTGGCCTCACTAACACGTCAGCAGCTTTTCTGGCACTGTAGATGATGTTCTGAGGGACTTCCTGAATATCTTTGTGTTTAGACTTAGAGACTTAAAGCTTTTTATTGTCATTGTGCAGTTTCTTGCACAGCGAAATTGGGTAGCTGAACCACAAAGGTGCTAAAGTAAGAAGAAGAGAAACCAATATACAACGAAGGTGGAAAATAAATAAATAATTAAATAAATAGAATAAAATAAAAAACAGTGTATATGTATACATATGTGAGTGGAACTATATACATGGTGTATGTGTAGGAAACACTGAAACAGACTGGGACCAAAATAATTGCACATGAGCCAAAAATATTGCACAGAACATGGAAAGACTGAGATATTGCACATAGGTTTGCGTACCTAGTTGACATCCTGATTTTCTCCAGGATGCTGGAGCAGCACCGAGTCCACTCTGTATTGCAACTTCTCTCTATAAGAATCAGTCATATGTCAAGGCAGAAAAATGTGAGTTCCATTCTTTTTCAGTCACCTTTCTTGGTTATATTCTGGCAGGAGGGCAGGTCAAGACCAGCCCAGCAAAGATCTGAGCCATGAGCGAATGGCCCACTCCACGTCATGGAAACACCTTCAAAGTTTTCTTGTTTTTGCCAACTTCTACCAATGTTTTATTCAGATAGCTGCACCAGCGAGGTAGTTGCACCTTTCACTCACCTGAACTCAACTAAGATTCCATTTATCTGGTCCCCAGAAGCCGTTGAGTTAAAACAGCTATTGACTTCTGCATGATACCACGAAACCATTCACTGTAGAAGTAGATGCCTCTGATTCTGGAGTTGGGGCTGTACTCTCTCAACATTCATGGACCCAAGGTAAGCTGCAACCTTTTGTCTTTTTCTTGCCTGCAACTATCCTACCAGCCACCTGCAATGTGGGTTCTGTGGGTTCCACTAGGCCCTTCAGAATCAGCCAGACCCAAGTAACAGCCCACCAAATCACACTATGTACCAACTCCTGCCTGTTCAACAGTCATTCATTGGGCTCACACTGCCAAATTCACCTGTCACCCTGCAGTAAATGAAATTAAATATGAAATATTTAGACCAGCCTGCCTGGCACCAATAACCATGTAATGTTCAGAGTCACTTAAATCATCTTTCTTCCCCATTTTGATGCTTCCTTCAGCAGGTCATCTTGACCATGCCTACATGGCTAAATGCACTACCATGTTATTGGCTGATTAGATATTTGCTTTAACAAGCAGTTGAGCAGGTGTAACTAACAAAGTCGCCAGTTAGTGTAGCTTTTTACCACAGTGACTTTGATGTGATTAATTCTTCTTCTTTTTCTCATTCTTTTGTTTTGATATCTTCCCTCTCTGACTGATCCCAGCAGCGGTAATTGTGGAAGTAGAAACCTTGCTGTTTGCTTTCACCTCAGATGGCTGGTTATCTTTAGCTTCTTCTTGACTTTGAAACACTGTTATGAACAAATTTGGACACTTGACAGAGCTTTTATGTATCCTAATGCAAATGTGCAAGCTCACCAAGGCTTGCAAAGAGTGATTGAGCCACGAACCGTGAAAATGTCAGGCCCTATTAATAACAATGCTGGTTCAAGCATGTAGATCATAATGTCTGCACTTCATATTGTATAGTTAGATGGCCAACATTAGATGTCTATTTATTTCGCAGAGTGAGTGCATTTTTTTTTTTTCAGATTGAAGCTGCAGCCCTGGGATTAATAAGCCTCTCTCGGTCTGCCTCAGTTAGACTCAAAGCCACAAAGCCACAAGCAAGCTGAGCAGCAGCCGCCTGCAGTGCATAACAACGGCTCCAAATCTGATAGAAATGGACAAGTCAGTGTGAGGGTGTAAAAAAAATCTGCTTCCATTTACATGTTCATGCACTGTGGCAGAAAAAAATGGGTAGTTTTGCACAGTTACAAATAATGACTGAATGATGGAATCAAAGCTTTAAAAAAAGAAATTAAAAAAAGCTGAAAATACACCTCGTGATTAATTATACTATCAATCCCAACCACAGAAATTAGGTTTAGCATTTCATAGCACAAAGCTTAGAACTGGAAAGCAGAATTAGCAACTGAAATCAGAACAGAGCTTTTAAATATTAAACAATTAATCTTTTGTAGGCAAATTCATTTCATAATCTTTGTAACATGCATTGAAAATACTGAGTATGTGTGCTTGTAAAACCCCCAAGGCTGTGGTCAGTGAATGTGGTACTGAGCATCTAAACACAAAAATCAATACTGCAGCCACATACTGTAAACACTGTTTTTTTTTAAGGTTATAAATTAAGTAATTATTTTAGATCTTTCTTTTTGCATGATGCACCTACCAAAACCAAGTGCTTCTTGAATATACTGGAAAAACAAACCTGCATTTTTGGAAGTAGTCACATCACATCTTGCCAGGTCAGATCTTTTCAGCTTTTCAAACTGGATTTCGTCCAATGGCTCTGATGCACAGCAATGCCATCTCGGTTCACTGAATATCTCCTTGCAGTATTTGGATGCATGCATGTATTTAATGGGTTTGCACCATGCACACCGTGCCCCAGGGCTAATTACACTCACACAATTCTGAGGTCTTCTATTGTCGCCCTTTGAAAGACTCCTCTGACACAATGGCATTAGAAAATAATGTGGTGAGAACTGAGAACAATCAGGCTTGTTTTGATGTGCTGCTGCCGATGCACATATGCATAGAAAGTTTTTTTAAAAAGTGCACACTGTGTAAGAGTATTTACACGCAGCTCAGGGTTAATCATTAAGGCTGTTTTTTAGCATGTGTGAAAGGCAGACACACGCTAACATGCATTGACACAAGCGGTGGGGACCATGTAAGATACAGAGGAGCAGAAAGCAACACAGAGAAGGAAGCACAGTTGACTTCCTCTGTCGTTACTCACACCTGCAGTAGGATGCAATCTCCATAGCAACAAGACTTGGCAACACTGTGCAGAGTTGATATTTGAGGTTGTGATCTTTAATACCCCTTTTCTCTCCTTTTCCCCCTTCTTTTTTGTTAATGCAGTATGTTGTAGAAATGCATTTGTCCCTGTGTTTTTGTTCCCACCGCCTTCGTTCTTGATGCATAAGAATTAGCCCTATGCTGATTTGCTGCTGTCATTAACCTATCATGCATAAAGGGTCATTAAAATGGAACAATTGCCTCAGATGAAGCTGTTTGACTGTTTAACATACAGGGAGGGATGTGTAGATTAAATTAGCATGATGTGCTGGTTAAATGATATGATTTAATATAGTGTAATATAGTTTGCAATAAGTTAAACCTTGCTGATTCCAACCTTGAGTACTGAGATGACCAGTCAATAGAGCAAGTATAATTAATATTTTCTATTTAATTTTCCCTCTTTTATATATTTGCTACTCATCATTTCAAATAGATTTCAAAATGCTTTATGTCATTGAAAAAAGTTTATTTCATGAGTCTCATTTAGTAGTTAATGATTAGTTGCTGGATACGTCTGTAGCTGGTCTTTCCTCCTTTGTAGTCATGTGCAAAACCTGTGTGATTTCAAGTGTAATCAGCTCAAAGACCAAAGAGATAACTGAAAATACACTGACAAGATCTTTGCACAAGAAATGTGACACTGTTAAAATGAACAACACTCAAAACACAAACCATATTCACACCTTGAAACCATCTATAATTTATCTGAAAGGAATACAAAAGCTGCTGCTGAGCTGAGAGCCTCAGGGGTGGCTGTCTTATTTCACAGTGACCTTGGATGTCCACTTCTTTTGAATTTGTTGCTTCTCAGTTTGTTTCTTTTATTCCTCTTAAATATTCATGTAGTAACCTACATTTGCTTCCCTGAAGAAGTGCAGCCTCATCATGTGCTAATAATGAGCCTGGTGGCCACACAGTCCCAATCAGGTAATGGTTAACTTGACACTGCCATCTAGTGGTTGTGCAAAAGGAGCTTTTAATTAATTAATTATTATTACTTTTTCATTTAAAGGATTCATCATTGGTAACTTTTTTTTATTCCTTTTTTTTTTTACTCAGTCATATTACATCTAAATGACAAAAGAGATTTCCTCAGTGTGTGTTGGCAGCTACAACTCAACCACAAACAGTTATGAATTCACACTAAATTATATTTTATAATGTTGTACTTTTAGGAGTGTTGAATGCATTTATAACTGGCTTTGTGAAGAACTTTCAAATGTGTATTAATAGACAATAAAATTAATTTAATACAAAATTAATCAAATATTTGGTATTAAATATTCAGTCTTTATGAACACGTTATTACGGAGCCCCGCAGGGGACATGGGAGAAAAAAAAATTAAGACGGACTTTTGCGAGATCTCGCAAAACTAACTCGGGATCTCGCAAAACTTTTGCGAGATCTCGCAAAACAAACTCGGGATCTCGCAAAACTTTTGACCTGCTAAACATGGCTTTGCCTGTAAGGAAAAAATAAATAAATAAATAAAATAAAACAGAACGAAAACATGATCTCTAAAGGGATTAAATTCATTTTGACATTAACATTTTCTGCAAAAACACTAACTCAAAAGCATGGGGCTATCCATATTGTACTGTTGGCGTTGATTGAGTGTGTCCTCTGGGACAACTGTGCAGATTTTTTTTTTTAAATGTACTATATTACTTCTAATCTTTAGAACAGCTGCACAAAATAGAGCTGGATACATTAAAAATTGTCTGTGTTCACATTCAATGAAAATATAAACTGTAATATGATTGCATTTTATGTTGCACGCACCCGTTTTAATGTTTTGGAAAAAAACACAAGTGTTGACAAATGCATGAATAAAAATTATATTTGCTACACTCTCTTTATGTTCTTAGTGATAATGGTGTTTGCAGCTATATTATGTTTTCTTAGTTGGACACAGAGAGAACAGAGAGAATGATTTTTATTCAGTTTTACAAAAGGTGATTATTTCATTTGACACAACACCTTAAATCACTTTAAATAGATATTCCACTCTTCTGTCCACCTTCATCCTGAGCTTAGGTTTCTAGAGATCAAGAGAGTCAGTGACAGGTCAGTGCATGCACACCTGTGTTAAATGCATCTATATTTAGCCATCATCTGTAAAAAAAAAAAAAAAAACACTGGAGAAAATCTCTGATTTCAAAAGAAAGCTGTCACAGGAAATATAACTGTGATGTTTTTTTTCTCTACAATTTGAATTGACAGCAAAATAAAAGCACTTAAAAAGGGATCTTGTCAGAATCTTGAGACAAATATCTTACATAATATGACATTTTTGGATAAAACGATTAGAAGTTTCCCTCAGATATCTAAATAATTGTTTTAATATCAAAATGCATTCCCAGTGGTGGCTTGACATAGTGTAATTAATGAAGTCATTAACCTTCCTCTTTTCCCGGCATCTGAAAATGCATACCATTTCCTGTAAAAGCCATTTTGTTGTCATGGACACAGACAGAAAAAAAAGGTTGAAAAAAAAAAAACCCCCGAAAAGGAAAACATCATCTGTGTCCATGGCAACTGAGTCAAGTTTAGTGCTGCCAAAAATGGTTTAGGCAAAAAAATCTTCTCAGAGATATGAGATATGTGCATCAGACTGCACCTTGCATGCTACAGCGAGCTACAAGTAAACAAAGCAAACACGTGCTATGTTTTAAAATGACCAGACTCAAAAGCACCTATTCTACAGCCAACAGAAAGATCAGATTAAAGCTCTTAATGGTGATAATTTTGCAATCAGTGCTGCTGATCAATAATATGGAATGAATACATGCCTATTGTAAAATTTCCTGCTAGTTCTCAGTCATAGAAAATAGCTTATTTTCCCTGAAAACAGAGCAAGGCATCCTCAGGAAGCCTCTAATCCCCTTTAGAAATCTTAGTCAACTACTAAAAATAGAAAGCATCCATGGTGCCCTCTGCTGGAGATTAATTCAAGCTGCTGATGTGAACTGTACTCTATTTTGGAGCATCAGGAGTGCTGCAGGGCTCTTCGCAGTGACTGTTCACTCTTCCATGTAAACAAGACTTTGCTGATTGAGCTGGCAACTCTAATTTTACTGCAGCACTGATCTACTGTTGCTGTCTTCTAACAATGCTGAAAGCCAGTTTGCTCACCATAGCCTGATTTTCTCTCGTGCATGACTTTATCGTCCTACTGTCTTGTCCCTACTTCCTCTCAGGGTTCAAGGTTGTAGGAATTACCTGGTGTTCCAAGAAAAAGCCCAATCAAGCCTGCTTGTTTTATTTAAGCTAATCCTCTGGGGGTTTTTTTGGTTTTTGGTTTTTAATGAGAGAGGAGGTACAAGACAACCACTGGGATTTGTCCACTTCTTTGCTCAGATAAATAGTGATAGTTGGCTGATCATGGCAGAATAAAGGAGGGAAGCCTAATTTATTTCACCATACGTGGTAGAAATCTTTTCAAAAGGATCAACTTCATCAATTAGAATAGGATTAAAAACTTACAGTGGGACCTTTAAGAACATTTTTACAAAGATTAATGGTATTTTTTTTACACTTTTTTATTTGTTCAACATAAGCTACGTTCTTGTATCATGTGTGCTGACTTCAGTGCCACCAATACCTCTGTCCTGTCATTGCAACAATGTAGCAACTTTTGAAAAGTTTTGTTGTCCTACAGAATCCCACTGTCTCTTTGAGGCAACACCATATGCATCGCAGTGAACCAGTGGATGCTGCTGTAAGCTGATTCTGGGCCTAAGTGTGTACAGGCTTTTGAGTAAAAGAGATAAAGCTTGGGACCTAGTGAGAAACAGTAAAGGTAAAACCAGACTGGCGTGAGTCTGCGAGAGACAGAAAGACAAAGAGGAAAAACAAAGGAATTTATGTGTTTGTTTGTGCAGACAACACTACTGCTGCCTGCAATGAATGTGTATGTGTGTGTCTTTGTGTGTGTGTGTGTGTGCGTGCGCATGATGGCCCTGGTGCTGCTGACACTGGGAATGCAGCGCAGCTAATCCCAGAGGAGAACAGAGCACTGCAGAGGAGATGCTTGGCAGATCTCCCCTCATCCGTGTGACTGCTGTTGGCGGCTGGTGTGGAGAAGAAATCCGGAACTGGATCAGAAAGTGAGTCAGCCGTGTTTAATTTGCGCGGGACTTTCACGCTGAAGAGAGGAACTAGGCAGAGATAACCAGCACCAAAGCATACAGAGATGTCTGCTCCCCTTCCCCTGCCAACTGCATGCCCCAGGAGTGACTATAGATAACAGCCAAAAGGGTCAAAGCGTGTCACATATTGGCTCACTCACCCCCACTGATCCCGATTTAAAAGACTGAGCCGCGATGATCTACTGTCAGCTCATTTTAAATAATCTATGTACAAAATGTGGAAGTCATTTTTGATATTTATTCACAAAATTAATTTGTTAACACACACATTTCCTCTTTAGTTTTTCCCAAATGTGGCTTTAGGGTTGTTTCTGACGACTTGTGCCGTGCAGCGATTACACTGACAGTAACTGGATAAAGTTTGGATGAACACAGATGAACTGCCAGCAGTGCACTGCTATACATGACCTCAACACACTTAGTGTCCTCTTAAAGTTATGGAGTTAAAACTTTCATGTATGAAATGGGTAGGTTTTTTTCAACTTTTTATACCTGCAATTTTACTCATATACCTACAACTGATCACATTTCTGTGTAAGTATTAGGAAAAAATCATTTAAACATAGATGGCATTAAATTACCCAAAAGTCCGACATCCTGAACCTCAGATTACAGAGTGATGAATAACTACTGCACCTCTACACTCAGTTGTACATTAGTTGTGATCTTTTTTTGTGTGAACCTGAGGCCAGTCCCCTTCCACAACACTATCTGATAATGACTGAGAAGGCACAAAATTAGGGATTACAAAGATAATCTGGGTATTCACTTTTAACAGGACAGCACCAGGGATGAGGTGGAGCCAGACGGGCGTTAAAACTGCTGATGAGCGATGTTCTCAAAGTTACTTCAGCGGTTGGATGCAGATGAATGCTAAACGGACAGAGTGGTAACAGGAGTAGTTGAAGTTGGACTGCTGGTTTGGTTCTGATGCAGTGACGCAGCTCTCAGCTTTCCCCCCTGGAGACGTTTGTGATTTTCTGCGTTAAACTGTGGACAAAAAAAAAATTCATAACAGCTCTGGATTACAGTTACGTGGCAATAAGGGAACAATGTGAGACCTTTTTGTTGCTTTCACACTTCTTTTCATTTGTAAGTCCTTCTTGAGGTTTAAGTTGCTTTTGCTTTACTTTTTCATGCGATCGTGTTGTTTTATTACAAAAAAGGCTTTAACATTGTCAAGCACATATCCTTATCACTTTTCCAGCCCAGCTATCTATTAAATGTTTGTTGGACGGAGAACTGATAAGGGTATGAGTCTGACACTTTCCATCACTGATAAGTGGAAGCAATATGCTGCCACTGGGGCCAAAAAGTTCCTCGCAGATTTTAACCTTCAGCCAAAATATGCTTTAAGAATCGAAAATGTATTTTGACCACATCTTTATGGCTGTCTTGCATTATTTTTTATGATTTCTTTAATATTTCACTATTTCTAACCAGTGCTATGATATTAATTTTATGCTTTTTCTTCTTTTTTAAAAAGTTTCTACTGGATTAATTTTTTTTCTCAAGAAAAATGTGCAAATGCAGTTTTCTTTTCCAAACTGCGAGGGTTTACAAAAAAATGTTTAATTTTGTGGAGGCATATTGTCTATCAGGCTTGGCAGGTTTGTCAAGCAGAGCACAAATGTTGTAGATATAATAATAACAAAGTGTAATGATTTTAACAGATTGAAGGGAAAAAAGGCTGAAATAGTTGCTTGTTTTAAAAAAGTGAACGTTTTTCTCTTTGTCTAGATACCGAAACCCAAATTTTCCTCTGGTGTTTCATGTATTTGTGTGATTAAAAAAAGGTGTGAATGCAACATAAAGCACTCTGAAGGGCTGAAAAGACTAGAAAAGCAATACATAAATCCCCTGTGTGGCCTCATATGTTCAAAATCACTCTCTGAGGCTTTTACTTTTTTAAAATTCTTTGTTTTGTTTTCAAATACTGAGTTCAGTTTTCATGGAAGATGCTACGGAAAGGAGGATCCCTAAAAAGAGAAGCCAAATAAGAAGTTTTGATTTTATTCCCCAAACTTTTCTTTGAATTCGAAAACAACTGTGTCATAACAATGTGTAATAACACATGTAAATATTATCATTATTATTAACGTATTTCAGGCATACGTTACTCTCAGGAACTGAAATACTGGGATAAGATGGGATACACAAATAAGACAGAACAAATATCACTTCTAACATCACGTTCAGTGAGTTGTGAGTCTGTGTGACACTTTTGATTTTAAAGAACACGATCGCACTTGTGTTGCAGTGTAGATTACAAAGAGTGCGACTGCATGAGCCAACACAAGAGGGTATTCTTGCTCTACTTTTGCTGAGCAGCTGCAGTTGTCACATATCTGTGGAGGGAATCTTCTACACGCAGGACACACCGATGATACACCCACACCTCTACATGTAATGACATCCCTGAGAAGAGAGAAAGCAATCAGCATCAGATTAGCCAAACCTAACAAAATGACTATCGAGCATGTCAAATGTGAAGGTCAGCAAATGCTGCCTGAAGCTGATCTGTGGAGCTGTGCAGACTTTAGACACACAGATTATTAATCCGTGTTTCAAGCATCTTCACCTGTCACGTAAAGGACCCTTCTGCTTTTGTGTTGCCTGTTCAACCTGATTGGTTTGACAAATCTTTAAAGGAACAGTCATTCTCGATGGTCAAGACACGGCTTTTGGGTGTTTTCATGTCATCTCTGTGAGCTCCGCAGAGCGATAATTAAAGTGTGAGACCCCTTCTAATGGGAGAAACAAAGATGACGTCTCTGCTTACGTTATGAAATATTATATTTTCTACACTTTATTTTTGGACTGTGTTTATAGTTGCATAATTATAGCTCAAGTTTGGATTGTGAAGTTTCTCCAAATTGTTGTATTGTATTAAAAACTAATAAAAGCGTAGGCTCAAATAAAAAATAAAAAAGTGCTATGTCATGAAAAACAGTAACATGTTATGAAAATGAAATAGAACTCATTGAAATCATGAAAGGCTGGGAAGTACTCCCATACAATTTCCAATTTTCCTGCTAGCTGTGGAGACTTATGCTGACATGATCTGGGAAAGCCTTGTATTTTTTAACACTTCCAAAAAGATTTATATTGCTAAAAATAAATAAATAAACTGTTTACTGACGCCAGCATGTGCCAGCAAGGGTCACGCAGAGTTTCTCTATGAAAGAGTTTATCACAAGACAAAGAATCTTCCCTGAAAGCAACAAATCAAGAGTAGTTTGAATAAATGCCAGCATGTGACCGCCCCTGTTTCTGATGCTCTTCTATTCCATCTGCATGCTCTCAGTATGTTGTAGCTGCATGCTTGCTTCTAATTAAAGATTAACCGTTTGACGACGACATGGGGAAAGTTATTGGGAGAGAGGTGTTCTGTGATCTGAAATAGTCAATACATCTAAAGCTCTCTCTTTAATTAGACACAAAGACGAAAACCCATCACCATGACGACACAATGAAGAGATAGAGGCGAATGAAGACGGGTTGGTCTCTAAGAAGCAGAAAGGGCACTGCATATTGCCATACATCAGGCTATATATTTTTCTTTTCAAACTCGGCTTCATTTTTTTAGATTTGCTGCTAATGTATTTTAGACGTGAAATCGTCTGTGGGCTCAGCGTGACACTTGACGTCGGTTTGAATAGTTGACTGTTCTCCCTTAGTGAAGATGTAAAACAGCTAATGAGACATGATTATGTCTGGGATATAGAAGAGCTGAAAAATAGCCTGCTCACAATTTTCATGTGGAGAAAAAGAGGAGAGAGAGAGAGCAGGAGAGAGATGAAGCACACCTCTAAGCGACTGAAGTGAGAAACGCACAGCCCAAACTAACAGCTGACCTGTTTGGACCTCCACGCCACCATCTGTTGCCATGTGGCAACTGTTTACCAAGGCATCCAGCACCTCAGATGCTTCTCAGACCTGCACCATCTGTACACCGGCAAACCACGGGGGACCGGCTGACTGACGGGCCTCCTTGAAACAAAATGGGTTCAGGACACCTGGGTGAAGGAGCCCGGCAGCTTTGTCTTGGCGTGCCACACTGCATGTTAGGACTAGTTTGTTTCCATGTGCTTGATAAGGAGCTCAGCAGTTACTACGGCTTGACATGGAGCAAAGCGACTGGCGACACTAATTGCCGTGAGCTCCTGATGGTGATCTATGAAGATGAAGACGAATCTGCAGAGCAATCAAACTGAGAGTAGAATAAACACCAGACTAGAATGACTTTATTCACTTTAAATACAATTGGAGGCCCGTGTAGCTCCATATTCATTTCTGTGATTTGTTCCAGTTTCTTCTGGATGCACGCAGTGGTCCCCTGTTGGCTCGTGACTCTGCTGACAAGATGTAAAAAGGTGGTTTATGACATACCATGAGTCTATCACCACATATGGTGCTGTACAAACAGTGCCAAATGATGTTCTTATTATATATTGCTGTTTGCCACAAGCCCATGAGCTGTGATAAGGCAATGAAAACAAATTCACACCCAATGATGAGCCAGCACAAAGGCCCTACTGAAACGGCAGTTCTCTCTGATTCCCACTAGTTAAGGAAACAAACCAGGATGCAGGGCATTTGCCATTTATCTTCATGACCTTTCTAAAACCACAGCTCCATATGACATACACGGCACAGGTGAAGTTCTGTAAGTCTGCAAACTGGCAAAATTCTCACAGTGTAACACAACACAAAAAATGTGAAATATACCATTTCTGTAGTGCTACAGAGGTGTGTGTTTGCTGTAATTAGCAAACTGAATTTAGGTAAACAGAATTCAGGCTTTCCTTTCACGCCTGCCACAGATAATGAGGAATGCTGTAACATCATTTGAGAGTGAAGCAGAGTAGTAAAGTTGTCACACATTACAAAGCAGTCTGCCCCTGATGTCAGCGAACACGCTTTGCTAACCTTATATCTGGAAGAAGAAGCATAGTTTCAGCGCATAGTCTTAGTTTAATTAGTTATAATGATTCGAACTGGCAAACTGCACTCTAAGGCAGGCTGTCCACTGGGTTGGTGGTGCCAGCTCCACGGTCCCTCTACGTGATTGACAAAGACACTGAACCCTAAGCTGCTCTTGTGTGTAAATGCATGCGTGTGAATGAAAATTTTTTTGCAAAGCACTTTCCTGAACCTAGCTAGGGTTAAAAGGTGCCACATAAGAGCAGACCATTTACTGTTCGTTAGAGTCAATTAGAGATTCATAACAGGACATGAGTCACAACCTCTTTTACAGACATCAAAAAAAACAGGCAGCCTCATGGTCACTAAAAGGACGCAGTTGTTATAAACACTTAACGTGTAGGAACATGGCTGTCACGTGCACACTCGCTCCAAACCATAAAGTTATTTAATGAATGGCATTTCAAACCCAGCTGTGTAAAAATGATGACCACGCTTCATGCTGTGCACTTGCTTTGAATGTTACCCCCCTTTAGTATCTGTTATCAGTGAAGTCACTCTCATAGATATTCACTCCACACATCTTACAGTAGTGTAAATAAGTTCATGGAAAATCTGCAACGACCTCTGGTAGCCAGAAAAATATAACGTAGTTTCTAAAATGTGGTGAATATGAAAGTATTTATGTGAATCCAGGCTAAGATCTTTTTCTCGTCTAACTAGTTTTTAGTTTTATGCCTAAACTTAAAACCAAAAAAGTAAGAGTTGAGATGTCTTAAGTCTCCTGGGTGAAGGTTGGAGGCTTCAGTCCTCATAGAGATCTTTGATAGGTCTGGATGTAGAAACACTTCTGAATTATTATTTTTAGTAACGCAGAACTGATCATGACTAGATGAGGTGATAACAGCACACTGAACCTACTAGCTGTTTAAAAAGGCAGTTTGCTGATGACATTTACTGATAACAACTGGCAACAATGAATAAATGAATAATGAAAACAGGTTAAATTAATTCTTCTATAGCATTTTTCTACTCAACTTGCCTCATTGACCCATTCATACAAGCACTCTCTCGACACCTAAGTGTTTTCAATCGACTTCTATTCACACTCAAAAGAATGCAACTGAAAGTAAGATTCCATCTTACTTTCCCTCTTTCTTTTCTCTCCCTGTGAAATACAGCAGTTGGATCTTTAGCTAGCAACACACTGTGCCACAAACTGTACACAAACTCTTACTCCTGTTATACTCATTCCTCTTCTGCACTCATTCTGGCCAATTTTAACCCCCGGGTATAAATGCTACAGATGACACAGTTGTGGAGTAGAAAGTACAGATATTTGTTTTAAAACGTAGGGAGTAAAAGTAAAAGTTGTCAGAAAAATAAATGCTTAAGTAAAGTACAGATACCAAAACATACAGTAACAGAGTACTTGTACTTCATTATTCCCACCTCTGCCACACACCCACACAAACCCTCATCCTAATAAGGTCACCTTTACAATCTTTCTCTTAGTATTTAGGTATGAACACAAAGCATAAATAAAAACCATTTAAAAAAGACAAAATGATCAGCACAGTGCTTTAGAAACATGAACAGGTAGAAACAGAGACACCTGACTAATCATCTGTTTCTCACCTGTTGACGTTCAGGGTCTGGCTGCTGGCCTGGGATCAGCATCACCCTGGGTTCTTGGCTAGCTTAGCATTAGCATGCTTTCTGCGCAGGTGCTTGCAAAGAGCTGAAGTTGTGTTAGCAGTATAAGAATAGTTGTCTCTGTCTTGGATGCAGTTTGCACTTTACCATCATTCTCTTATCCATTTGTGCAATAAAAATAAAAGTAATGTCAATATTTACAATGTAGACTGCACCACCATTTTCCTCCACAGCTGATTGTACATCAGCTGATTGTAGCACATGCGCAAGTGGAACCGACTGATAGGCAACTAGGCTAATGACCTCTGCATGAACTGGTTTCTTGAGTCCCATCCCAACCTAAGTGTACGTTATACAGGACTTGGTGTAATTTGCATTAAAGAACAGAAGTGTTTGTTAGAATGTCAGTCAACATCTCTGAGGTGACCAAATCTTTATGACTGATGATAAGAGTTGAACTATGGCTATGACCCAGAGACCAAGTCTTCATAGTGAAGGCATCACTGTTAGACGCTCAGTTGGGATTCATGGGAATTTTCACTACATTTGTATCGTTGTTGTTGTTTTTTCTTTTTTGGTCACTTGGGTCCTCTGGTCAGATTGTTGGAGTTCAAGTTTTAAGGTTGCTGTTATGACACAGTGAAGAAGCACGGTAATTGCAGCAGGAGGAGGCCAGCGGTATAATACTACTCCAGTTGTTTTATTTAAAACAGGTTCTTTGCTTTTTATAGGATGCATTCCTATCAGCCAAAAACATGTCTAAGATATTAAATATAGATGTTTCGTTAAAAAAAAGCACGAGAATAGTGAAAAGCACTAAAACTGCATCAGAAATGTACAACTGGATGTTTATGACTACAGTATATTACCAAAGCACCCAAACTCATATTAAATTCCATTCATATCCTTAGCTTGCTACAGCTTGCTGTCCTGTGTTATTGTCTATATAGTCTGTTTTACACCAACAATAAAAGAGCACAACGACTTTGTGTTTAATTTAACCAAAAATGAGCTGATTAGAAGGAAATCAGCTGCAGTTCCAGTAACGAAAGTGCTTGATGTCACAGCTGGGTGTGAAGCATCTCTGAGGGATCAGTGTCAGCACAACACAGGGCCGCCACCTCTCTCGCTTCTCAACATTAACTAGCCTATAAATATAGATTCTCCATAATTTACCATCAGGTCTAAAAGACTCTCATTTCTTTTAGTCAATACTGACTAATGCATCTCATCAATAAAGTAGCATGTGTTCAATTTTTGCAGCATTTAAAGTCCTGCTGTTAATAATCCTTTCTGGATCTTAGATCTACAGCCCTGCATTCTTAATGCTCCTGTTTTTACTTTTTTTTTTACCCAATACCTGCGGTAGCACAAAAACATGATCATCAGCTCTGAAAAATATATCGACACTCAATGATTGTGGATAAAAAAAACTTGGAAAAACGGCAGACTTGCACACAAAAAACAGCAATGATTGAAAAAAACTAAAAAAAATCTCTTGTCTTTTTAAGGATTTTTTTTTTTACATTTTGGAAAAATGAGCATTGTCTATCGGAGCCGATAGATTGCTGACATATGCAGAGAAACAGACAGCAGTTTTCCTCTATGAAGGTTTTTCCTTTGTAAAATCATTGATAAAAAATCATTTGGAAATAGATATGTATGTATGCTATGTGTACCTTGCCTCTCACCCTATGGTACCTGGGATAGGCTCCAGCCTCCTGCAACCCTGAATTGGGTAAGTGGAGGAGAATGGATAGATGGATGATTATGTTAAGTTGTAATTGCTCTCATTTATGCCCTCTACGTGGTGCAGTTATTTTCTCCTTTCAAAAAACTTCCATCTGCAAAGATGGAGATAAAACTGCAACAACACAGAATCAGTCTGCTACCAGTCTGCAGTCAATGTGTGGCTGAATGAGTTCATGTTGGTATTTGACATGCAGTTTGTTGCTCTTTTCTGCAAATCTGTTGTTTAAAAACACAGAAATTCACATAAACTACTTACAGTCAGAGTCCAGCCAGAACCTCATAAATTTGAAACAGAACTTCAGAAATTCCTCCACAAATATCGACGTAGTTGCTGCAGGATTTAACTGCGAAATGTCTAGCACAATGTATAACATCAGTGCAGACTGACCCACACTGATTGCAACATGTTGGCAGTCTGTCTATTTTTTAAATTACATAAAAATCATCTGCAGACCTTCACCAATCAACAGGCCTAGTTGGGCTACGATTTCGCAAGTGGATGCTGCAGCTACTTGCAATCGCAATTGACTTTTCCCAGTTGCGAGAGGCTGAAATGAAGAACACTAACTGCTGGGAGCTTGAAACTTACCATATAGACATAAGAGAGGTATGCATCTACAAATCTGATGCTTGGCAGGAATCTCAATGAAAAAAAATTACAGAAATATCAAAGTATTTCATATTAAACATTAAACACCGGTTTCTTTTAATTTCCCAATTTACAATTTTGAAAATTCTGTTGTGATTATGTATGAACACAGACATTGTCCAAATCAATAATAGCTAATGATTTGTTGCGTTTTCTGATCCAACAGTTATCGTGGATGCTGTAATATCCTTGTGTAAAATGGCTCTAGATGACTATTTGTGCGAGAGAGGGGTAATGATAGCTTTGGCAAGCTAACACATCATTAACCAACAATAGATGGCTGATAGATGTTTTTTTTCTCTTTTTTTCCTGAGATTGTCACCATGACAATTGACTGTAACACAATACAGTAAGTGTTTTTTTGTTTTTTTTCCTATTTTAAAGCCTGCATACACGCCCGGGTTTCTGTTTGCAGAAACAGATTGTTTTGCTTGGCTGCTGGCTCTGTGTGTTTCTTGGTGGTCTTGCCTGGATGCGTGGGGCTGCATGGTCATCTCCCCTCAGAGACATGATCAGAACGATGCTTCTCTCTAATGATGCTGGGCTGACTCACCTCCCAGTTGACAGACAGTGCTTTATTAGTTTCTTCAGGATAAACGTCTGCCTTTCCAGCCTTTCCAAAGCCACATCTCAGGGGTCACTGACACAACCGTTTCTTTATTTGGTTTATTTATAAACCCTGTCCCTGTGCCTCACTGAGCTTCGCCACACACCTGGCTGTGCATGGCTGATCACATTGATCAAGTCAAACCTCTAATAAGAACGAGCACTAAACAACAACAGCAGCACCAGCAGCATACACCGAGCACTTCAAATCCAGCGTCTTATTTCTTTTTTTTATATGTCTGCACACAAAACGTCAATAATAGCTGTTTATTAAAAATGTCAGTGGGACATTTCTTGAGTGTTATATGCCAGGCCACATTTTTGGCCAAATCCAGACTGTCCCGCAGCTCTAGAAGAACTCGTCTGGAAGGAAGCTACAGGATTTCCTTTAACTTCCACTAAATTATGGGTCCAGGTAAAAACGTGTTGTAAAAACCAAAACCAAGGGGAAGGTGTGATTCTTTTATTTTAGCTGCATCCATTGTTTCCTGAAGTGCACGATAACACGCAGCAGGTTTCTGTCTGACTGTCAGAGCCAGAGGGGGAAGAAAAAACAGCAAAGGTGAAGTTTGGTGACATCAAAGAGCTACAAAATGATCAGAGAGAGGTGGGATAGGCAACAAAACATAGGCAGTTACTCATCTAAACACCACTGACTGCTCAAATGGAAACAAGATGCATAATACTGTTTGTGAAAATTTGGATTATGGAAGTTTCAGTAGATAAGTGAAAGTCACAGGCCATACTTATAATCCTAGACACAGCTGTCCACTGATTCTGCAACTTTATTACAGAGCTTCACATCTGATGCACCAGATGGTTTGTTCCACAGAAAACCTGTGATCGCGCAACTCTAACAAGGTAAGCTAAGTTTCAGCTTGGTTTATTTATACATCTTGTTCAGTTTATTTATAGCATAGTTTTTGGTGTCAGCAGGCAGCTGTTTTCTGAGTTAACGCTGTTAAGCAGCCTGCTCAGCACCAAAAAGAAGACAGACGCAGACACTACGGGTTAACATATTGGAGCACTGAGTAGCTAAAGTGCCTTATATTTCCCTTTGGAGCTAGTGGAGAGGAAAAACAACAGCAAAAATAAATAATTAATTCACGACTTACCAGCGGTGACAGTCTCTAACCTTAACTGTAACCCTTAAAATTTACATAAGGAAAAAAATAAAAGACAAACATATTTGATTCATTTAAAATCTAAAAACATAAACGCATATTCACCAAACACACGATTTTTTCTTTTGGATGACCCCATTCAGTTCTAGCCACAGTCCCTTAAGGATTGTGTTCTCTAGTCGGCTGTCCTGGATTGGGAATCACATTAATCATCCCTAAAAATACACAAAGACATTACTCTTGCTGGTGTTCCTTCTGCTGGTGTGAAAAGTTATTTTTGTAATCAGCACAAATACACCCAACTCTGTGGACCTGATTTTTATGTATTTATTTTTTATTTTGAGTGAAGAATGAATATGAGCCCCCTTTTCTTTCTAACTTCATGTTTCAGCAGCTTCTTCCTTTGCCTGCGAGGACAGTTGCGTGCTGGAGAGAAGAGTTGTGCATTGAAATACATGAACTGTTCGCAGCTCGCACCAGAAACCTCTTTGTGCTGACTAGTTTGCACTAGGAACATTTCAATTGAGGCATTTGGGCTTTAAATGAGCAATTAGATCAATAGCATCAGCAGAAGCAGCAGGAGGAGCAGGAACCCAGCATGGCTACTTACATATTTATTTAGGGCACATCCCCTTCATCTGTGCCTGTATTAACATGGACACTGTAAACCGGTGACAGGAACAGACATATCTCGTTGCCGTCAAGGAGCAACACTTATGATACAGATTTTAAGCTGACACATAAAACAGCTTTTAACCAGTGATGCATCAAAACATTTATGGGGGGTTTTTCTGCCAATTTTGCCAACCTTCTGGTGTACATAGTGCAGCACTCAAAATCACAGCAGATGTGAATCCAGTTAATTCTGCAGTAGCACCAAAGTGGAGCTCCTATGATGTGATAAATCACAGGTTGGAAGCTGTTTTGTTGTCACTGCCCCCAAATGTACTCCCTTATATCTACTAAAACCCCGATGCTTTGTCCAGATGTACACCTCTCAGAACTGTGCTTAGTTTAAATGCCTGTGCATGCATGCTTGTGGAGATATTTTGGACGTACAGGAGTGTATGCAAGGCTAAATAAATGACGAAGATTATCTTCTGTGTTCAGTAATGTCTTAACTGCTGCATCATTTCCTTGGAAACACAGTTCATTGTCCTCTCACTCAGATCAGATCTGTTGCTGTGATATCACAGCTGCTACCGATTATGCTCTGTGACCATTTTGTCAAGGCACACTCGCACAATGAAATGCGATGAAATGAAACCTTTGATCAGCACTAATTAAATCAGGTTCCCTCTCCATTTAGCGTTCATCGAGTCCTACTGAATAGAGAACAACATCGCAGGCTTAGTCAGAGGACAGCACACAGCTAATGTGTTCCCAGCAGTGAAAAGATCATGACATTCAATTTTTATTAAAATGGACTGATTAAAGACACAGAGTTCTAACGTAAACACAAACACTGACAAAGATATTGACATGTACACTCATGATTTTGGCCATGTTCTTCAAAACTCACACGAGGAGGAGGCACAACAGGCGAGAAGATGATAAACATGACTCACTACATTGTGATACTGACACAATCGTGCCATGGAAAACATCCCAGCAGCATCCTGGGCGTCTCCAGCTCCAAGGGATGTGTGCCATTTGCAGTGTGGCTTAGAAGAAAAAGGAGATTGGGAATCCCCCAAAATAAGTGCGTCTTTGTTATGTTTAAAATCAGAATTTGATGAGTCATAAAGGATATAACGTGAAAAAAGCAGAACAGACAGAGATGCGTATGATATCGACGAGACCTTTATTTGAGAAGAATATCTTCATTTTACATTTCTCCTTCTCTCCTTTTGCTAGTTTTGATGTCAAAGCAGAGAAGAGGCTGATCCAACACTTGCCCTGTCTTACCCTGCAGACCGAGGCAGTACTCCACACTGAGCACACAGGAAGTCTTTATCTGGACAGTTGCACCTCTGAAAGCCTTCCAAACCAAGATATAATTCCGTCATCCTACCACACAAGATATTGTTCTCAAAATGTGCCAGCTGGAGTGCCGTCTTTGAGTTCGCAGCCAAACTAAACTGAATCCACTTTACACAAAGGCTGGGAGCGCCTGGAGCAATAAAAAGGGCTTACACCGGTTCATCCTCCAGCTGCTCAAAGACTGAGTCATTAAAACAAATATAAACCTACAGAGATCAATATTTTTATTGACATTGAATCAAATAGAGTTCACTCAGTTTAGTTTTATTAACACAGTGCAAACTGACAACAACCATCACTTCAACTTATTCATAATGTAAGTTACGTACCCTACAATATTAGAGAAAACCCTGATCCCCTATGGGCAGCACGTGGTGACAGTGGGAAGAAAAAACTCCTTGTAAACAGGAAGAAACCTCTGGCAGAACCAGGCACATGAAGAGGCAGGCATCAAAACAGAGAATATAGAGTGACAAGGATGAAACAGAAGCTATGGGTGAGACAAATGACTATATATCATGATTTATTTACATGCAGACAGGTGAACTGTCACTGAACAAGGAAAAAGCAGTGATTGGTGAAGCTTTACTATTTCATGAAAAACATTTAGCTCATTTTGATGATTTTGAATTTGATGGCAGCAGTGCACATAATAAATGAAAGTTGGGAAGGGGGCAACAAAAGGCTGGAAAAGTAAGTGGTACTAAATAGAAACAGCTGGAGGAGCATTTTGCAACTCGTTAGGTTAATTAGCAACAGGTCGGTAGCATGATTGGATAGAAAAGGAGCCTCTTAGAGAGGCAGAGTAGAGATGAGTACAAATTGTGGAACAATTTCAGAATAAGGAGCCTCAACATAAAATTGGGAAGACTTTGAAAATCTCCTCATCCAGTACATAAAATCATTTAAAGATTTAGAGAATCTAGAGAAATCTTCCTGTGCACCAGTGAGTCACTGGTCTAACTGAGCTCAAGATATCTGAATATGCTTTCTTTACATCGCATCGCTGCACGATAATTGTACACTTTCTGATCCTCTGAAAAAGGAGTCAAAGCCCTCGATTGACAAGTGTGCTTCACTTAGTTTAACATTACAGATCATACATTCAATTGATTTAGGCCAACTTAAGATTTAAGCAGGGAGCATTGAAAATGGTTAACTATTAATTGCATTTTATGCTTTTGAAGTCCTTGTAGGTGGAAGTTGGAAAGACACAGTAAATGGTGATATTCTGGTTTCACTGAATCCCAGGCTGCTGCGTCTGCTTAGAGAGGTGATCTCCCTCTGGGATGTGGAGTGCTGTGAGGCAAAGATAACTGGTTCTTATCTCGATCTGCTCAGTCAGGTATGAGAGCTCCTGGCCCAGGGGAACACTAGCAATGGGTCTCACGAGCACAGTGGGAACCAGAATGCAGATGAATTTTCCTTACCTTTAAGAGAGAGTCGAGCATTATATTTATATTGAGTATCGTCAGTCTTTCTTACAAGCAGGCTGGCAGCCAGATCACCCTGGTGGCGTATTATAGTCATGCCTGTTTTGAATTGAAATCAGACAGGAAAACTGATTATTACCTGCACAGTTGTGATTCAAGCAGAGAGAGCCTCACTCACTGTGCCTCCTCTGATACAAGTCCTGCCTAGTCTGTGTGAGTAAACAGCAGGACACAAACACGGGCAGCTCAGCCAAGTGTGTCAGCTAAATCAGTCGGATTCAGAAAGTGAGAGATGCACAGGTGGCACTATGCTTTCAGCACAGTTATGCTGATCTAATACTTTAACAAGACTTCTTGTTTGCAGGGTTACGTAGTCATTTATATATATATAACTATCATGAAGGTGAACTTACCTTTACGATACCGCCATACATTGTTCTTGGTACAGAAGGAGTTAAGCTGAATGTAATAACTACAGTTCACACGACTGTGTTCAGCTAAATCTGGTTAGTCAGGGTGGGTCCAGATCAGATGGAGATCTGGCAAATCAGAAAAATGTGAGCGTAGTAAAGCTAAATCGATATGCTTTATGCTTTTGAGCTGGTACACATGCAAGAGAATGACACAACACTTTAGAAACAATACCAATTAAGCAATCACAAAAATCTAGATAAAATCACCCTTAAAAATAGTAGAAAACTACATTTTGTATTTAACTTGAGAACATAGCTTGACAAGTCGATTTCCCATTAGGTAGATGATTTAAAAAACAACAACAACTGTAAAATGATAGGGTGAATGATAATAATGAGTATAGAATATTGAATATATCATATTATATAGAATTATAGATTGGTAGCATCATGATAGAAAATGATCCGCATGAAAAATAACACCTAGCTTAAAAAAACTTCACTGTTGTCTGTTAAACGGTCAACTAGCCTGCCAGATAAAGATTTATTGTGCACCATTAACAGCTATGTCAAGTAGAGTATGACAAAAACACCATGATGTCCTATTGCATCCAGTAGCACTTTGCAGTTTGCAAGCCAGCATGCTTGTCTGGCTATTCTGATGACCGTCTGCACAGTGGAAGATACATCACAGCGTTTAAAGCAGACACCAAGAAAGCACAGACAGATGACAAACTTGTTTGGAGGATGATTATAGCACATTCATGTGTAAAACCTTTGAATTGCATCTTTTTTTCTGTGTACTTTCATGACCAACCGATGAGCAAGAGGGTGAGAGGCAGTGTTAAAGCAGTAGTGAGCACCAGTTCTTTCGATGTAAGCAACAGTAGTAGCCCTACTTTGTATAAAAAGAACACGTGTATATATGACAATGGATTCATTGTCACTGAACATAAATTCAATTAAAACCCTGAAAAGGACAGACTTGGTCCCATGGTCATTGAAATTTGTCCTAGTAGGTGGAAAACAACTTTCTCTATGATTTTAGATAAAAATATATCTTGAAAATGGACCTAAAGTTAGATGAGACAGACAGATTAGGTTTGGTTTTTATGAAAAGGCTGCACTATGGCATGTTTTAAGGCACTTGGGACATTTCCTGAACCAAGATTACTATTGATTACTGCAACAATATTTGGCCTGATTGTATCAAAGGCCTCTTTATAGAGGCATGGAAGCAGAATGTCCAGTGTGCAGGAAGTAGGCTTCAAATGCAGGATGTTATCTTTTAATGTTAGACAGGAGGGATAGATGGGTCAAGAGCGATAAGTATGTATAAGCAGAAATAATTCCCAATGACTAGAAAAATGTAAGAAGTGCTATAAGATCAGTGTGTCAGCTATTAGTGGTATTAATCACACAACAAATTGCAATAAATAGATCACTGAAATATTTATATTTTATTAGCTTTCATTGCATTAAAATAGGAAGCTAGGCGTGTGGTGGGGGTGTGGTTTGTAGCTCCGCTACAAAGGAGTGGTGGGGCAAATAAAACATAAAGTACCTCAATCAGTGCAGCCAGTGCACGCCAAGCTATTCTTATTTCTGTTAATGAAGAGACAATAATGATTTGGGGCATCAAAAACACCCTGGTGGCCTCTCAGCCTCTGAGTTAGTTGGTTACCATTCATGTTTCAGTGAAAGCTGAGTCAGTGCAAGCAGATGTTAACAAATGTGCGCCGCAATGATGCTGCCGGAGATGGCCGCCATGAACCAGGAGCAGGCGTCAGTGGATCAAGATCAATGGCTACTGTCTGTGAGCCAGACGAGAGTGTTGGAGTACTTGGTTGCTCTGTCTGCCTTCCCCACCGCACCGCTGCAGCTCCCCCTGTAGTGATGTTCCACCAGATGGTGGAGGGAGATGACCCCAGGGCATTCCTACAGGTCCTCTGGGACACAGCAGAGGCATGCCGGTGGCCTGAAGATGAATGGAAGCTGTGGCTACTGCCTCTGTTGTCATTTTGAGGACGCATGACTGTCGAACATGGACTGCCTGGGCTCCGAGGAGTACCACTGACTCTTTCAGGAGTTCTGAATGGGGGGGATTTGGCTCTTTGCCTACGCCAGGTGGCCTAGCAATATAGCGGCCAGGTGGCTACAGCCTGGCCACACAAAGGCAGAGGATTGGCTGCTGCATCTGATCATCCTTGAGCGGTGGAACAGGTCTGCTGCCCCCGGTCAGTGAGCCTTGACGTGGCTGCATCACTGGCCAAGAACCCCCTGGTAAGGCAGCCGTGCAAATGCTGAGGCAGGAGGCAGGTGCGTTGGAGGTGCGGTAGGCTGGGACACTGGCATCAGGAGTGCCCGCTGACGGAGGTCCGACCTCTTACCCCGGTCCAGGAGGGATGTATAGCTTACCAGTAAGGTACCAAGGGGGTGTATGCCAGGCAATGGTGAACTCAGGCTACACACAGACCCTGGTCCACCAAACCCTGGTTGACTACCACAAGGTGAATGAGGTGTCACAGTGAGCTTATCCCATACCCTGGGTCAACCAGCTTCTTGACTGGTTAGACAGTGCTCATTTTTTCATGACAATGGATTTTACCAAGGGCTACGGGCAGATTTCCTTCTCTGCAGAATCCAAGGAAAAACGGCCTTCTCCACTTCGTAAGGGTTGTACCAATTTGTCACCCTATCGTTCAGCTTGTTTGGAGCCCCAGCCACTTTCCAAAGCCTCATGGAAAGTGGGTGCAGGGTGCAGATGCAGCGTCTGCATTTGATTTGCTACTGCCTACTTGGATGATGTCATCATCCATAGTGACACCTGGACACCTTGGATGGATGCCTTGAACAGAGGGTTGGGGGCCGTTTTGTCCCAGCAGGTAGGGGCGGGGGGGGGGGACCTCCTGGTTATATACATCAGCTGGAAAGGTGGTGAAGATCCTCTTGCTGTGAGGAATTTTGTCCATAGTAACCGCACATTCGTCACAAAATACCAACAAATCTACCATGATAAACATCTATTTTGTAATGCTGATCTGAATGTAAACATCCCAACAAATTGTGCCTGCATAACTGCCAAACTTACAGTGGATGTAAGCACACCTGTTTTCAGTGTTTCAAGCTTTGTGCTCTCAATACACTGGTGCAAAATTACAACTGCATGACATCCAAAAACCTCATCTTGCAATTACTCAGCAGTTTACACACAGAGCTCTGCAACATCCTGTTCCAGATCATATAGAAGTTCCAAGATTCTGAATAGCTTTTCTTTTACTAATAAATATAAATGCAATTTTTCCTATATTCTATATATTCAACATTTCTTTTTTGTTTTATACCTTTAGATTTAGATTTGTTTACTTATACTGTATAACAGGGTCCCCAATCCCAGTCCACGAGGGCCGGTGTCCCTGCAGATTTTAGATGTGTCCTTGATCCATCACAGATGATTTAAATGGATAAATTACCTTCTCAACATGTCTTGAAGTTCTTCAGAGGCCTGGTAATGAACTAATCATGTGATTCAGGTGTGTTGACCCAGGGTGAGATCTAAAACCTGCAGGGACACCGGCCCTTGCGGACTGGGATTGGGGACCCCTGCTGTATAAGATCGACAGTGAATTACTGATCGTAATTCAGGATTTTGCAGGAAGTCCCTATTAAAAAATAGCCTTGCAGAAAAGAACAATCTGATACCGACTCATTCTCCACACACACTCTTGTACCAGAACATATCTGTTCACATGTTGCTACCTCTGATTGAGCTTAATTGCCATGCTGTTTCTGGGGGTGAAAATACATGTGTAAAACCTGTACATGTAGTGTTTATTTTTTTTAGTAGATAACATGCTCCCTCATCATGTCTGCTTGTTTGCGACAGGCTAATTTGTGCTCCTCTTGGTAGATTGCGTTAGTCATTAATGAAATCAACTGGTCGCATCTGTTCTTCCAAATTACAGCATTGTTAGTAGATCACCTGCAGAACTTTCCTCTCTCATCTGTACATTTTTTTGTAATCGTGGCATCACCTTCTCAGACATTTTCAAATTAGAGTATCTGTTTGCCAAACTTTCTAAGGAGTTTTAAAGTATTACATCTGACAGTTTTCATTGTCTTACAGCTCCTTTTTTTTCACAGCACCCAGCAATAATTACTGACTTGTGTTTGTCCTCATATACTGCCAGCTCATATATTGCCAGCTCATCCCACCTTCTAGCACAGCTGATTAAACCCAGCTGCAACAAGCTTGTGCCATCTTAGACTTGCCAGATTCTTGTAGCAGAACTAAAAGGACAGTTAGCTATTTAAAAATGAAACTCAATTAGCCTTTTATTGCTGGACAAAGATTAAGGCTAAGCACAAATTCTTTACACAGTATAGGATTTTGTGAAAAGTGCATCCTTTGAAAAGTTCACACACTATTTTGGATTTTTTTCTAAAACGAATCTGCAGCTCCAACAAAGGCCTGGGAAAAGTTTCAGGAAGCTGGTCTTTAGTTTTTTGTGTAAACGGAGAAGCAAACAGTCAAACAAATGGTGCATCTCTTTCCACCACCTTTATCCTGCTATGTTGTTCTGGATTTATAGTCTTCAAATTCATCCACATTAGTCATGGGTGAACCCCTGGATTGACTCTTCAATAAAGGAGGCGGTCGTCCTGCGTTTCCGCCATGTTTCTAAGGCTTCTTAATCTACTCTAAGATCTGTGACCTGACAATTATCTTTCTTTTCTTTTTTTTTAACTGAGGCCAGGCTGATCCTGTTGGGTCCTGTCATGTCTGATTCTGCTCATCTGCAGACACCCTCAAGGATAGAAAGGAGGGATCTGACGTCACTACAGACAACATAGACAGAAAAAGCTCTTTCTTCACCTTGTGCTGCAGAGGAGGTGTATTTTGGTCAGAGTGCCTCATGGTGTCAAAGACGTCACAGTCTCAGGGGTGTGAACTGCGAGCAGAGTGAAGTTCTCTAAGTCACTGTCAGAACATCCACTCATCCACACTGATGTACCCACATACTCTGACGAGCCCAAACCTCTGACAGATGCAGCTATGAAACAGTCTGTGATGAATTCGTAGTGGAAAACTCAGTTTTTCACAGAAATTCATTTAACCCCATATCAATATTTGCTTTTACCTTATTCTGAGAAGGATAAAGATACTCCTACAAAAGTAAAACACTGTACATGATACTAAAGATTAGAAAAGATATTTAAGACACGATTACCTCAGTGTAATGATAGGTAGGCCATATTCCTGGACTTCTATTGATGGCTGTATTTTTCTGTTGTCTTTCATTAGATAACTTATGGCAGGAAGAGTTTCTGCTCTCTACCCAGTGGGAGGCAAGACACACTGTTAAGCTTTTGATTTGGTGGTGTTAAGAGAGGTGTGACAGATCCTACCAAAACATCAATTTTGCCACTAATTACTTTTGTAGTTAGTGAGGCAGCTACACAGAATTTGAAACTCCACCTGAAACTGCACCTAATGAAATTCTCCTAACACTTGTTGATTTAGAGGGCGAAAGGAAAGAAAGCCACGAAACACGAGGGGAAAGTGAGAGTTTTTTGCGAGCGTTCGCCTTTCACATTTTTAACCATGTTAACAAAACTGTCATCCGTAGCTATATATCATGACCACTTTTTACTGACAGACCATTAAGGTGCCTCCTGTTCCAGTATCCAATTAAAGGCTTCACAACAACTACTAATAAGTGGAGTGTAGAGTTGATAAGCAACCAATTCTGAAGCTTCAAGCCCTCTGCTTCATTAGGAGGATGTTGAGCTAAAATAGAAAATTCAACACGGCGGACATCAAAGTGCCCACTCTGCAAAATGAGTAACAAACTCCTTATTAGATATGCACCAATCTCCTAGGATACAGCCAACGTACACAATGATCACCCAGCAAAATTGTTGCCTGTATAATGCTCTTGAATAATGCTCAACTCAATTACTGCTTGCCAGAAGGGCAGGTGTTGGTTTGCAATGCGAGATGAGAAAGAACAGAAGGACTGGTGAAGGAGAAGGAGGCAGAGGAGGAGTGGAACCATTTCAAGATTTCAACTATGAGAAAGTAGCACTTTTCAATATGAAAAGATCAAAGTGTCTGAAAATGTGTTATACTTCACGGGCTATAATCATGAGTGGACGAGGGGAAAGAAAAAAAAAATCACTCGCAGCATATGTGAGGGGTGGCAGGTTTTTAAGCTGCACTGGAGGCATTTCCTTAAATCTGCCAAGGTAGGAGGGAGACAAGGAGCAGTCCAGTCCAAAGCTGCAGCAGGGTTCGTGCGAGTTAATGCTGTCGCAGCCCACACATTCGCTTGATACAATCGCTGAGACACCAAATGCCATGAGAATGTCAAACTCAGTCTTTAAAGAGACAACCACCACAGAGCTAGAAGCACAACATCAGCACAACAACAGGCGATATATGTGCTAGAAAAAAACACACATGCAGGCTTCAGTGTCTAAATGCAAATTGAGTTATCAGGAAGGAATGGATAAGTGAGATATAGTATATATAACTTATATATATATATATATATATATTATATATATATATATAGTAATAATATATATATATAGTATATATAGTTTTAAAAAAACATATATAGATTTATGGGATTTATGGGTTTATTTTAGAAAAGGCAAATCTTATTCAGAATTTCTGTGTTCAGACCGTGGATGTAATTGTTATGGCAGAATTGTTGTGACTTTGGGCTTAATTGAAATTTCTGTAGAGGCAGCTCTCCAATCGTATCTGTATCCTTTATGTCATTTCCTTTATTGTTTATGTGTCCATATGCAAAATGTGATGCGTTCATCTGCAGCTGGCTAACTTAGTCTTCCACAAAGACTAAAAACAGGATCAAACAGCTACACAAATCAAAGTGCGAAAACAGCAAATCAACAGTTTTGGAGGGTGTTATGTATCAGACTATTTCTTGGCTGAGCAGTTTCCCAGCAACCAGTGGTGACTCCGGGAGATTATTGTTCCCAACCAAGTATTCCCAATAAAACAGCAGTTTGCTTTTTTTTTTTTTTTTTTTTACAATTAGGTATTTGTAAAGAAACTAGCAGCTTCTCAGATGTGACGTTTGTTGCCACTGGAGAGCGCCAGGTAAACTGTGTTCAGTTAATTATTTATTTACATAATTAACAGGCTGTTATGGGGGTCCAGGAATTTTCTTTGACTCCCATAACAGCCATAATATCCCGGTCTCCTTAAGTGCTTTCCCCATTTCCCCAATTATCCAAAACAATTCACACCCTAATGCTAACCTTAAATTTAACTCACGTTATAGTTGGCATTAGTTGGCTAATGCTAGTGTTTAAGATTACTTATGTATACATAAAAAGATATAATGTTCTTCAAGTGATGTGCTTAAAAGCAGTCCAATCAGATTCTCTTGAACAATCTGGGTTCATCCATCCATCCATCCATTCGCTTCCGCTTATCCTTTTCAGGGTCGCGGGGGGCGCTGGAGCCTATCCCAGCTGTCATAGGGCGAGAGGCAGGGTACACCCTGGACAGGTCGCCAGTCTGTCGCAGGGCCAACACACAGGGACAGACAACCATTCCACTCACATTCACTCGCACATTCACACCTAGTGACAATTTGGATTATCAATTAACCTATCCCCACAAGCTGCATGTCTTTGGACGGTGGGAGGAAGCCGGAGTACCCGGAGAGAACCCACGCAAACACGGGGAGAACATGCAAACTCCACACAGAAAGACCCCGGCCTGATGGTGGAATTGAACTCAGGACCTTCTTGCTGTGCGGCAACAGTGCTAACCACCGTGCCACCGTGCTGCCCCACACATATTTCTTGCCTAGCAGCTTGTCAGTAACACAGTAAAGCATGCCCTGCTTTATCCTTGTTTTTGCTTTGTTGTTCTTGTTGTTATTTTAATGTAATGTGACCATATTTATGTACAAGAAGAAAACCAGTGACTGAGATCAGGAATTTGTTTACCGAGGTCACAGATATGGCAGCTCAGTAGCTCTGCTAGAAGTCAGAGAAAGTGCAGGTTAAATGCGTTGGCTAGTTCCAGCCATCTTTTATATACAGTGTATGGTTATGAGACATTTGTAACCTGTTTACAGTCTATGTGCTGAACTCATGAAAGTGATGAAATTATAAAAGACACTTTAAACAGAATAAATGTAACTTTAACAACACTTAAGAATATTTATTTGTTAAAATTACATATCTTTGCCACAATACCAAGATTTGCTCAATTATTTAAATTAGTGTTCTGCAATGAGTTGTCACCTGACATTTCAGAGGAGGATGAAAATTAAACAGTAATCACAGCAAAGAATAAATATGTGCTGACATGTTGCACTATATATTTTTTAGACTTTCCTGTATCACTTGGCTGTATCTGACTTTCAAATTTTACTGGCTTTGACAACAGCAACTTTCTTTTTCAGTGCAATAAAAAAAAACTGAGCATATTTCTATTTGCAGTTTACAAAAACAATTTCCTTTCTTGTTTTCTCAAAACTGAGGCATTATTTGAAATTAAGGTTAGACATGAAGTGCTCTGTTCTTCCCATATCCTGGAAAAATTGTGATCAGACTCTAAATTTGAAAACTGCTGATAACTTTTATGTGTCGTTTGTCAGAATATATAAATAGTTTTTGAGCTACTGTAGTCTGATGAGTAAAAAATGTCACAATTCAGACAGAAGAAAAGGTTATATTTAGAACGGAGGGGAGGGAGAGCAGCAGCTGTGGTGTAAGATATCTGAAAATGGAAAGTGCTCCCAGGGGTGATGGCGCTTATTCTCTTCACTTTAATTATTTATTTCTCCTCTATATACTGCAGACGACAGCATCATCGGGGCAAAGATCACCCTCTGTGAGGGCCACTGACGTCCTTTTGGCTCCCAGTGATAATGAATGTGTCTAAACTAGTCAGTTTTGGCCTTTGATCCTTGGATCATCATGATTCTCTGAAGTCTGTCTATAATACAGACCCATATAATTTTTACTCAACAGTATAAAATGTGAAATATACATAATAGCATCTGAATAACAATTTCAGTTTGTGTTTGACAAAAAAAACAAACTTCTTAGAACTTCCTATTCTTAGAATCAAGTTTGACACTTAGAAGAACAGTTTTTACTCATCTACATATAAACCAATATTTTACACAACTCTTTTAGTCATTTCTGGTGAAGAAATGACAATATTTAGCCAGACTGTTAATGCCTCTTGAACAGGAGGAGCATACTCTTTTGAGGTGGTGACTACAGCATGAGCTGCTTTATGAAACTGCCTTCTCCATGTGCCTTGTAAACAACACTTCCTTTGGGACTGAGAAGGCAATCACAGGTGAGAAATCACTGCCAACATTGACAGCTGAAGTCCTGAGACGTCAAGCCTTTGGATAGGTAATAAAGTGATTAGTCTTAGAGTCAGAAAAAAAGAAAAGAAAAAAAGGAGCAGGGGTCAAAGGATTAATGATTGATTGTGGTGGTGGTGACTTACTCATGAGTGGAAAATAGATCCAAAAATAACTGCATAAAAAATGCCATATAATCCTGTCTGTCCGTGGAGGAATGTGTCTGATTTACCTGTTCTTTGCAGGGCTGAGAACATCACTGTTCTCATTAGAAACTGCTTCTGTGCTGTCTCATAGCAACCTAAAAATAGAAATGTCCCTATTAGGCTGTATAGCTGCAATGGCTGCTACAAGTTTTGGCTTCTTTAATTGTACTGTAAATATATAGGTGCAAAATATTTTTGCTCTCTCTCATAATTTGTTGCGTACATGACAATGAGAGAAAGAAGCGCTGCAGATATGCATAAACATTAAATATTAACTAATGCTTTGTATCAAAGTGTCACTGCTTAAAAATATGATTTCTGCTTTTTTTTTTTTTTAATAAAAATAAGAAAAGAAAGATAGCTGATGAATATATCCTATTGGAATTCCCTGCAAGAAGCAGCGTGATGGTGGTCCAGGCACATTTTACAACTGAATTGTTTTCTCTGTGCCCTTTCATACATGGCAGACAGACAACCTGCCTTTATTCCTGTTCCACCCTGCAGAAAGATTAAATCGTATTTATAGCGCAGACTTACTATCTGAAGAAAATTCAAAAAGCAGCCTAAGCACTAGGCTCTAGGAGAAAAAGCAGCCTTCTCATCTTCATCACGTGTAGGCCAAACTGTGCCCACCGTTTTCATTTTCATACTGCTCTTTTGACATAATTAAAATAACACGCGCGCGCAGATCATTTGCATGTCTTTAGGAGGCAGCACTCGTTTTGTTTGTGTCCAGCAGATATAAAGACCGAGACAGAGGTTTTTCATCAGACGCAATTTATTTTGGTCGACTCTGACGTCAAGAGAATACACGTTTCATTCAACCAGCAAGAAAGTAAGTTATTTATAACCCGCAGCATCTCCAGGTTGTGATCCTTGAGTGCGCAGTGAAAGGAATACTCCCCATTGGACTGATGTGGTGTGCCTCCATAACAAAAGCCACACAGCTCATGCGTTATGGTGCCAGAGAGGCACGGCACACTGTAACCTAAACCAAGACGCATTGATGGGAACAGTCACGGCTGCAAAACAAAAAAGAAAATAGGATTATTGTGGAGAACTTCAACAAACTTTCTGTTTTGAATCTTTAATTTCGCCCTCGCAGATGGCAGAGCACTGGTTACTTTGAACATGGAAAATCTCCTCTTTGACCAGGTAAGGAAACAACTGTCACACAAACAATATTACACGTGAAGGTTAATTAATTCAACTTTACCTCGCTATCTTGTATCGGTGAAGGCGGAGGCTGTTAAATTAGATCGACAGCTTGTGTTGCATGTGAAATCAAATGTATGTCTAATGTTGGCAAATTAATATTCAAACTGCAGATAAAATGTTTACATTTGGGATTTGAAGCAGAATAAGACGACGAACACCGCAACGTGTAATGGAGCGCGTCTTTCGAGCCAAGTTACCCAAAATGAGAACCGCGGACAGCGACTCTTTGAGCTTAGCTTGACGTTATTTAATGTCGCCAGTTAAAAAGCTTGAACAGATGTTTGGATCACTATTTGAAATTTATATAACAAACATCGCATTTACGCGCAGTCTCTCGTATATTCGTCCCAGAAAGGAGGAAAAATGATGTTTATGCTTACTTGTAGTGAATACTGGAGGCTTTTGTGTCAGTATCAGTATGTTGGGTGGGGGGTGGGGGGCACTGCTGTCTAGATAGAGGTTTAAAAAAAAAAAATCAACTTTGATTATGACATCATGACACATCTATCAGTAGTGTTTATGACTCTAACAGGTGTGTTACCACGCTGACTTCTGCATGGATATACGTGATCTTTGAGGACGTGCATGAGCATTTTAGGAAAACTGCCAATTTTTTGTACAACACTGATTCAATTTCAATAATTAAACAAACAATATATCCACTATATTTCACAGATCTATAAGAGTAAGTTTTATTTTTATTTTCTTTAGGTTGTAACAGACTGCCACCTGCTGGCAGTGATAACAAATAGAAAAGCAGACAAACAAAGTGGGTATTAATCACTCATTTTACTATGTAAGCTGAACTAATTCCACAAATTTGTTCAAAGGGCTGCGAGCTGTGAGTTCAGTACTGAGAAGATCTGTGATTGGCTGGGTAATGGCAGATATTCTGGAACTGCGGACAGATGGAAACTCACTCCTGAAGGCAGTGTGGCTCAGACGCTTGAGACTCACCAGGCTCTTGTTGGAAGGAGGTGCCTACATCAACGAGAGCAATGAACGTGGGGAAACACCTCTCATGGTGGCCTGCATGTCCACACACACCGACCAGCAGAGTGTAAGTAAGGCAAAGCTCGTAAAATATCTGCTGGACAACCAAGCGGACCCCAACATACAGGACAAAGGAGGTCGGACAGCTTTAATGCACGCCTGCATTCACAAGGCTGGACACAAAGTGGTGGATCACCTACTTAGCAACGGTGCTGATCCCAGCCTGGAAGACAGGAGCGGGGCCTCAGCGCTGGTCTACGCCATAAACGCAGATGACAAGGAGACACTTAAACTGCTCTTGGATGCATGCAAAGCTAAAGGCAAGGAGGTGATCATAATCACCACAGACAAGTCACCATCTGGCACTAAGACTACCAAACAGTATCTAAATGTCCCTCCATCACCAGAGCTGGTTGAGAGATCTTCCCCGGCGTACTGCACCTCTCCCTCTGATATTAATGTCACAGCATCGCCCTCACCTGAGCAAGAGCAACAAAACACAGTCTTCAGTTTCCAGACAAAGCTAAAAACCTCCAGCTCAGCTTCGAAACTTGCCAATGGGCCCACGTCGCCGACGCGGCGGCCTGCAAACCCCAAACGTGCACGTTTGCCTCAGCTGAAGCGGCTGCAATCAGAGCCTTGGGGGTTGATTGCACCCTCTGTCCTGGCTGCTGCTGCCGCCGCCACCCATGATGAGAGTAAGAAAGCTAGTTCTGATGAGGATGTTGTTGCAGGGGTAAACGGACTCTCTCTGAGTAAGAGGTCGGCTTTATCTCGACAGAACAGTGTAGACGGGAAGGACAGCTTATTCCCACTAGTGGGAGAACAGCCCTGCAAAATGACCACCTCATTATCAGTTCCTCCAACATCTAAACCATCATATGAGAGAACGCTAGGCCAACACCAGCCACTGGCACGCCGCAGCACGGTGCCTACAGAGCAGGAGAGCAGCAGCTGCAGCAGTGGACTAGCCAGTCTGAGAGACACAATGCATAGGAGACACCTGGGGAATGATCACTATGACTCAGACTCACAGCTCTATTCAGACTCTGCCATGTTAGATTCTCCTAAGGTCCCGGTGGAGCGCAGGAAACTAAACACCTCTCCACTTGTGATGTTAACCAGCTCCAGAGAATCTCTAGACAGCAATGCCAGCACATCCTCTCCCAGCACAGCACGCAGGCGTGCACCTGGCCTCCTGGAGAGAAGAGGCTCAGGCACACTTCTGCTGGATCACATCTCCCACACCAGGCCTGGCCACCTCCCCCCTCTTAACATAAACCCAAACCCTCCCATTCCCGATATCGGGGCTAGTAACAAACCCTCCTCACCTCTGGCCACAGGTATTAGATCTATAGCTCCAGTAGCACCAAACACACCAAAGAGAGGTGGCCTCAAGTTGAAGAAGAAACTTGTGAGAAGGCACTCTATGCAAGTGGAACAGATGAAACAGCTTTCTGATTTTGAAGAGCATTAGTTAGTTATGAAGTTTATGCAGCAAATATTGTGGAAGTAGAGATGTTAACACCATAGATTGTGAGGAAGTACGTCCATAGTCTACACGAGTCATTTGTGTCATTTGTGTAGACTCAGAGCCATCTAGTTGTTGAATTATGTGTAATTAAAAAATATAGATAGAATATATAGATACATTAAAACTGAGCAATATAGGTAGATTTCCTCCCCGTGTCACACTCAACCTTAAGGATAACTATCTTTTGACTTCACAACATCTGCTGTATATGTTTTACAGTTTTGAATGTAAATGCCAAGATATGGTACTTTTCCTCTGAACTAGCTGATCATGTAACATTAAAGGAACACACAGGGTACATTTGTAGCTGGTGGCAGATAGGGTGCACTTTGTGCATATGTAATTAGCACCATAATGGACATTCTGTCTCACGAAAAAAAAGAAAAAAAGAAAAAAAAAAGTGATGCATTTGTCTGAGATGTAGCTTTGGATAAGATGAAATTGGACTGTTTGTAGCAATTCTGTACAAAGTGCCTTTAAAAAGAAACCGAAAAAAGTGATGAGCAGATACAAATTTTGTATAAAGAAAACTTTAATTCATGGTGATGTAACCAACATGTGTTTTGTCTCAGCACTGCTGGTCTCACATGGATCAAAATGAAGACTCGTGATGAATACATAGGATGTGGATAAACAGTATGCCTTAAAAGACAGGTATAACAATGGGCTATGTATAAGAGCACTTTAATGCCCACGAGAAAGAAATTGAATACCACTATTAGCAGTGTTACAAAAAGCTAAAGCACATTCATATATAATTCTTATATGATAAACCCAAGCAACAATAAATGACATTTTAACCCTTAGTCCACACAGATATTGGTGAAACCCATCAATTAAAATGTCATTTCAAGCTAAAGGCAATCAATGCTAAAGATCATACAGCTTCCATGTAACTGACCTGTGAAGCATTGCTTCTGTTTAAGAAAAAACTTAATTTAATTCATAGTATTTTTCCAATTAGTTTGTTGTATATTCTAAATAAATGTCTATCACTTGTGAATTTCTGTCTTTTGTTCATTTGTTGTCCTTAAGCAGGAGCTCAGCTGCTACTAGCCGCGCAGATGTTCACTAGAAAGAGTACCAGTTCTTTCCTCAGGCCACCTGGCAGTCCAGTGGCACCGTGATGATGACAATCATCATCAAAATCATCATCATCGTCGCTGTGACTATGTCAGACCGACCACAGAGGCACTCAGCTCCCACAGCTTCTTGGCAGCTTCATCATCCAGACCCTGAGGGGCTGCTGTTTTAGGGGCGCAGTCGCTGTAATCAGTGCAGACTTTAGTGTTAAACACACAACTTGATCTGTTCATACTGAGTTGATTAAGTCACAAGAACAAGTTAATCAGTCAGATAAAAAAGGCAAGATCAAATCAAATCAAAGGATAATTTACAAGGCAACAATGTCTTAATATTTTATACTGTTTTCTTAAAGATAATTATAGGAATTTAGATATTTATTAGTTATGTTATTACCCATATAATTTCCCATATAATTTCCAACTGACTCTTTTGGTCCAAAGACCAAAAGAGTCAGTTTTCACTTTATATACAAAAATAACATCAAGTAGAGCCAAACCGATATTTGTTATGTGGCGATATATCGGTATGGTTGACAACTAAAACCTTCAATTATGTTATAAATGTTGATGTTACACAGATATTCCACCAGATGGCACTCTGCAACTTCCCTGTTGGCATCGATAGGAGAAGTGTAAATGAGTAACCCATGACTTGTGGTGACAACTTGTGGTGACAACATTCCAAATATGGGTATTGGTCGTAAAAGTCCAATATCAGTCAGGTTCTAGTATCAGCAGTTTAAATTAAGATTAAATCATATGCTTTGTAATTGCTAAAAAAAACTATTAAGGAAAATCTTAAAATGTTCTAATTTCAAACAAGAACACTCAGAAAACGGGACTTCCTTTAAAGGGCAAAGGCTATACTAAAACTTTGATGTTTTTATTATTATTATTATTATTATTATTATTATTATTATTATTATTATTATTATTATTATTTTATTACAACATCCTGATCTCAGCCTGTTATGGGTTCATTCTGACATCATAGGGTGTCATAGTGGAAAAAAAAAGAGGTGTGTTGTAGAGCACTCTTCATGTTCCCTTTCATATGGAACATAATACTTATTATATTGTATTTTTTTCCAAGGTCAACTTTGACCTTGGGCACCAACAATAAAGGTCAAGGTCAAATGTTTAGCCAACCCAGGTACTCATGCCCACCAAGACTTTGTATATTGTTTGAAGTTGATCCATAAAACATTGGGGGTAATATAAAGTTTTTACTGACTTTCACATTTGGTACGACATTGACTCGATTTTCACCTAAATTAAATCAGCTCGAGCTGTTGTAGACTGCTAACAAACAGACAGACAAACAAACAAACAGAACAGATTACAGACTCGCTCACATCAGGGGGAGAATTAATAAATACACAGACTGTGGAAAAACATCAAGACAATCTATTTTTAGGGAAAGATTTTAGCAAAACAGTTCTAGATGTGAGCATGGCTCTTTAGTAGATAAATGCTAAACTGTTTGTTACACAGTGCGTTAGGTACAGTGTTAGGTACACAATAAATGAATAGAATGATCTGGTCATTGTGATGTGAAGAGTTAATGGAAAGTGATCCTCATCAGGCCTCAGATACTTTAAAATGTGCTGCCAGCATTTATATATACCCTTCCATATAATTATATATATATTATATATATATAATATATATATATATATAAAAAAAATATATATTAAATATCTCTGTAAACCTGATTGCATTCTGTAATCTGTGTGTTTGGTGGATTTTAATATTTAAATATATATATATATATATATATATATATATGTATATAAGTCTCAGAGAGAGTGAGTGAAGGTAACGTGGTCCCCGTGGTAATCGGAGACTAGGTGCAGGTGACTCCCAAGCTAGGCGAGTGGCTCCAGCAGATCCCGGGAACAACATCCAGATTCTCTGTCTCAGAAGAGCGCAGTCCTAGGAACAGCTAAGATACTGCGCAGGACCCTCAAGCCCCAGGCCTCTGGTCTATCTATCTATCTATCTATCTATCTATCTATCTATCTATCTATCTATCTATCTATCTATCTATCTATCTATCTATCTATCTATCTATCTATCTATAAATATGTGTGTGTGTGTGTGAGCATGCAATCAGCTCTTGCCATTTTTAAAATCTTGAACACATGCAGCACCACTTAAATGTCAGTCATTCACTGGTAAATGCCTGATAAGATAATGTCAGCAGTAATGAAATACTGGAAATCTGCAAAAGGTGGAAAGCTGTCAGTGTATTGCAGCTGGTTGGTGGCATTTATTTTGACTGTGATTTTGTCTAGGCATTTTTTTTCTGGGCATGCACACTGACGCAGCGACCCTGCTGACATGATGATTCCTTTATTTATCATATGATCTTGACTTTCTGTCTCAAAAAGATTCCTTGTATCAAAATCTCATTTTATATTGTGCTAATCCACATTTTTATATTAGTGCTAAATTGCTACTGTAGTATGCTTACAATGTAAAAGGGGTCGCTTGTAGTTGCAAATGAGTCACTCACCAAACACCCCTCACCTCTACAAAGCCTTTAAGTCTCCTTAGATAATTGCTCTGATTTTCCAACCCACAATTCTGGTCTCATCAGCTAAGCTTTCACCTGTAGCACACAGCTATTTCCTGCATAAAAGCCTCGATGAGCCTGCTCTACACTGCTCTACCAGCCCAGAAACAAACAGATGACAGTTAATAGACCAGATTAGATGGTGTTCAGAATTTAGGATTCAGCAGCTAAAAACACAGAATTGTCCCCCAGGAGTAAGACCAGAGTTAAAATGAGAGTGAATAATTATTTAACATTCACGAAAAGGTTAAGTACACGACCCCAAATGAACGTTAATGTGTCTGCTCGTTATGTTTTAGATGTGTCCGTCTAATTCACTGGATTTCAATCAGTGTTCATGCTGACATCATTTACTGGACTTGGACAACATTTTTCATGCATAGAGGAATTATCATGCTGTGGAAAAACCCACAGCATGTTAACACATTAGGTTTTTAAACAGTTGTGTTAACTGGACTTAATTATATTCAACAAATCACAAGAACATTTATTTTACTGTACGCAGATCAACTGTGTTCCCTGTTGTCACCTTTAAAAGGCCCATTGAGAGGTTGGAGAATCCTACTAGACATGACTGACTGGCACTAAGTAGTTTCTTTATCAGTGTTATTAGAAACATTTTCTGCTTTTACTATCAGCTACTTGTAGTTTTTTAAAGTGCAAAAGCAATCCCTAACTCACGTTCCCTATCATCAAAATGAATCCAATGACTCCCGTGCAATGACGTATTCAGAGTATAATTTTGAAGAAAATAAAGAACTGGTATCAGATTCATTTCCTGTGTCTGCACATCCACTGAGGGAAGATATTGCATTAGACTGCACTGAGAAAGAAGAGTCCAGCTGTTTCATTGCTAATATGCTTCATTACACATTCACAATACCAGTCTCAGTAGAGTATGTTAGTGTTGTTCTCAATATGATCCATTTCCCCCACATGGGTGAGCCGAGCAATATCCCTTTTGGTTGTCTATCAATAAAGAGCCCATCTGTTGAATTACACAGACTGACCTGTAATAGAGTCCACTCTCATTTTGCAGGCTTTCCTCCACAGCGCAGTAGATGGTGGTCTGAGCTCCTTCTGTTGGATTCTTGATGAAAAACACGAAGGGCACATACAAAACCCTCTTCCACAGGGGCACTGTGGGCCAGAAGTGTCGGCCAAGCTCGGTGCGGATGACTCCAGGGTGGAGGCTATATGCTGTTACGCCAGTACCTGCAAAATGACAAGATGCAGGACACAAGTCATTACAAGGACATGAAATCCCATTCAATGTGTAACGACACATAGAAATATAGATATAAAACAGACGCAGCACCTTGCAGCCTGTTGGCCAGCTCTTTTGTAAAGAGGACATTAGCTAGTTTACTTTGAGCGTAGCTTCTCCAAGGCCGGTAATCTTTGTCCTGATTTATGTCATCAAAATGGATTTGACCTGTTGAGAGAAAGCACTTCATCCTTATTCACAGATGTGGTATTTAACATTAAATGAATATAAAAGGATGACATTCCTGAGAGATTTAAAAACAAAACAACTAATTCTCTTTATATGAACTAGAAAAAAAGAGGAAAAACTGCACCTCTCTCATGCGCTAAGCTGGAGACATTCACAATGCGGCTCGGCGCTGACTTCTTCAGGAGATCTAACAGACAGTTCGTTAAAAGGAAGTGGCCCAGGTGGTTCACACCAAATTGCATTTCAAAGCCATCTTCAGTCTTCCATTTTGGACAGCTCATTATGCCTAAAGGTAGGAATATCAAAGGAAATGTATTTACCGCCTGTTAAACACGAATGCACAGTCACAAAGCTGGCATAATATGCTACATCACACCATAGTGGGTCTGATGTGATTTATACATCCACCTGCATTATTGATGAGAACATCCAGGCGCTCCTCACTTGCTAGGACATCTTTGGCAAGTTGGCGTATTGACTGTAGAGATGCCAAATCCAACTTTCTGACAATCACGCTGTCATTTCCGCTTCTCTTTTTCACTTCTTCTGCAGCTTTATTAGCTCTTTCCATGTCCCTACAAGCCAGAATAACCCTTGCGCCTGCAATGCGGGAGTAAAGTCATTACACCTGAACAGATATTAGATTATAAAATTGGATATATAAATCCAGGCAAATCACCAACCTCTTCTAGCCATGTCAACAGCAGTTTCTTTGCCAATCCCAGTGTTGGCTCCAGTGATCAGGACTGTTTTTCCATCTAAGCGGGCTTTGCTGTGACACACACCACCTGCCATCCACTTCTTCAAACCAAACAGTCCCACTCCTGTAAAAATGTCCGCACAGTGACAGCTCTAAATCTCCACTGATCAGAGCCATCTTCACCTTCTAGAAAAGGAAACCCCCACCCACCCAAAACAAAACACAACTGCACAGATTCAACAGATGTTTTAGGACCAAGATTTTCTCAAATATAAATTTCTGACCCCTTCTTCCACACCCTGAAGATAATACACTTGAATGAGTTTAACAGAAAAAGCCTTAAAGTGCCTTAAAATAATCTGAGAAATAATTAAAACTGCTTTTTTCTTTGTCCAAATGTGCATAAATATTTTTTAAAACATTGTCTCTCTATTTTACATAACTACAAATTGAACAAGTTTGGGTTTTGGGATGGTGATTGTGTAAAAAAGCATGTTAAAATCATTGTGAGCCTCTTTGAGTCACCAGGATTCTAAATTCTGAAATACTCACAAAATGTGGTCTGATCTTTATTTAGGTCAGAATGAGAGACAAATACAAACTCAGTAAACTAGCAAAACAGAAAAGAGATAGATTTTTATGTCTGACCACACAATGAACCCACTTACTAAAAAAACTAAGTGGGTTTCCGTGCTAATAACTTCCAGTCTTTGACTAATTAGTACAGATACTGTGGTAACTGAAAAGGGCTGGCAAACTTTCTTCCTACTGATGGCACAGGATGGCACTTTTACTCAGGTCTCATTAACACAGATAGAGTGGGCCTAAAGTTCTTGTCATTGGTATTAATTTACCATTATTTCTTTCACCGTTCTTGTTTTTTCTTTTTTAAATAATAAATTTTCTTCTTTCTCTTTTCTGTCTTGATTGGTTTTTGGCAGTGTGTCTGTGATGTTAGGTATTATGACGGAGGCCCCAAAACTAAACGGAAAGCTAAATCACGATGTGGGAAAACATTTTAGTTAAATAATAATAAAAACAAGCTTTTGAAAAAAATGCTGAAACTATTTTGTGAACATGGAAAACTAAACTAACCAAACTGCAAAAACAGAGGAAATATCCTCATTTTAGTCTTTGTTAGTTTGGTAAAAATATGTTATCACTAGGCTTACTTGATGATGTTTATAAGATTGTGAGTCCACTGTCTTCAAGAAGTGATGCTTTTTAATGGTAATAAATGAGCTGAATTGTCTAAATCTTGTCTTAAAGATATGTCCTTCATAAATTGAAACTAATAAAAACTCAAATAAAAGTCAACACTTTCAAACAATAAAAATACCGGCAAACCAGTAGACACACCTATAACATCAATTTGAGAATCCTAGGTGACTTCCTTCTCAAATTAATGACATTTTCAGAAAACTATTCCGCTAACCTTTAGGTTGAGTTCACTGAGATTTAAACTCATCCGAGGTATTTAGTAGATGCACCTATGTTATTAATTTGAAGCATTTACAAACTAAACTGAAATGAGCAAACCTACTGGAAACGAACTGAAATTAAACAGAATTAAAAGCAAAAGTCAAAACGAAATAAAAAATAAAAACAAATTAGTAACTATAAAGCTATGATAACTCTGTTTGGACCTAAAGTTTACTGGTGGAGATCTTCAGTCGTGATCTTTGAAGCAGCTAGAGTTCAAATGAAAAAATCTGGTATTATAAAACATTAAATACTGATATGCATATTATAGATTAGGATGTAAACTTACTGGCATCAAAGGTGACTGTGAAAATATCAGGTTCCCTACCTTTTTTTGTAATAAATAAAACAAGCTAGCAAACCACCTAAAAAACAAATATAAACAATATAGGCACATCAAACGTGTGAAAGCTCATTCAAACTGCACTGTAAAGCACCAGGCACACCTAGAACAGTGTGTTAGTGAATATTTAGTTAAGATGTTAATAAGCTGTAGCTTAACACTTAAACCCCCACGCAACATTATTTTGGGGGTTTAAGTGTTAACAAATTCACTTTAACTATATTCTTATAAACGTGATGCAAAATCAAAGGCACTTGTCATTTTAACGAGCACGTGGGTCCGTGCGCAAAAGGCCTACATGCTCATGCAACGTCAAGTAAACGTCACAGAGTCTGTAAAAGAGCATGAGCTAAGACAGCCATCCGTGTGCTGTTTACAGTCTACACGTATGATCAGACCATTAATGTAAATCAGTGATTAGCTATTATATGAGTTACTTTGTTTTTCTTTTAACACACAACACCTGCTTTTGTGAAAAAGAGCCTGCGTCGGGTCACTTCATACCTGCTACTGTGACCAATGCAGTAGTTTTAGGATACTGGGAAACAAATGAGCGTGCAGCCGAGGAGGTCCGCATTGTCCCTGCTGACCCTGTTACTGTTTATGAATCTGCTTCTCTTAAAGTCCGGTTGGAGAAACGCCGGCGAACTTTCCTGCAAGCGAGACCTTACTGCCTGCTACAAAGTAAACCGCGTCAATAACAGCTACATAACAAGCGGAGCCTTTGCCCAGGAAGTACCGCCCATCGCCGCCCTACACGGGAATCCTATTGGTTCATTTTTGTCAATAGTGTTAATAATATTTTTAAGCATTTTTTTTAAAGCTATTGCCAAAGAAAGCAGCTAGTAAAGTACATTTTGGCTATTTTAGAATTTTTTTTTTTTAGATTTTTAACAAATCTGAAAAAGTTCAATGCTATTAAACTAAAAACAAACAAACTCCAATATAACAAAATGCAATCAAACTGTAGTGGTATCTTTAGGATTTAGTAAAAACATCTTTGCTGAAACTATTATCATCTCACAACTTTCCATCTTCTCGTTTCATCTGCTCCCTCTAGAGGTCACCACAGTGGATCATCTGCCTCCATCTCACCCTGCCAGCATCCTCCTTTGACACCAACCTTCTACATATCTGTATCATAACAGGCTGTTAAACATCCTCTTCAATCTTGCTGCTATCTTTCTCTCTCACATCCCCTCAGACACTTGTCTCCACCGACACCCACCCTGCCCACACTCTCTTCTCCACCTCTCGTGCACTGACCACTGCCACACCAGGTATTTAAACTCATCTACTTTCACTACTTCTGCTCCTTGCATCTTTACCTTTCCACCGGTCTCCCTCTCATTCACACGCATGTATTATGTCTTACTTGAACTTTATTTCTTTTTCTCAGTGTCATTTGTGAATATCATAGTCCATGGAATCTCTTTCCTGAAAGGGTGTAAAAATCAAAAAGGGTGTAAATCAGACATGATGATCCACATCTTTCTATGGCAGTAATAAAATTTAATAATCAAATAAAAATAAATAAGGTGTAAATAAGATGGGGTTTTTTTTACACTGAATGTCAGCTGTTTTTTGTTTTGTTTTGTTTTTACAAAATACATTTTTGTTCTAAAATAAAGCCAACTGCATCTCTTAAAGCTGCATTTCCATTTCAGCTTTATTTAGGTATCATCAACTCATAAAATATGCAAGGTCAATGTATGCTGAGCTCAAGATATAATATGTGCAGTTATTATGCAGTAAAGCACAGCTGGTATGCAATAAACCACTCGTGATTTAAGCTTAATAAACAGATAAATCTATCATCTACAAGGAATACTCATAAATTGTACAGCAGATGTCGCTGTAGGCTCATCAACGCTGTCTTGGTGTATTTTTACGTGATTCTAGCAGATGAGACACATACATCACATTAGCCCTTAAACTAGGCCTATATTTCATTTCTGTTTTAGTCACAGTTGCCAGTCAAGCACAACAAAACGTGTTTTGAAGCTATATAAAACACTTAAGAATCACATGATATCCCAAACTCCTACGAGCACATTAAGAACTGTCTGTGCTGTTGAGTGAGCAGACAAAAGAGGAAACCCACCAGAAGCACCGCGATGACAGTAATAACAGCATCAGCCTACACTATCAGATCTCAATTAAAGCCTAATCAGAGCTGCAGTGGAGCAACTGACTCTGGAATAAAATTTTACTGTGTCAGATCAATAAGGCGTGCTTTCTCTGAACTTTAAAGCATAACACAATGAGTCTAGACAGGGACAATATAGAGAGATTTGACCTTGTAATTCTTGTGACACCTGAGAGTGAATGTTTTCACTGTGGAGAGCTGCGGAGTGTCTGTAAATCGTGGAAGCACAGGCCACAAAGTACATGTGAAAACCTAGAGGTGTTCTGAAGTGGCTGTATAAAGTAAGAGGATTAGCTAACAGCCACCTGACTGCAGTGACCATGCTCTTTATTGCAGCCTCTCATTGAATATGCAGGTCAAAGTTTTGTATTTCAGGGACGACTGAATGACATTCTTATTGCACTTACCTTCTCGACATTGTTATTACACACAGTTTAAGCCATGCTGCTTGGGTAAATACATTATTGTTAAGGCTTTAGAGGTTTTTTCAACCAGCGGAGGCCTGCTATAATCTGAAGAGCACTTTAGAGGTGACCTGGCTGTCTCTTTTACTGGCTCACTACTAAGCCCGTCATGTGACTCCTCTGCAGACCTATCTCCGAGTATGGTAACCTTCCCCTGCTAAAATTAGAGGGCCCTCTGCTGAGACATTGTGGAATGTATCTTTTCTGTACCCATCCTGGAGACAAATCAGGACCTTAATAAATTTTCATAATGACTGTGTTTTTACCTTATGTCGTGACTGCTAAATTACCAATGATTTGTCATGAAAATTGTCAAATAGAAAATATCAAAGATAAATCTGTTATGATTGAGTTTGTTTAAAGCATTATATATCTCAGTCATTGCGATTTGTGTTAATGACGTAGTACTTTTGCCTTAAAACCAAGCAGATTTATTCTGATTTAGTTATTAGGACATTACATTGTTGCTGATTATTTCAGTGGGTTTCCTCTAATATGAAGATATGATCCAGCATGTATTCTACATAATAAATTACAGGCCTACATTAGCTAGACCTTAATGAATATTGGGTGACTGTAAATGCGCAGAGCTTCAGAAATTAATTTAATATATTTAGAAAACAAACAGGTAATATTTCTACAATGACCATTAGATTGGAACTATTTTGTAACAACTGTAAAAAACTTTTAAACTCCGCATTAAGCTTTGAGTAAATGAGCCTGATGACTTTGTTTGGGTTATTATGGTTTGTACAGAAAAGAAAGCCCGCATATACTCAATATTTATCTTGCTTGCAGGCTGTGACCTTTGTGTGGATTACCCCGTAGTTCACCTTGATTCGGTCGGGGTTATCCGGTCTCTATAACGAGCCTCTGTGGTGTTTAACCGCCGTTTTGTTGCGGTCCCTCCTCTGGGTATGTGTGACTCTGACGTAGCACTCAGCGTCTCCCGCCGGGGAGGGGAGAAGGGCGGTGCTGCTGCTGGTGACTATATTGCAGCGAGCCGCGGAGCGTTTGCCCCCCTCTTTAGCTCTGTTTCGTCGAGCGTTTACCGCAAAGTGTTTTCGGTCCCGGGAAGACATGGCTGGATACTTGAAAGTCCTCAGCTCCCTTTCGAGATCTGCTGGAGCTGCTTTTTCCAGAAACCCGGCGGTGCTTGCGCCGGCTGCAAATTGCCAGACTTTGCAACAAAGAAACTGTAAGTGGAGAGATAGCCGGTTGATCCCGAGCATCATTATGTTGACCGTTAACTGCAGCTTGACCTGGCCTGGTGTTAACGTGGCCTCTTAAAAAAAAACAAAAAACATGTAGCTCTGGTTGCATTTAGGTGAGCTAATGCAATGTCAGCGTACATAGAAAAAGCCGATATCAGGTTAGCCGGCTATTCTTACGGAGCTAACGTAGCCGTGCTAGCTGACTGTGCTGCTAGCCAAGTAGGATGCGGTTAATACCTTTAATGGTTTCCTGAGCGCAGGGCACCGATACTTTAAATGCCCACGACCGTTAAATGGCCGTTAACATGTTTGAGTTAACGGAGGCTGTTTAATGATAAAAAAATGTAAACGTCGAAAAAAAGATGCGTGCAGCCTCAGCGAGACGACCCGTCTTTGTCTTCCTCCATTCAAACTTTGAGGAACCGTGGAGGACAATGTAAAGATATGCGGACTCGAATGAATTAAAACGGATAAACCCTGGCAGGCTTGCATACCTTCTACTCTGACCTAGAATATAAGATTCATAATAAAAGTGGCGGTGCAGTGCAAAAGCTGGCAGTTGATGAATTAAGCGAATCTTCCGTTTTTAGCCGTGTTTGCGGATTTATTTATTTTTTTCCAAAGGTGCTAATCTCTGAGGTGGATAATAAAATAACCACGAGAGGAACCCGGTTAAATTCTGTTGTTCAAAAGGATGAGCTGCCCGTCAGCCGTGAGATCGTCAGTGCGTGATTTACTTGGGTGAAACTTTTCCCAAGGTCAGTTACCGCATACGAGTCTCCGCTATGGAGAGCAATGGCTGCCGCCGCTGCTGCCGTATGGCGCTCTCTGTCCTACATTACGCTTCTCATCTGGGTTGCATCCAGGCTGCTGCTCATAAAGACCACATCTCACCCTGCTATTTATACTGTAAAACACTGTGCGGCTTGTTACTTTTATGTTCCCTCTAAATGTTAACAAACAAGATTCTAAAAATAAATAAAAAGGGAGATCAGGCTGAATGGATTTGTGTTTTGCGATTCGGAGAGGAATCCTGTTTTATGACGTGCGCTCTGCAGCAATCCCAGATTAAATGGGGCTGAAATTATAAGATATATAAGATAAAAGAACAAAAACGCACTAGCATGACCAGCTACCGTTCATAAAATAGTGGGTCAGCTGAAGGACGCTGTGGCTCAGATCCGATTGAATCACCGGCATGTACCTCTTTGATGGTGGTTAGGGATCATACCCCAGGACTGTTTGTTACAGCAACGCCTCCAAACGCTCTTTATCACGAGGATTCTTATAAAGTGATCGCATGATTTGATAACACTTCCACAGTATGATAGAATCGTGTTTCGTTTTTCCGAGGTGTAAAACCTGCGTGACACACTAAAAGTGGAAGATTGACAGTGTTGATTGGTTTCTTTTGTTCCAGCCACAAGTTGCATTGTGGTTTAGTAGCACCTCTTTGCTGGTATGCACTTTTTAAAATTTTAACAGCTCTTATAAAGCTGACCCAACATGTCGTTAAACTTGATTTGAATTTCACAATCCAGTGTAATGCTGCTTTATTTGTAAGCTTCAAAGCTTTTGCATTGACCACTGTCTACTATCGTGATAGTGAATGAAAAGTTCATTACCCGAGCCTCGTAAATGCCTTTTCCAAGTATTGGATTAAAACTTGATGTGGGCTAAGGCTTGTCCTACTGTGTTGAAAGTTAACCAGGCGGGACACCTAATCAATGCTTATTCTGTTGATCTCCTTAAGACACACATCATTTTGGATTGTCCTTGACTGCTTGACCGTAATTTCCACAAGGCACCTCACAGTTCAATTTAAAATTAGTACACTGTGCTAAAAATGAAGGGTATTTAAAAGCTCTAAATACTCCAGTCCCACACTGCAGGCTAGGTGAGGTCATTAGTCTTATTGTTTCCCTCCTTTCCACTATTGAACGTCTTCTGGTTCAAAGTCACAGTTTAAAGATTTCTTTTATCACCTGTAAACAAATTCTTCTCCAACTGATTTCTTTGTCCTTCAAGAAAGAGAAATAATAAAAAAAAACTCTGAGCCTTCTCAAGTGCATTTTTAACATTAAAAAAGCCTTATGTGCTTATTTTGAATCGACAGAAGAGCCAAGTCATTGTGCACGTTTTCAAATGATTATCTTGGTTGCATATTTCTCCAAACACCTGCCTTTGACTTTAGCTACAAGTGGTCGAACAAATCCTGCAGATCTGTCCCCGATGCATGCGCGAGTGATGTGGCATGCAGGCCCACATGACTGTGCTTCAGCTCGCCCTTCAGCCTCCAGTTTGTTGATACGCTCATAAATTACATAACCTGCTCAGCTCTCTCCTGGGCTCCCCTCCCTCCGCATTGTGAGAGGAAAGTCTTGATATTGCAGTTTTAGGTTGAACAAGTCAGAAATTATGCCTGACAGTAGTTAATGTGTTAACGAAACAATGCTGGAAGAGTCTGTACTCTTCCAAAAGCAGATGGAGGAGGGTAAAGTCTGTTATGGAATTGATTTTTTTAAAAAATCAAATCTTGATTTGCTTATGAAATGTGAGAAAATGGTTAAATTATTTGCAATTTCCTAACCAACCATTAAGACATCAGATTACTTGACTGTGCCCTCTGTCTCTTGGAAAGAAAGCAGCTCTTTCTCATATACAGCCTATAGTTTTCCCCATTTTTCTGAAAGAATCACTTAAGTGATTTATTGCAATAGCTTGTTTATTTTGCCAGCAGACTGTTTCAGTTCAAATTGCTGTAAAAGTAATTTCCGGCATGCAATTTTCAAACAGAACTTGGAAATCCATAAAAAGCTTTTCTGTTCGTTTTAACATCGCTGCCAGCTTATTGTTGGGAAGTAACCGAAGTCATATTGATGGATTTGTTTTAAAATAAAACTGCTGACAAGTCATCATCCTAGTTTCCTTTGTTATGTGCCAAAACTGAACATATTTCCTTCTTCAATTTCCAATAGGTTAAGGATTGTGTGATACAGTTGTGTGTCAGAGCCAAAACAACAGCAAGTTAGCAGAACATAATCACTTTTTCACCATTCTTTTACAGATATTGCATTCGTTTCTGTCTGTGTAATATGCTATCCTATAAACATAGTTGTAACATAACACAAAGCCACAACTGTTCTTCCTTAGAGGTCATTTTCAGTGCACGGTCGCCATGTTTCTGTAGTCAGCAGGGTGCGGAGGATAAGAGCAGAAGCTGTTTTGACAGGTGCTACCATGGCTTCAAAATCCCAGCTACATCAGATGTCTTCAGTCTCAGACTAATGCTTGAGTTTTAAATGGATATAATATCTTCCACTCTTAAAAATGTTGGCTGTACCCTGTTTCCATAGGACACCTTGTGTTTACTTGAATTACCGTACTCTTAGGGCAGTGGGGGAGCATAAGCTTGGCTTGGGAAATTTGAGTCACTTGATCCTCTGCACCTCCCCCCTGTACTTTCCTATTCACTGAAATGTTCCTGCTGGCAGCACTCGCACACTGAGTAGGCTGAGAGGAGATATGATTAAACATACTAATCCATATCAGTCCTAGTGGACAGAAAAGAAGTAAAGAGACAGTCTTAAAAAGTCAGTGTAAAAATAAAGCACTTTGTTTTCTAATGAGGTTTGATGGTTTTAAGAAAACCTACAAATAAATTATTATTTTTACCTGTAAGAACATATGCATTTCTCAAAATAAAGAATGGCTTTAGAGTAAACCAAAACTTGCTCTAATCAATAATATTTGGTCTTTTATTGAAGTGGTGTTTCTCTAAAATGGCTATTTACCGTGTGGTCAGTTGGCTATTCATGCTAACTACAAACAAGGATGTGTCAAGAAGTATTGAATGGAGCTGTAGTGATTAGCTCATAGAAAATAAAATGTCCAAATTTTTCAGTAATTTTGTTTTATTTACATAGCCCCAAATCACAGTAGTCACCCTAAGGCGCTTTATATCATAAGGTAATGATGCTACAATAATGCGAGAAAACTCCAAGAATCAAATGACGCCCTTTGAGCAAGCACTTGACAACAGTGGGAAGGGAAACCTCCCTTTTAACAGGAAGAAACCTCCAGCAGAACCAGGCTCCTGGATGACTTCCTATATAATCTTTATATATTATCTATATAGCAAACTAAACATTAAACTAAAAAAATCTCATCGATACAAAAGATACACCGAACCTTATGCTCTAGTTTAAAATAAACAGTTTAGATTCACACTCTGTTACATGCAAAGATTTTCTATAAGTTTTCTTGCCAGAAATTGCCAGTTACATTTTTAACTTAAAAAAAAAAGTTCCTTTTTGTGGTTCACTTGGCCCAGTTTAGAAGGGAGTTGATTTTAGAGTCAGTATAAATCTGGAGCCATGGATATTTAGAAATAACCTTCAACATAACATACCAAATCTAAATAAGCACAAATGAGAGATGTCATGCTTCCAGATCCAGGGACTCTCTTCATGCATGTTTTGGATGGAAATTTGAGCTGTGGTTGGTGCAAGGAGTCTGCTCTTGTGGATGCAAAATAGAAATAGCCTTGGGTCCAAATTGATTTCAGCTTTTTGTAGCTTTTGAACACATTTAGGATTAAACATTAAATTTTTAAATGTTGGTCTGACCAGATGGGTTTTCATCCTCTTGAGCATAATTCATTTCCTTTTCTTTTTCCCCCTTAATCAATGCATTTATTCTATGATTGGCACACAGCAGTCTCATGTTTTTTGTACTTCACGTTTTATTTTTGACAGATGCCGACAAACGCATCAAAGTGGCGAACCCAGTGGTGGAGATGGACGGAGACGAGATGACCAGGATCATCTGGGAGTTCATTAAAGAGAAGGTGATAAAGTGGCATCAAAGGTTGAAGGGGGAAAACTGAGCCCATGCAGCCTGACTGGCAGGTGGCTGTGTGGGAAGTGTTATGTAGAGGATTATGTATGTGTGTTGGGGAGGGGCTTTGGTAATTCAGTGGCTGATTTTCTCCAGAGAGAGCAGATGTTGTTGGCTCAGGAAGAAAACGCAGAATAGCATGAGGTTCAATCATTGAATGTTTTTGACAGCTGATGAGCAGTTTTGTCTTGTTAACAATCAGTGATCCCAAAGTACATTTTATCGGTTTTTTAGGTACTCTCAAAGGGAAAATGGTACATTTAATTATTCCCTAAAGTCATGCAAATTAAAACTCAGGTCTTTGTGATACAGGCTAGGGGATCTTTAAAATGCTGGTGAAAAAATATCTTCGGGGCAGAACATTTCTGGCTGTTTACACAACGCTCGCTTGCTTGTCAAGTTGTCTTTTAAGATTTTGATGGGGTGCTGAATATGACAGTTAATTGGCTGTTTGGTCCAATCAAAGCCAATTCTATTCATAGTTTCTAAAAGATGTCACATACTTGCAGAAATATCTGTCTGGATTGCAAAACCAGGGTTAATGCGACTCAGTTTTACTGCATTTGTGTAGCCAAACTGATGGGTAGTTGCTCATGTGAATGGCAATGCTTGCAAGCAAACCTTGTCTCACCATGCCATACATGCATGCAGTCAGCCACACCAAACCCACCTTCATCAACAGCACCCCAGGTTGTTAATTGTAGTTGATGTTAGCTACAGGACAGGTTTACCTGCCATTTGATTCAAGTTATGAGATATATATTAATGCCATTAAATATTGTTTATCTTAGCTAACCAGAATGTCACAGATTGATGTTTGTCAGCAAACATTGGCTTATTTGCCCTCACCTTTGCTCTGACAATATCATTGACCTCCAACACAGCAGCACAAACGACCCGTCCAGGTTTAAAGTGAATTTAACTGTATGCATCTCTGTACACTGTCATCCTAGGCGCAGTGTGAGAAGACTCACTGCAGTGAGTGTTGAATATGGATTACAGTTTCCCACAACTTGCAGTTTGTCCGCATATATTTCTTTTTCTTGGAAGGTGCTCTAAATATCCATGGCTAGAAATTGATGGAAATTTTATAGGATTGTGCTTTAGTTCTCTGGCATGCCCACGATTGGCTGGTGTGTTGTAACAGTGTTTTGCCCTCCGGATCCGATCCTATGACAGAAAACTGTTGCTGGTTCAGTGTGTAAAATATCGCCACTAGAAATCTGAATTCTGTCTTCTTCAATTCAAATGCATAATCCTAGCTATGGTAGGACAAACAAGTCTGTCTACACTTTAACTATAGGGAGTGGAGCCTGGCAATCTGGTGTTTATGTCGGTTGTCAATATGCCAGGTGTCTGCGTCTATTTACTCTGGAGGAGGCTGTAAAACTTTGTGATAGGAGCCTGTTATATGATGATGCTTCCATTTACTGGCTCCCAAGCCTATCTTTTTTTTTTTTTTTTTTTTTTAATGGGTTCTTTCTAAGATTCAAAGAATCTTTTCTGTCAAGTAACATGGATGATTTCCACGTTAAATATGTTCTTAAGGCTGCCTGATAGTTTGCTGATTTCATTCTGATCACTTTATTAATATAGCAAACAGGGCTATGTTTGTACAGCAGTTTTCACTATCTAGAGAAAACAAACACACCCTGGAACATAATAATTTCAATTAGGCTTGGGGAATTGATACAGCGTGATATTGCTTTTTTTGAGACAATATTGTATTGCTACAGGGGCACCAAATTGATATTTCATACTTGATAAGATTTATATTTTATTGACTAAATTAAAATACTCTGGCAAGACTACAAAACAAGCGGGCTCATCTCATGCAGCACCACCCTGACACAATGTTAGCTGACCAAACTTGCATTAAATTGGCTCAACTGAAAACCCATCCAACACTGAGCACGCTTTGCTTGACAAAGCTACCTTCTAAATTAGTGCAATGGCTCAGTCACATGAGCAAACTCCTTGCTTCTATAAAAAATAAATAAATTGGTGGCTGCCTGGTGATTTTACTGGTGAATAGTTATTTACAGTTAATTGCAGTTTTCACAGTATTAGCTGTGTATTTACAATTAGCTGCTGTATTATCAGAAACATGACCCCATTCAGTTATAGATTGATGGCAGACTGACTCTTTCTTATTTTGCATTTTGCAGGTTTTAGTGACAGTGTTGGTGTGCTTGATGATCTCATTTTGCAGGAAAAAAATAACTGATATAATCTTATTGGATAAAACTGATACTGACAATGTTTAACTTTGATATGTTGTTGCAATACTTTGTGATTTTTAACATTCCACAATATTTTGCATATTGCAAAATGTTAAACATTACTATCATATTGTGAGTGAAGTATTGCGATATCGTATTGTGGAGTACCTCGTGATTCCCACCTCTAACTTGTATATGCTTTTAGTGGTCTGAAAATTTTGAAGTCTTGAACACCTAATGCCAGGGGTCAGCAACATTTAACACCCAAAGAGCCATTTGGACCTGGTTTCCACGCAAAAGAAAACACTGGGAGCCTCAAATACTTTTTGACATCTTAAATGAAGATAACACTGTATATATTGTTTTTTACCTTTATGCTTTGTGTGAACAACTAAGGTGTGTTGCTTATGAAATCCATGAAGTGCTACTGAGAAAATTACATTTTATTTATGTAATTAACACATTTTGAACTCTTAAAGAAATATAACAAAAGGAAAGACCCCCAGCTGAACTAAAATGATCCATGTAGCAAACAAAAACTGTTTTGAGCTGCCACCCTTATATCGCTTTTGGGCTTTTGGAGCCTTGACCTGACTTTTAAAAAATAATTGAAAAAAAGCACTATGTTGCTAAAAAATGAAAAGTAGATATTTGCAAAATTCTGCCTAAATATGTATTTTACCAGGTTAATGTGTGTGGCGGGGCGTGGTCTGCAGCGGTGCTGCAGGGGAGGCGGAAGCACCTGAGCGGCACCCGCAATCACGCCTTGACACCTTTAACATCTGCGCTCTCTCTGCTGCTGTTGGTATATGTCGGGCTGTGAGCTACAGCAACCGTGTGTGAAAAGTGGTCAGTGCCTTTTAATTAATTAATTTTAATTTTTGATTGTTTAGCTCATCCTGACCAATGTTGATGTTGAGCTGAAGTACTTCGACCTGGGTCTGCCATACCGTGACCAGACTGATGACCAGGTCACCATCGACTCCGCCCTGGCTACCAAGAAGTACAGCGTAGCGGTTAAGTGTGCCACCATCACACCTGACGAAGCCAGAGTTGAAGGTCTTTGCCAAATCTTTAATCGCCAATTATTAATTTCTAGTTTCAGAGCACTTTAGACTTAAGATTTTCATTCTCTCAAAGTGATTGCTACATTAATTCTGCATATTTTTGAATACAGCACTGTAGGGCTGCAACTCAAGATTATTTTGTAGTCGATTAATCTGCCAATTTTTCTTCGATTAGTCAACAATTGTTTGTTGTAGTAATTAGTAGGGGTGCAACGATACACAAAATTCATGGTTTGGTTCGATACTTTGGTGTCACGGTTCGATATTTTTTTCGATACAAAAAATGTTCATGCTCTTTTTAATTTGTCATTTATTAAAATGACAAATTAAAAAGTTTTTAAATTTAATGTTGCTGAAACAACAAAGGATAAAAAATAAATCTATCTGATCGAGAAATCACTCATTTTGGAAAAGAGAGTTTATTACAGAGAAATGGCTCTTTCCAAAATAAAAGCTATACTATCGCTTCTTCTGGGCTATATTCTCAGCAGCATATTAAACATATCAGGTCCCCATAAGGAGAATTATGTGCTAACGGCTGTCTAAATGACTCGGGTAAAGTTTGTAGCATGCGTGCTTGTTGTTTTGTAGCTTGCCATCACCAGTGTGTGAATGTGTGTGTGAATGGGCGGATGACTGGATATGTAAAGCGCTTTGGGGTCCTTAGGGACTAGTAAAGCGCTATATAAATACAGGCCATTTACCATTTTTGTCTGCTTCCACTTGCACTAGGATGATGTCGGCGTAAATGTGCAGTCATATTCATTGTGTTCCCACTAGTGCTGTCAGCGTTAACCTGAAATGACATTAACGCCACAACATGGCAAATCTCCTTTAACGAGCATGGGGCTGGACGGTGTCAACACGTTAACGAGCAAACTGCGCTAACGCAGTAGTTCCCACCGATGTAATTGAGCATTGCGTGGCTCATCCAACATACTGTTTTACTTTAGTCCATGACGCGCTTACCTTCAGGGTCATGCTTCACATGAAGACCAAAATAGTTCCAAAGGCCAGATCTGAATGAGGGTGGGGGAGGTTCAATTTGCCATGTTGCAACGAGCTTAGCTTCTGTCTCGCTAGCTTGCCCTGCGCTCAGTGGATCTGCGGTCGACAGTGCAGCCTAGGCGGAGTAGTCGAAGGCAGATCCACTGAGCTCTCAACACAGACAGCATCTTCAGAAGAAAAGTTGATAAAGTAAATTAAAAATTTTGTATTGTTCGATACATATGCATACCAAACCAAAAGCACTGTATCGAACGGTTCAATCCCCTAGTAATTAGATATGTTTTTAACATCACTCAATAAGACTGTCAAAATAAAAATGAAATAATAAAAAATATCAAGTAATATTATTAAATAGTAGTATTTGTGCTAGTAGTATTTTAAACAAAAAACAATGTGATAGTAGGAAAGCAAAGTTGGCTGAGGTCTAAGTTCAAATAAAGCTTCAAATGAAATCAAAAATATTTTTTTTCCAGTCAAAAAAAAAAAAGTTTACCGATGGTTCAGTTCATGAATTCATGATTGCAGTGGACATGCTCTGGAGTGAAGCTTGCTCTTATCTTTGAGAATATGTTATCAGCTGTTCATAACAATGCTAAAAATGCTCTCTGTCATGACTTCAGCCATTTGAGAGGCGCATGAGCGTCTTTACAGCACAAACTCATCTGTATGCCTTAATACTAGTAAAACCGAACAAAGCAAAATTACTAATCACAAATTTGGTTCTATATCATAGTTTCTTAGATGGTGTCGTGTTCGATGACAATCAAAAAGTTTAAGTAATTAAATAATAAATGACTAAGTAAATAATTAATTATTGATATGCTCCAACCCACGGATTAAAAATCTAACATTAGTGGAAGAGGTTTAGTACTCGGAATAAACCCTAATATAACGCGGGTGGGGGGACTAGAAGACGGTGTAGATACTCCTATTTAATGGTTTACTCATTTCACTCATTAGCTAACAAAACTGAAACGGTGTTTGCTTAGCAAGCATCATCCTGAGGAGTTTCCGACAGGTAAGCTAACACAAGCATTACTGAACAAACATTAAAATAAGGTATCAACCCAACGCACTTAACACCCTAAAACTGATCCATTCAGTGTTAATGTAACAGCTCTAGGGTGCTGGTGCTCTAAATGCTCGTGCACTGCAGTTGTGCTGTCGTGGAAGGAAAGCTAAACTTTGCACTTTGTTTGTTTTCTGTGAAATGCTTTCACGTTCAAAAAAAAAAAAAAAATCTCCATTTTCATTTTCTTTTGTCCCTGTTTTTTGCCGTTCCACTACATTCTCCTTCGTTAGTATTGAATAATAGTAATAATAATGGATTGGATTTATATAGCGCTTTTCAAGGCACCCAAAGCGCTTTACAATACCACTATTCATTCACTCTCACATTCATACACTGGTGGAGGCAGCTAGGGTTGTAGCCACAGCTGCCCTGGGGCAGACTGACAGAAGCGAGGCTGCCATATCGCGCCATCGGCCCCTCTGGCCATCACCAGTAGGCAAGTAGGGTAAAGTGTCTTGCCCAAGGACACAACGACCAGGACAGATCGAACCGGCGACCTTCCGGTTAAGATGCGATTCCCAACCCCCTGAGCCACGGTCGCCCCGTGAATGCAGTCTTGGCAGATGATATAGGTGATACTGCCCCCATAGCTTCCTGTGTACAAAAACACATTTACGTGGTATTAGTGTATAATGCATTGACAATACAATTCCGCATCGACGACTTTTTAAAGTGGCAATTTTGGACTTAGTAGATATAGATTAAAAGCAATGTGAATGGGCACACATTGTTTAATAAGGCACGTTAAGTGATTAATAAAACCTTCCTTTGACAGGAGGCAGATTGCTTTGAAAAAAAAAAGCCTTCACAGACTAAGATGTCAAGCATCTCTTGTTTCACTTTGTATACCTGTATACCTTTTTAGAGGATTAATAAAATTAAAAAGAAAAATCATCCCCTACAGGATGGCTACAAATTCAGTTAAATTGTTTATTAATGCATGTTTTCCACAAGTACCCTTTGTAAAAAGGTAGCAACAGGTGTTTTCCCCATATGAATGCAGCTATGATCTTGTAAACTGCAAAGCTAAATAGGTGTTTACCAACACTGCACATGCGTGAATGATTGACTTGCCTATAATTTTTGTTTGTTTTTTATATAAAGAGTTTAGCCTGAAGAAGATGTGGAAGAGTCCCAACGGCACCATCAGGAACATCCTGGGCGGCACAGTCTTCCGTGAGCCAATCATCTGCAAGAACATTCCCCGGCTTGTTCCTGGCTGGACACAGCCCATTACCATTGGCAGACACGCCTTCGGTGATCAGGTGGGGCTTGATTTTGTTTATTTGTTTTTCCCACATTTTGAGCCAGAAGTACTAAATATCTTTCTGTCTAACTTTCTGTGTTTCTTCTACAGTACAGGGCAACAGACTTTGTTGTCGACCAGCCCGGCAAATTCAAGATAATCTTCTCACCTGCTGATGGCAGTTCAAACAAGGAATGGGAGGTCTTTGACTTCCCGGCGGGTGGCTGTGGAATGGGCATGTACAACACAGATGAGGTTAGCAGATACTTCTACTTAAAGAAAACATGCAGATTTTGGTTGTTTTTGTTGTTTAAATTCTTAGAAAATCACAACAAAACTGTAGTCGGCCTGTCTGTACGAGCCCACATTTGTTTCTATTCATTAGTGTTTGTTGAGGGCTGTTTTCCACTGGCTAATATTTACAGTGTAAAGTGTAAAGTGTGCGTGTTAGTCCCCATAGGGAAATAGTTCCTCTGCATTTAACCCATTCACCCAGTGAAGCAGTGGGCAGCCACCAGTGCAGCGCCCGGGGAGCAGTGTGTAGGGACGGTACCTTGCTCAGGGGTACCTCAGGGTAGCCGTTCAGTGGAGTCGAACCCCCGACCTTCCGATCATGGGGCCACCACTCTACCTACTGAGCTATCCCTGCCCCAGTAGTAGTACCCTGTTGTGTGTTTAAAAAATTCACAATAAACAACAGTTCCCGCATTTATCTTGAAAAATGACCCAGCCGACTCGTGCCAGTGTGGCTAAATAATCATCAACAACAACAACAACAAACAACTTTAACAGATCAAGTGTCCATAGCTAGTAACAAAAGAGAAAAGCTTCTTCATGTGAGTAAGATCTTGGTGTTAATGAATTCCTGCCTGTTAATGAAACATTGCTGTTGATGGCCAGGGGCTACCAAACGTTGTGCCCTGAGTTTGACTGAGCAGGAAATTTAAATTGGAGCTATAAAATATTAGATTTATGTGGCAAAATACAATGTCATATTATGCTCTTTTAGTTAGCAAAATGTACTGCTTATGGCAACATTTTTTTTGAATATTTTGGGCGACCAATTACAATCTTACACATGGGTTCAGGCAGAAATGTGAATACCAGCAGGACGAGTGAAGTTGTGACAGAACTAGGAAAGTCCAAACTGAAGAAGGACAAAGGAAAGAGCTTGTTCCTAGAAAAAGGCCTCTGTTACATGAATGTGGTTTTGAACCTTCTTGCACGGACCTGGAAACTGTATTTTTTGTAAATTATACAGCACATTGGTCTCCACAATGGGCTTAAACACTATGAACTTCTTCTAACACCTACGTGAGAACCACGGGGACATGCAAAGAAAGAGTAGAACCATCAAATGTTCAAAATATTAGAAATACTGCTATACCATAAACTTTAAAATACAATGTTTACATTTGGTGTTATAAAGCAATATTATATGTTTGGCCTGTAAAGTGTTTTATATTACTGAAATGTTTACCATTTTAATATTTTTACATTCTTAAACATTTGCCCAGAAGTTCTAAAAGGAACATATAAAACATATACATATAAATGAGAACCTTTGATTATTTTTAAGAATATAATATAAAAGGTAAACAATGTAAATACATGGACATTTTCATATAGTGAAAAGAACAGCTGATGGTATTTCAAATTGGAGGCAATATAACCTCAATAATGTCACTAGATTTTAAGAAAGTGTCCAATAGCAATATTTCTAACGTTACAGAGAAAAAATACAGAACAACATTTGATTGGTTCTTGAAATTAAGCATTGTAGGCTTAAATGAGCAGCATTTTTAATGAGCTACTTTCATTGATGAAGTGCGACTCTTTAAAAAAGCAGCATTATAGTACCATGTTAGTGAAACAAGTCAAATATAAACACACGAGTAGCAGAAGTAGTGTTTTTCCCTGAAAAATGTAAGCAGTAGTGTGAGATGCCTGCTTAACGCACCGGTTAAACGACAACTGCAATAAGTTGATCGAGTTGAAACGAGTTACTCCTTACTGATCATATTGGGGATTTTTTCCCCTCAAGTAGTGGAACACGTTTGTAAAATATGCAAGAGAGTGTTCCCCCTAAAGGTAGCAACGCTACTATTTCAACAAAGTACTGTACTTTGTTAAAGTAGCTCCTTTTAGGTGCACAATTGCTACTGGAGGCTAACACGTGGCTCTCGCGTGTCAGACCTGTCTGGGCTTGACTGGTTATACAATAATATCGCAACATGATGTTTTTATTGGATGTAAAAATGTATACCAGCATTATTGTGGATGATATCTTAGAACACGGGTCTATTTAGGGTGGCGTGTAAGCAAATGCGAGTACAGGTCTGGTTTTTAAACTTTGCTTGCTCTTTGGTGTAGGCTTCAAATATTTTTTTCCATTGGTTTCTTAAAAAATAGAATTTGTATAAAATTTGGTATTGCAACATCCAGATGGTGTTAAAAGATTTGCTTAATTCTACGCCATAGTTATTTAACATCTGGGTTGTGTGTGTATTATTGTCCTCATATTGTCTGAACTCTCAAATAAGCTGCTATTGAGTTGTAAAATGCACACCGCAGTCTCTGCAGTCCTCTATCGTCGTTTCAACTCTCTTTGCTACTGTTTTGTTTGCCTTCATCAGCATGGTTCTGTTTGATTTTACAACATCAGAGGTCATCGCAGATGACTTTCAACTTGATAAGGGGAAGGTTGTTAGCCCCTGTTCAACTGATAAAGCCTTCAGCAGTCATGAACTGTTTGTTTCTTTATTCCCTTCATCAGTCTATTACAGGCTTTGCACACAGCTGCTTCCAGTACGCTATTGGCAAGAAGTGGCCCCTGTACATGAGCACAAAGAACACCATTCTTAAAGCCTACGACGGCAGATTTAAAGACATCTTCCAGGATATCTTTGAAAAGTGAGTGTCTTCTAGCTTTCTGCTTATGTGTGCACATTTATCAATGACCCATTTGTCCAGTGTCATTTGCACAATTATTGTTAAATCAACAAATGCATTTAATTTAAGCTCAAATTAATTAGTATTAATCTAATTAGTATTTGGTCCAACATTTATAACCATTTTATCACTTTAATGTTCTTTTTAAGAAAAAGAAAAAAACTATCTTATTGTGTTGTCTTCTGCAGGAATTACAAGCCAGAGTTTGACAAACTGAAGATCTGGTATGAGCACAGGCTTATCGACGATATGGTCGCCCAGGTGCTGAAGTCTTCCGGAGCCTTTGTGTGGGCTTGCAAGAACTATGACGGAGACGTTCAGTCCGACATCCTTGCGCAGGGTGAGATATTCGGAAAACATCACTGTCATAAAACACTGAAACCTGCAAGCATATGAGGCGCGTGCCAGTTTTTGGGTAGTTGCACTAAAAGAAGATGGTGTGTTTCCTGTTTTAGGCTTTGGCTCTCTGGGACTCATGACATCAGTTCTTGTCTGTCCTGATGGCAAGACTATTGAGGCTGAGGCAGCCCACGGCACTGTGACCAGGCACTATCGTGAGCACCAGAAGGTTAGTAACCACCAACCCTGTGGGGTCTGTGTTAGTAATCTCAAGTTTCTGCTTGTATAGGCAGTGTCATCTGTAGAGCTACATTGCCATCTTGTGGTGAAGGATGTAATGACAAGTGTCTGCAGATGCTCAGATCTATTAAATATTTGATGCTGCAGTTGATATGTTTAGTAGTTTTTAATGCACACAGTGTCTCCATCTCTGCTTTCAGGGTAGGCCAACCAGCACTAACCCCATTGCCAGCATCTTTGCCTGGACCCGAGGCCTGGAGCACAGAGGGAAACTTGACGGCAACCCTGACCTCATAAAGTAAGAGAGGTTTAATATTTCAGGAAACTTACTCATGCTAATGTGAAATGTGACCTTTTTTAATAAATGTCTGCATTTTTCTGCAGGTTCGCCCAGACACTGGAGCAGGTGTGTGTCGCGACTGTAGAGAGTGGTACTATGACCAAGGACCTGGCAGGTTGCATCCACGGCCTGTCCAAGTAAGTTTATTTCCCTGCTGACACCTTAGTTTGCAGTGTAGTTGCAGACTTACTGAAATCACAGTATATATACTCAATAATCATTTTGTTAGATAGTTTTTGCTGCTGGAGTTCTGCTTTGCTTCAGAACACTGGAAATATTAAGTAATATATTTGAACATTACCACGTTCACTGCAGAACACATTTAATTGATAAATCATCCAATCTAATCAACTAGTTTTACTTTAACCTTGTGACATTAAGGGTTTACTGCTTAACCTTTACATTTATTATGTAACAACGGAATAGGATTGAAGGAAGTCTTGATTACCCTAACAAATAGTTGATCAACAAAAGTAATCTGTAGCCATTTTTAATTTTGTTAAATCAAAAATGCCAAACGTGTATCATCTTCAGCATCTAAGGACTTGCTGCTTGTTATTTTTATTATTGCATCAAATAATTTGAAGATATCATCTTGAGCTTTGAGAACTAGTGGCATCCATTTTTCACCGCTGGATGACATTTTTATAAAACACACAAATTTTCACAGGAGAATTTGCAGATTCATCAGTCATACAAAAAGTCATCAGTTGCTGCATTGATTTTGAAGGATGCTGCCATTCAGGCCTTGGTGCATCTTTATGTTTTGGGACATTAAGCCTATGATGGCAGCTAGAAAATGAATAAGGTTTGACGCTATGGCTTTAATCTTTAATTATTGATAATCGTGTGGATTTAACCTCAAGTTAAACCCAAGACAGCATTTAATCTTTGCCCTGATTCTGACCTGCACTTTATATAAACTTGTCCTCATCTTCCGGAATATTTGCGAGGTTTTAGGCCTCTGCCAGTGTTCATTACTATATATTTTTCAGCAACTTATTTAAAAAGAAAAACACAATTTAAATTTCACTTATAAGGTTGACAAAAAGCAAGATTTATTAATTTTTTCTAGGATGGCTTTTAAAGTCAATCAAGGGAATATTAAGTGTGTTTTAATTGAGTGAACGTTTCTGATTTGTAATGAACAAAATAAACTTCACATGTAACGCAGGATTTTCCAAGTGCATCTGCTTAAGAATGATTTATATCGAGCTTGTAAAATGTTTACTCAAGACTTCTGTAGCCTTGTCATCTAGTTCCTCCACGCTTTCGTGCACATTTAGTGTATATACTTATCTGTTTGTTGCATTGACTCATTTGTTTGCTTGAAGGCATTGCGGTTTTCTCATCTGCCGCTGAATGAATGCTTCATATAATACGCTGTTGTCTAAAAGCTACATGCAAAATGAAACGGGCACAACCTTGTAGTACTCAGTTGTAGTCTGTTTAATCATGATATGTAAAATGTATTATTTTAATAATCCCTGTGTAACTAACCAACAGCATTATCTTGTTTGTGTTGCTTGCATGTTTTTACGCTTTTGTTTTTCTGTTGACTTTTCTGATGTGCCGCGTCCTGTCTTTTCAGTGTCAAGCTGAACGAGCATTACGTCAATACTACAGACTTCCTCGACGCCATCAAGACAAATCTGGATAAGGCCCTCGGAAAGTGAAGGACTTGAAAGAATATGATAAGCACGAAGATGGCAATGTCACTCTTCTGTTTTTGTACCTCATTTTTAACTTAAAGGTCAATAAATCCACTCGCAATTTAATCAGAAGGAGAAGAAAGTACTGTCTATAGGATTACGTAGTTCTCTTAGGTTTTTAAATCGTTGAGAATTGTCCTTTGAACCTCATGCCTCCCTTACTGTCTGTCCCATTACTTGCAGGGTTTTATTTTTGTAATGTGAAGTATTCAGTACTATGTAATGCCTTGGGCAAGACTAAAGCCTGTGTCACACACATTTGCCAATAAATCTTTTAAACCACTGTTTGTGTTTTGCATCTGTACAAACGAGAGCTCTCCCACTTTAAAGGTAAATAAATTTATTATCTTACAGTATTGCCTGGTACACAACATTGTACATACAACTCTATCAACATTATCTCCACACTAATGTCTAATACAGAAAGCCATTTAAGATGAGTGTCTTTCTTGTGTCATCACAAAAAAGTGATGGAGTGAACACAGCAGCTGAAAAACTCAAAAATGAGCTTTCTTCTTCTTTTAAATGCACTATATCAACATTGCAAATGGATACCTTATTCGCAGGTTACAAGTTTGAAAAGCTAAACACTGGAGAAACTGAATATATTGAGCATTTCCAAATCATTTTGCACAAGGTCCGTGGCCCTGTCACATGTTGGGAGGTTGTCGTTCATCACTCGAGACCAGTGTACAGCATGATGGATGGCATGCTCGTGTAGACACACTAGGGCACTTAATATTTCTGTCCGAGTTTTTTGGGAGGACAATTCTTGTTGAGATTCATCCATTTAAAAAACAAAAAAAACCACACAACTGCAATACAAATGCGGGGCTTGCTTTTGAAAAATGCTGCAGTCCTGTGAAGGCTTGGATCAGGGAAAACTGTGAGGTTTTGCTGAAAGAGATGCTGCACCACAGTCTGTTCTCTGTGGTAATCTTTTGAAAAGATCTACAGATGGGTGGGAGGGAAACCTGAATGTAATTTCTGGAGGTCTGTGATTGGACCCCTAGAAATTCAATGTCCCAGCTCAACACAGCAGCAAGGAAAGGAATCCAATGGCGCCAGTAGCTCTGAGATTTTGATCTAATTCTTTGGTAAAAGGGATCCAACCATTTTTTAAAAAGTGTTTTTCTTCACGTTTTTATTAGCATCTTAAAACATTCCACATAAACAGTTACATTCATAGACTAGAGATCAATACAGGGTGACGCTTGTTAATGCAGTAATGTAAAAAGTAGACACAGTGGTCCTCAGTGCAACGCACTGATTGCAGTACCAGCCAGCGTACTAGAGGGCTGATACATTCTGTACAATAATATACAATAAAACACAGATTGCAAATCCAGTGGCATTTTCAGTCGTTTTGCAGTTTGTCACAGTTTAAATCAAAGTGAATCATTAAGTTCTGCAACTTTATTAGCTTTGGCAAGTGAAATGAACAGCAACACCTGTTTCCTTCTTTAACCCATGAGCTGACCACAGAGAGGGGGACCGGGATTGTCTGAATGAGGACGTGCAGTGAGACATCAACATATGCACCTATGCCTGTAGCTAAGCTTGTGCTTTTCAAATTGGGCTCAGATGATGTTTAGCTGTTGTTAAACAACTCACAACATATACAAATGTGTGTAGATATATATATATTTTTTAAATCCTTTGCTCCTATTTTAGGCTGTCCATTTCTTTCAAATATATTTATCTGTAATTATTTTTAAATGTTTTAGAGATGAAAAATATGTAATTAGATTAAAAAAGTATATATTTTTTTTAGATTCCAGTGCATACTGATGTGCAGCTTTGCTAGGCTTCTTCACGTCCTTGAAGAGGAGCCCAAGCACTTTGCCTTTAACAGCAAAAAACCAAAATAAAACAAAACAAAAAGCAATCCTATTTTCATTAGGTCACACCTATATTCAATTTTGGGTCATTTTTAATAATTCACGCAGTGTTGAAGCGTCCGGCGCCCTTTCCGAAGGTGCTGTAATACTCCATTTGAGAGAGTTTAGAGATGTCAGGTGTGTTGGTGTTGTTGGCCCGGTTTTCTCGCTCACTGAATTCAAAGCTCTCCTCTTCGTAGTCCTCCTGGCCTTCTGTCTCTTGGGGGGGCTCTGAAGAAGGGACAAAGGAGGATACAAATATAATTCTAGTTTCACCACATACACACACACGCGGAGCTCTTCCTAAAGACATATGGCCACATTTAGGACAGCCTGTAGATTGCCCCTCCTCGGTATCAGTCTCTACTGATAGAGACGGGCATGTCTAATCCAGGCACTGCTATATTTACTGAGCACACGAGGAGAGAGTGACAGAAACATCAAAATGCTCGAATACTAGATTATAGTACATGCTGAGTCAAAGTGCATTAGGGACAGACTGAGTGACAATAATGCGACATGAAGCTCACCCCAAACAGTCCCACTGGGAAATTTGCCACACATCACCCATCAACAAATTCAAATAGCATCTGTTTTAATTCAGAGTTTAATTAAAGTCACCAAGCCACTCACCGTGTCCATCTATCGTGGTGTCCATGATGCCGTGTTTGACTTTCATGTGTCGACTCAGGTTGCCCTTCAGGTTGAACTTGCTGGTGCAGTAAGGGCACTTGAAGGGCTTGCTGCCAGCGTGGAGATGCATGTGGCCGAGGAGGTTGTACATTCTGTTAAACGACTTCCCGCATACCTGAAAGACACGAGTACAACAGTGAGTATCGCTCCGTGCTTCATCCCAGCGAGATCCAGGTGATTTTGCGAAAGGTGCCACTTGCTTCCCCCACCTTGCATTTGAAAGGCTTCACCGGCAGGTGGACAATCATATGCGTTTTCAGGGTCTGCTTCTGGACAAAGGTCTTGAAGCAGACATGGCACTGGAAGGGCCTCACGCTGGCGTGGATCAACATGTGTCTCTTCAGGTTGGCAGACAGGGTGAATTCTCTGGCACAGACATCACACTTGAATTCTTTCATGCCCTGGGGACACAAAAAAAGTGTTTGCGTCCTTTTAATTAATTTGGCTTAAATATATGGTCGGTTGGAAAATAAATAATGAGTCACAGAGAGAAAAAAAAAAAAGCACAAGGCGCTCACATGTGTGCCTGTTTGCTGCAATTGAGCATTTGTATTCTGGCTTTTTGATCCTACTCGTGTAGATTATATTTCTCCCCACCCCCACTTGTTGAGTGACAAAGATGAAAAACCCTGGCAATGGGGAGAATAAACTAAAAGTTTTTTACCATGTTTTTGACTTTTATTTTAATATTCAACAAAGCGTGTTTTATGAATAGAAGGTTTTTTTTTTTTTAAATTTAGTCTAAAGTAGACTATACAATGAAATGGAGAGAAAGACTAGAGTGATTCATCTGACACAAAGGGAAGTAGCTTTGCGAATGACACACGACACAAAACACATGCTAGTGGGGGGTTGAGACGCATACAAAAACTCAAGGTCTTTGAAGGCTGTGTTTACAAAGCAACTGGTTTTGGAGAAAAGGATGTGATGCCATATACCCTGTTTTTTTCCATGAGAATTCATACTGCAGACTCTTATTGAAAGAGTCCAAAATACTTCCCTTTTAACCCATAAGTCTCTTTTGTGCTCATGTTGATAATCACATTTTTCTGCTTTTAAATAGTGATGTGTTGCTGCATGAAGCTAGCATACTCCTGAGTGTATTTTGAACGCATCAACTGGTAGACGAAGGCACATCATTGGGTTTCAGTACCTTAAGTGGGAGGGCGTGCGCTGCCAGTACCTTGTGAGTGAGAGCGTGCTGTCGGAGGTGGTGGATCTGGACGAACTCCATGCCGCACTCGGGGCAAACGTAAGGCCGCACGTTCTGGTGCTTCATCAAGTGGTTCTGCAGCTGGCTGCGGTAGGCGAAGGACTTGTTGCACTCTGTGCACTGGTACGTCGTGGGTCCCTGATGGCTGGTCAGGTGACGCTTCAGGTGCGCATAGGTTGGAAACTCGAGGCCGCACTGAGTGCAGACATGGCACTGGCCGTTCTCGTGTTTGTTCTCGTGGGTCCTCAGTTCACTGGGGTAGGCAAAGCCACGGCCACAGAAACGACAGCTGTAGGGTTTCACGTCTGAATGTTGCAGCATGTGCCTCTTCAGGTGGCTCGTCTGCGTGAAGGCCTTCTCACAGACGGTACACTTGTGCGGTCGAGTTCCCTGGTGCGTGAGCAGGTGAGTCTGGAGGTGACTTGGCTGCTTGAAAAGCTTTCCGCAGTGTATACATTCATGAGGCTTAATTCCATTGTGGCCCAAGATATGTGTTACCAGGTTGTATTTGGATGTGTATGACTTCTCGCACATGCGGCACTTCCAGCGCTTCAAGCCCTCGCCTACGTCTACGCAGTAAGACTCGTCGATCTGCACGTTGATGTCCAGTCGGTCAATCTGCATTCGTCTTGCGAGACCCTCTGGGTCTGACCACAGCATGGCTTGGTTGTTCTCCTCATACTCTGTTGGCATTGCCATATCTGCAGACTCATAGGCCACCTCACTGGAATCATAATAACGATTCTCCACAGGACTGCTTGTTTCTCCGGTGGTCTTAAGGTTCAGTGCCTCCTCTTCTTCTTCTTCTTCCTCTACTACTAACTCTTCTTCCTTCCTCACTCTTTCCCTACCAGAGCTTTCATCTTGTTCAGCCTCTGGCTGTCCATCTGTTTGTGGCCTGGATGTGTCTCTCACACATGAAGGACAGTTTCCACAGGCTTGCTCCTCTTTCAGAGTACCTTGCTGGATGACTGGATCATCTGACTTGCCAGGACTACCCCTGCTGTTCATGTGAATACACGAAGGAGGGGTATCAGAGTCAAGTCTTTCACCTTTAACCTGAGGCTGTGGACTGGGTACATTGTGCGGATGACCCTCTAATTCCCCATCAATCCTGGGCCTTTTGGTTCTCCCACGGGGCCCGGGCCGTCTTCTCTCACTGCAGTGGGGCTGCGGCTCTAGCTCCCCAGCAGGCTCAGCCAGGTAGTCCCCATTGGCCCCTATCAGCTGGTCAGCATACTCATACTCCACTGACTCTGGTGGTGGAGGGGGGCATTCTCTGGGTTCCCCTGTGTAAAAGCCATTAGGAGCAATAGTCGCCCCAAATATTTCATTCTGGGAGATGAGGCCAAGAACGGCAGCCTGAGCCAGAGATAGCACAACCACAGGCTCCGTCTGTGTGCCCACATCTACTTGGCCCTCAGTCATCTTTGGGTATGTCCGCACCAAGCGGCCACTCTCCTCCTCCTGGAAGAAAACACACACACAGACATACACCATAAGTCAAAATGAACTAGAGGCAAAACTGCATCTGTGTCTCTGTGTGCTTTCTATTATTCCATTGTTACAAAACCTGTTGCACAATTTCTCCTCGCATATTCTCGCTTCCTCATTTGCAATCTATCAGGTCAAAGGTAACGCAACCATACAATTTAGCCTTTAAGGTTCAGCATGTCAGACTGACCCCAGCAGCTATAGAGTCTTCCTTAGCTGGGAATTAGGGGAGAGTATTAAGAGAAGGATTCAGTGCTACTCCGTGAAAGCTGCGTTCGGACTACGCCTTGTGTCTTTGCTCTGAATCCAGAGAACATTAGATTGAGGAGATAAGACAGATCTGTGTTAGCACCCGGCTTCCTTCCTTGACAGGCTTTAGAATAACAAAGAACACAACAAGGGATGCAGGTCCAGCCAGGATGTTGACTTCCGTGGACTGTCCTCAGCACTTCCTGTGGGGTCCTGGGACAGCCTTGCTGACCAAAGTTAGCTCATCACTGGAGCTATCTCTGCCATTCATAAAGGTGAAAAGTATCTCAACTCTATACTAAGAGATCCCAACTTTATAATGCCTGCCACACTGGGCTTCTTTAACAAGATGATATATGCCGGCAGGCAGTCTCATATCCATAACAGACATTCGATTGAGCTTAGAGCTCATTCTGTATTCCAGACCAATGCATAAGATTCGCTAACTTAATTGTATGGTTCGGATGTGTTTCAGACCCAGACGCGCATGTTTATCCTGCCGCCTGTAAAAGCAGAACAGTGAAACTATGGGGAAGAAATTGTGGTATGACCAGAATTGGCCCTCTGTGGTAAAAGAGAAGCGGGTATTGCATGCCACTAGTTTCAGGTTATTTCTCAGCATGGCTCCGACGAGTAGGAAAATGTATAGTGAGAAGCTGACCCCTGGTTTCTTTGCAGACAGCACTCTAGCCTTCACACTGCCATATAAATAAGAGCTGCTTCCTTTCCTGACACAATACTGAGAGAAAAGAAAAGAGTGGATGGAGAAAGGAAGAGGAGATAGAGAGCAGGAATAAAGGTGTATGTGTGAGTGAGTGTGTGTTGGGAGAGGGGAGTAGACCTGGATGCCCTGATAACCACGTCATTTATAATTACTGCTTTTAAAGTAGTCAGACAGAGACAGACTGTGTGTTTGTGAGAAAGAAAAGGAAAGAGACTGGGTGTGTATTTGAAAGCGCGCGCGTGTGTGTGTGTGTGTGTGTGTGTGTGTGTGTGTGTGTGTGTGTGAAAGAGAGAGAGAAAAGAGGGAGGGAGGTTTGAAGAGAAGGAGAAAGAGCTGTGGGCGGGGGAGGAGTGGAGGGAGGGAGACAGAGAGAGAAATGAGATGGAGGGGCTGAAAGATAAAGAAAGAGGGGAGGGGAGGGAGGGGAGGGAAGGGTAACGAGAGATTGAGTGAGCATGTGAGAGGAGGGAAGAGAGAAAGGAAAAGGATAGGGAGGGGGTGTGTGCGAGGGGGGAGCCGGAGAAAGACAGAAAGACAGAGTGAGTGAGTGAGAGAGAAAGAGGGGAAGGAGGAGGAGCGGGGGGGAGCTGTAGAGAGAAGAAAAAGCACAGCAAAATGAAAGGCTGACAAAATGAAAGAGAAAAAGACAAATGACAAGTAGACAGAGAAGGTAGGGTAATAATTGCAAGAGTCCGTACTTTCACATTTAAAGTTGCAACTGAAAGACACCTAAGGACAAACAGAGCAGAAGCAGAAGCGTGCAGCACAGAGATAGAAACACAACTATTATTATGATATTTTTTTTTTTAAAAAAGAAGGATGTTCCTACTGCAGCACTCATGTGAATGTGGAGGGGGGAAAAGTAATCTTGCTTCCCCTCAAAACACACAAAGACAGACAAGAGTGCAAACAGCTCACTAACAAACTGCAAAACAAGTAATCGCCACCTCCTCCTCCCCCCCGCCACCCCTCTCCCCTCTAAAATCTTCCCCTATCTTTCGGTTACAAACTCACCACATTGTTCCTTGAGTGATGTTTAAGGTGTTTCAGGGATCTCATCCTTCAGGAGAAATGAGTGGAGTAAAAAAATCCACCTCCTATTTATATCTGTGGGAGAGTGGGGCGGTCCCACGGCTCATCCTCCTCCTACTGTTGCTGTTATCAGAACTGACTGTGCCTGCCCCCCCTCACTTCCAACAGCCCTCCAGCCCGATTTCTTTTAACTATAACAACCAACTTGGTATATTCCCACCACACAACCATTTCTTCATTCTACATTTATTATAAACATCAATTTCGTTAGGGCCTAAATGAAACAACACAAAACGTTAAGACTTAATACAACAAAAATGAGGTTGGATGTTCGATGTGCCTTTTTATCTACGTCAATCATTATCTTTCACCTTGACCTCCGTTGCCTAGCTATTTCTCTCAACACTTCGGCTATGGGAGGTCATGCCTCGTGTGTACTATGCTCGGATGCTCTATTTTCTGGTGGTGGATAACATACAGGCAACGACCAAGCTATACTCTTTCTCGGTAGCATCCTCATCATAATCGGGTACATTCTCTTACTCATTCGCGACCCATGATTCAAATTTCCACCCAGTGTGAATATTTCTTGTCCTTCATAAAGAGATTTTTCCCATTGTACGAAACGCGGCATCAATAATTTCTTTCTACGCTGTATTTCTCTGAAGTCAAACACTCCACAGATTCTCGGAGCACCTATGAATTCTCCTTCCTTCGACCTCGTGAAATTTTCCCAAAATTCTCCCAAATATTTTTCCAGCTATTCAGCCCCAGCGCTGTACCAAACCATGCCCTGAAATTGTATTTATCTTAAATGAATTGTAGCTCATTTTTGTTTACCCTTTGTGTGTAATTTTGCTCTACTAAACCCCTATATGCCTAATATGCCCCCTTTATTAGCCTACTTATTAAATTTTTGGTTTCCTTTGGTTTTTTGTTGTTTTTTGGGGGGGTGGGGGGGGGGGATTTGGGAGACCTTTTTGAGTTTGTAAAAAGCCCTTTTTTGACAATGACTGTTTTCTCATTTATCAGTCGTGAGCATTCAGGTTACTGGACACCTCTAAGTGGCAGCTAGCTTGTGTTACTGTCTGTCACTTATTACTACAGATTTCAGCTGCCTCAATCATTAAACGCTAACAAAGAAAACGGAAAGATTCAAACGTTAGCTCTTTATTAAAAGTCATACTACTTCCAGACATCCATTTTGCTTGCTTTTGCCTGCACTTCTGAACTTTTTAACACCAACTCAACTATGTCAGAGTTTTCAGAAAAATGACACATCCCCAGTCATAATTACAAGTAAGTGGGAAACTGGTAATTATGGCAATTCTGCTATGACACAAACAGTACACCAGGGCAGGACTGGTAATTGTACTCTCGTTTTCAGCATTTACTATTTGCAAGAGTGGATTTTTAATCTTATACTCGGCAAAACTAAAGGCAACAATTAGGCACAGTGGTGCTCTGTAAATGCAGTCCAAATACTTGGTGATTGTAAAGATAATTGCAGTCTAAATACAATTGTATGCATTTAGCAGGACTGTAGTCAGGGTGAATGTTGTCCCTGTGCCTTTGTGGGTTCTCTCCGGGTACTCCAACTTCCTCCCACTGTCTGAAGACATGCACATTAGGTTAATTGGGGATTCTGAACTGGCTGTAGGTATGAAAGTGTGAATGGTTGCATATGTGTTACCCCAGCAATAGACTGGCAACCTGTCCAGGGTGTACCCAGCCTCCCATTGGCAGATGGAATAGGCTACAGAGCTTGGAAATAACCATCTTCATAGAGGCTCGCAAGATTTTGAATATTTTAGGAGAGCTTTTGAAATACTGCCCACTGTGCACTGTTCATTAAAACCTTTCTGCATGATGTTAACAAATGTAATCAATTTCATGGTTTTGTTTAATAAGTATTTGCTGTTGAAGATATGTGAATATAATTTCTAAGAAGAAAAGCAGGATCGAGGCACCAGCTTGCATGTTTCTACAATTTTCACATGGTTTTTAGACATCACATCAAATCTCCCAAACAATGCCCATGCAGATGTCATCTTAGGACTATAAATATGTAGTTACATCTGAGACTTGACAGACTGATTTAAAATAACAGATAAGTCACTACTATGTAAATAGGTCATTACAAAAGTAGCTTTAACTGGGAAACACATTCAACAATCACTCTTAGACTAGTGTGCATACACTATCACCAACATGCAGAAGCTCAGCAATGTATGTTATCATTCTCTTCTTTTACATATACTGCATTTAGCATTTTATTTATTTAGAAAAGGATTCTGCTTGTTGTATGACATTTTTTCTTATTAAAGACACAGAGCTTGGTAACTTGAGAATCTTTCAAATGATTCTTGGCATGTACAACTAATCTGGTTTCTTTCTGCATTGTACTTGATGCGCATGTGCCTCAAAGTGTAATTTGAGCAAAAGCAGCATGGCTATCATTGGTAAGGAAACAGCCTTGCTGAGAAACAGCTTTCACGGACACTGTCGGGACACTTGCCTTAGGGTACTCACAAAGCTAATCAATACACAATACAAAACACACATCAAACAGCTTCTTGTGGTTTTGTTCTGAGGTTAATATTTGCTGCCTGCAGATGCCTTTTGAAAATTTGCAACATCTGCCTGATGGTCAAAAATAGTCATCGACCAATGTGAAAAATGAAGACTAAAATATCTCAATATTGCTTTGAGGTCTAATTAGGTCCAATAATAGCTATAAATCTAAAAAATAATAATAATAGGAGTACTGTTACTATACCCAGGCTCTACTGATGCTCTGCTAATGTTGCTCTAGAGAGCCACTGAGACATTATACAGTTTGTACTTGTAATTACTCGTGATAATTTGACTTGAAATGCTTGCCCACATAATCTGATAGCATTAGATAGACAACAGATTGTTAATTCAATAATATAAACAGATGGACCATAATGAAGCTGTCCCCGTACTGATTATTTTTACAGAGTCAATGTAAAAAATAAACTCACCAGCTCTGGCATTCTCACCACTCATGCATGTAGGGTGATGCTGAAATGAAATGTAAATCATACCCACACTGCGGTTCACGTAGCCGTCTTCCCTCATTAAATGGCCTTTCATATTGGCCCATACAGTTATTATTGTTTGTCACATGCATCTTTGCTAGAGCTGGAAGGTCAGTGTTTTCAATTACAGATTGTATTACTGATACCCGATATCAGATTCTTGACCAAGACATCAGTGGTGCTGGTGACCAGAGTTAACTCCTGCAGAAGGTAAAGGCTGAGAACTAAGCACTATTCCTATTTTAATCGCCCACTTACTGTTGATACGGGAATAAGTGAGATGTAGAACAATTTGTTAAAAGCACATTTCCCTTTTTCCTATGTAGACATTTTTTAATTTATTTATTATTGTGAGAAAAGAAAATAAAGTATGACCCAGAGGGGAAAAAAAGTATGCTTTCTTTAAATTGAAAAATTTACATCAGGGCATCAAACAAATCACCTGGTCCTTGAGGACATCTTAAAATTAGGTAAATAACCTCAGATAAAGTAAAAACATGACATATTAAAAAAAATAAAGAGCGTAAGGAGTTACTAATCAAATGTACTTGATTAACTGATTATCATGAAGTATGAGCACCTCTACTAGAGCTGTAGTTTTGCAGGTTTGCTGGTATGGACCATTCATGTGTGTGTTAACACAATGGCAAGGAAGAACAACATCAGCAATGAGCTTTAGGAAGAAATTGTTGTTGCCTATCAGTCTGGGAAGGGTTATAAGGACATTTCCAAACAATTTTAAGTTTACTATTCAGTGAGAAAGATTATTCCTAAGTGGAAAACATTCAAGACAGCTGCCAGTCTGTCTTGAATGGATGTTGCAGCAAGTTCACCCCAAGGTCAGACAGTGCAATGTTCTGAGAAACTGAAAAAAATCTTAAGAACTACATTTCAGACTGTACAGGCCTTGCTTAGCATGTTAAAAATGTTAAAGTTCTTTAGTTACACTTTTTTTAAAGACTGAATGTGTATGGCTTGTTTGGAAGTCTTGCCAGGAAAAAACATTGTAGCATGGCTTATGTTTGCAATATTGTATCTGAATAAACTTGTGGAGCATTGGACAGATGGTACCAAAGTGGAAAGGTTTGGCCATAATGCACAGCAATCCTTTGGGTGAAACACAGCATATCAGCACAAACAATGGTTAAGCACAGTGGTGGAGCAGTGTTGATTTGGGCTTGTTTACAGGCATAGGACAAGGGCACCTAACAGCCACTGAGTACACCTTTAACTTTTTTTCACACACCTATTTTCACTCACTATGTGTTTATACCCTACTCTGCATTTAGTCATTGCTTGTTATTAATCTCTGGCGCTCTTCTGCAGTGTGATTTTTAAATTGTCTCCCTTCTCTCACCCCCAACCAGTCATGGCAGATGGCTGCCCCTCCCTAAGCCTGGTTCTGCCGGAGGTTTCTTCTTGTTAAAAGGGAGTTTTTCCTTCCCACTGTCACCAAGTGCTTGCTTATAGAGGGTCTTTTGATTGCTGTGGTTTTCTCTCCTAATGTAGGGTCCTTATCTTACAATATAAAGCACGCTGATGGTGACTACAGTTGTGATTTTATGCTATTATAAATAATTACATTGAATTGAACTGACTGAAATTGAATTATAGTTTGGTAGACTCCGGCAAATTTGTGGTTTATCTACAAGTTGCATGATCTTATTAGATTTTCACTTCCCAGTTATCGTGAACAAAATAATTCAAAGCTATGTTATCATTGTGGCATCAATGTAAAATGCAAAATCAATAATAATAATAATAATAATGATATCAATTAATCATGTTTTTTAACTTTTCTCTTCTGTGTTTTGTGTAATTTATTGAAAATTAATTAAACTCAAGAAAAAAGTGCAGGATGGGCAGAAGCTGAAACCATAACAGTATCTGTCGTAATTATATATGTATCCATAATATGATGTCAATATTTTATTGTGAACAGTTTCCATTGGTTTCAACCTGTTTTTCTTAAACATAAAGAAATGAGCTGTTTATGTCTTCAGCCCTCTTTGTGGCCCCAGTTCACACTGAACAGCCTGTACTACAGTCTGCAAAGCTCTGCATGGGATCTGCATACAACCAGTGCACAAACATGTGGGTTCCTTAGAAATCTGCTCCTAATGACTCAGCTGTTTACTCAAAGGTTGCGATCTTGTGGCATGAACTGGTATTATCCCAAAGTACAGCCTGCCCCCAGTTCAGCTTCAGTTGGTATTTCTTGAACACAATACAGATGTGTTGGACATAAAGCCATGGCTACTGTACTTAGTTCTGTTGGAAGGTTTGAAACTGTATTTTATATAAACACAAATTCATATAAAATCAATACACAAGTTTTTCCCACATTTCCATTTTGTAGTATTTGTAAATTGGTGAGCTCACAGGTACAAGAAGATAATGCAAACCTGTATTTCCTATTGAACTCTTAGGAAAGAAAGCACATAAGCAAATCTTCTTTAAAAAAAAGGGGAAAAAAAGGGAACTATTAATGGAATCATAAAGGAAACCGTCCATTTTTTAATTTATTTCTTGCAGCAAACACATGGAAAACTCGTAAAGGAATTGTTTTGCCTATTTGTCATGCAGACTACACGCTGTGCAATCTAAGCTATACACAACGCAGTCACAACAGTACAAATGGCAGCATCATCGTACCGATCAAACGTTTGTTTGTGTCTCACCTACAGATTTTAAGAATGCAGTTAGAAACAACGCATTTACTGATTTGATGATTTCTGTATCATAAAGAGACGCTAACACATGCATGCCTGATTTCTGATGTAAACATGGCTTGCATTAACAGTGATTGTGATAACAGTGGTCTGACAGAAACACCGACTATGACTAATGCGAAGTAAGAGACGGGGAGGCCAGATTATAAATTCAATTTAAAAGGTTGAATCTTTTTTTTATTCTCTGTTTCAAGTACTCAAAACATTTGTGAATGTTTCTGTCTGTTCTTTTGTTTTCTCTTATTATGACTGAGTAAAATGAAAAAAGGGGATTCAGACAATGTAATTTAGCGTGAATGTTAATTTAACGCAAATGAAAATAGCCCAGTCTTTAGCATTTGCACAATCTCTATTGTAATCATCAATTTTTCAAACCCATTTTGACCAATTCCAAATAGACCTTTTCCTTTCCAATATGCTGCTCCCCTCATCTTCTTCTTAGAATTTATTTCCACTGAAATGTTCCTGTCTTTCAGAGCTTTGTGTTTTTTTGCCTTTTTTTTTTTTTTTTTGCTATGCTTTTCTCTCCTTGCTTTATGCTCCTTTCGCTCTGTATCTTTTTCTGTCTCCCCTCCCTCTCCCTGTCTTTCTTCTTTCTCTCCTTCCTTTTTTCTTTGGCTGCTTTTCATTCTGTTTTCTTTCATTGTTTTTCTTTTCTTTCTCGCCTAGGGACCCCATTTTTTTTTCTCTTCCTCTATTCAGGTTTTCTTTATTCTCTTTTCTGAATAGTTGTGGTACTTTAAGGGGAAGGGGAAGGCGAGGGAGAGGGGAGGGAGGTTGTTTCAGTCAAAGGGGGGGGGGGGGGGGGGGAGGGTGAGAAGACAGAAAGAAAAGGGAGAGAGGAAAGAGAGCTGGGGTGGGGGAGGGAAGGAGAGAATGCAGCAAAAAAAAGGAGGAAGAAGGGAAAGGAGAACTGGGGGTGGTGGGGGTGGTGGGGGGTTGGAGGCAGGGGCATAAGAAAGGATGAGGCAAAAGAAAGAGAAAGAATAAAAGAGAGAAAAAGAAAGAGGGGAGGGGGAGTGGTGGAGAGGGGGGGGGGATGGGAAGAGAGATAGAGGGAGGGTTGAAAGAACGCCAGTGAAAAGAAAAGAGTTGGGGGGGTGGGTGGTGGTGTGGGCTGGAGGAAGGAGAGAGAAAAAGAGAGAAGAAAAAGGGGGGATGGTGGAGTGTGAAATTAAAGAGGATGAATTATACGAGAATGAAATAGAAGGGAAAAAAAATGGTCCACTTTCGGATACCAGCAAGAGAAAGAGAAGGGTGGGTGGGTGTTGGGGGAGGGGGGGGGGGGGGGGAGGGGGGGGGGGGGGGTGGCAGAAAAGCAAGAATAAGGAGATGTGTGGAGGAGAGGAGGAGGTGGAGGAGGGTGTGGGTGGTGGGGTGGGGAGGGGAGGGTGAGAGCAAAGGGAATGGAGAGAGGAAAGGAGATAGAGAGACGGAGAGAGTGAGGAAAAGGAAAAACAGCAAGGGAAGACATTAACTATTGAACTTCCAGATTTCTTTCAGGCTGTGTTGAGAAACAGTGCGGCAGAGTACCTGCGGGCTGAGTACAGGTTGTGTGCTTAAGTAGTCTTAACTAAAGATGATCCTGATAATTAGACAGGTATTCTGTTATTCCAGTGCTTACCTTACCTTACCTTACCGTTTTTTTTTTTTTTTTTTTTTTGTGTGCGTGTGCGTGTGCGTGTGCGCGTGTGTGTGTGTGTGAGTGCGTGTGTGTGTGTGTGTTCGTGTGTGTGTGACAAATAAAAAATAAATAAATAAAAAGTGGATCTGAGATGTGCGTGCGTGTGTGTAGGTGAGGGCGAGTGCGACAAACACTGCGTGGACACATGCCAGTTGTGACTGTAAGACTGAGGACCGTGCATAAACATTTCCTACTAAATAACAGGAAAGGGCAAACCTTGAAAACCTTGATCAATCATCAGCAGCTGGGAGTGCTGCGAGAATGAGAAAGATAGAGAGAAAGGGGAGTGGAGGAGGTGTGGGGGGGAAGATAGGGAATGAGAGTGAGTGCGAGGGGAAGGGGGGGGGAAGAGAGAGAGAAAGAGATTGAGTGAGGGTGTGAGTGAGGGGGGGGAGAGATAGCAGGAAGTCGAGGGAGAGAATGGGAGAGAAAATAGAAGGAGAGCAAGGGAAGAAACAAAGAGATAAGAGGCTGAAAGACAAAGAAACCACATGGAAGAAACAACAAGGGACACGTACATAAAACAACACAGAACTAGCCTATGGGGAAAATGAAAAAGACACAGACAACAAAAGTTTGTGGAAGAAACACACTGGCTCCTTTCCAGGCCCAAATCTTCATAACAGCAAAAAAAAAAAAAAAAACCTCGCTCGCTTGTCCATTTACTTAGGGTACGATTGCATGCATAAGTCCACGGAAAACTAATAGTGGAAAAGGCTGTGGTGATAATAAGCATAAAATTTCATTCACTTCTTAGATTTCTACAGGTTTGCGAGGCAGAGAGAAAGAAAGAGAGGGAGAGAGAAAGGGAAGTAAGCCATTGCCCTGCTCTCAAGTGTACTAACCCTCAACTGGGATTTCAAATGTGTGTTTGTGCGTGGTTGCATGCGCGCATTTGTCTGATGTCTGAGATCAGGGACAACCGCGCGCACACCGACACACACAGAAACACACACCACTGACATCAGCGTGCTTACAGTCCTCCACAGCCCTAAAACAACACACTTCTGACACGGGTGTCTGTATGATTACTGTATTTCTACCAGCAGCTGCTAGTCCATTTCCAGACCTGGCCTGGCTCGGCGCTGTTTATCTATAGGATGACGAGCATGCGGCGCAGTGTCACATCCTCTGTGATATGGGTCAAAGTTAGAACTTTTTTTTCTTTCCCAACAAGAGAAAGAGAACAAGTCAGAGCGACAGAAAGCTCTGTACTGGAGGAAAGGAGGAAGATGTGTTGGTGTTGGTGGTGGGGAGCAACAGATTCAGATATCAGCTGTCTGTTTTACCCCTGAGAAAATCTCAATGAATCATACAACTGCAGAGGACTCATTGATGACAACTCCCTGTTTTCCTTCTTTCTTTTTTTTGTTTTTTTTTTTTTGTGAGGGGGCGGTGGGGTTAAAACAAATATGAGAACAGAGTATGGCGAATCCAAATGGCAGCATACTGAAGGCATTTGTGTATCAGCCATAGGTGAGTCTCTCTATATAAGCATATCCCACTCCTTACATTGTCAGTGTTGTTTCTTCATCCAGCCCAGTGACAGGCTGCATACAGCCAGAGTTTGCTCTGACTGTGTGTGTGTGTTAGGGAGAGACGCTGTGCTGGGTGATGGCTATAATTCAACATCCTCTCACTGTCAGGCAAACGGGGAGCTGTGTAGGTTTGTGTGTAGGGATGTTACAGCTCCAGTGTTCAGGTGAGGATTTTCTTATGATCAGAAAGCAGCAGAAAGATAGGAGAGAAATCAGTTTGCTCTGTGTTTTGAACTTTGAGTTATTGGACTGATGTTTTTTAGCTGGCCATTCCTCTCAGACCCCCGTGTGTAAGGCAGCAAGCCCACACACCTTCTGTTATTTCCAGCGCTGGATCAGTCTCACCTCTGTACGGCATGCTGATATAATAGTAAGTCTCAAGCATGATTAGCTGCTGTAATTAAGCTTTCACAAAAAAAAAGGAGAACAAGAAAGAGCAGAGAGCTGACTATCACACAGCTTGAATCTAAGCAATGCAGATGGAGAAGACCTATATCAAAAGTGTATAAAAGCAGCCACACCCTAGTTGCACGCCTCCAGCTTCTTCCATTAAGGTTAGTAAGAATGGAGTGGACACGCAGACAGGAGAAGAAAAACTGAAAAAAAGGAGGGAAAAAAAGGAGTCTTTATCAGTATTGCCTCCCTCACTGCCGCAAAGGAGAGCAACTTTAAATGTGGTATATGTGATCAGACAAGGCAGAGTATAGGGGAATGCATCTTACCGCAAATAAACAAGATATCTGCAGGATATTCTGCATTTATGATCCATTTCTCACTTTGGCTCGTTCCTACTATACAATTTAAACAAATTGAGAAAACCCCCCCCCCAAAAAATGTTCTTATGCAAACTGCAAGACAGGATGCAGAGATGGCCAGAGCAAAAAAAAAAAAAAAGAAAGAGAAAAAGAAAAAGAAAAAGAAAGAAAACCCTAAATAAAAGATTACTCTCCCCATTTTGTAGCAGGGGTACTAAATGGAAAGACAGAATATTAGCAATGAAATAGCTCTGCTTGGAGACAACATTGGAGAAAGGAGTGTGGGGAGAGCTTGAAAAAAAAAAGGCTGAATATAAAGGAGAAAAGACAGAGTTGAGGGAGGAGAGGAGAAGAGCATTCAGCAAGGAGGATATAAAAGGAACAGAGAGGGGGGCGAGGGAGTGAGACAGAGAGCTATGGAAGGAAAGAGAGAAAGAGAAGGCAGAGAGAGAGAGAGCATAAGAGAGCGAGAAAAAGAGGGGGGCATGAGAGAGCAGGAGAGAGAGGAGGAGAGAGAGATCAAGAGAAAGAGGGAGGGAGGGAGGGAGGGGGAGCGAGTGAGAGAAACAGAGACAGAGGACGAAAGAGAAAGACAGAGAGGAGAGAAAAACAGAGAGGGGGAAGGGAAAAGGAGGGATAGCCACAAGAGACTCAAAAACCACAGAATAAAAACCCTCTGTCTGTCTGTAACTCTATATAGATATACAAATATGAATCCTAATATATGGGCGCATTGCATTTATTCAATGGGAGTGGATGGGCAACAGTACAGAATTCAACATGCACCTCAAGTTCATTCAATAAGTCAGCAAACAAAATGTAGGACCATGGAGAACTCATATCTTCTTATCAGGAATGCAGTTTTTCATTGTAGTGAGGTGGGAGAGGAATCTTACCAAGGTATTTTATCTTATTTTAGTCGCTGTGAAGTCTCTTTCTCCTATATGATTCACGGAAAAGTATGCCTATAAAACATACCGTGCTACCTATTCCATGTATAGAAAAGGAAACGTGTGTGTGTGTGTGTGTTGAGGGGGGTTTGGGCATCTTGCAAGTGTCCTACATAGTGAAATGGCCCCAGATTTACTCAAGGTGAGGCCCACAATGAACCACAGAAGCCTATTAACACTAGAGGTCTCTGGAGTGCCTTATGTGCTGGTTAGAGGCGACCACATTCAAACTGGCTGTAGCAGGCAGTGGGGACACAGCCACTGTCCCTCTGTGGCCGTCACTTTCTTTGTATTATTCTTCCAGCTCCCGGTAACAAATTTCAGTCGGAATTACTTTTCTTTCGTCCAAGTTTCATTCTTTTAAATCAAACCCTTTGTCTATCTCTTCTTTTGTACCTTCCTCCTGTTTCCATGGTTACCTCTCTCTCTGCTCTGTACACTATCTATCTCTTCCTCCGTTTCCCTCTCTGTCTCTCTCACTCTGTTCTTATCTTTCTCATTTTGCTTTCATCTCTGCCTCCCTTCCTCCTGCTTTATCCCACACCCTCCTCACTCCGGCTTTTATCTCTCTTCACTTTCATCTGTCTTTCACCTTTCTCTCCCCTTCAAGCCTGCCATTCCATCATGCTGGTTTTTGGTTCTTACTTATAGAGAGAAAGTTTTATCGGTTTCCCTGTCAATTCTGCATTTTTAATCATTTCCAATTTATCCAACCCACTTTCAATGCCATTGAGTCATGCATTAAATTGTCTTGGGCAGACTGTGAGTGTGTGTATGGCTGTGAGACTGAAAGCATAGGTGCAGGAGGCTGTAGTCTTTTACTGCCATAAAGAAAGAGGAATGATTCCTGTCATGATATGTCGAGATAGACTGGTTGCTGTGGTTTTGTCTTTCAGGTGTGCAGTAATAGATTTTTTTTTCACCCTCCATGCTATTTTCCTAATTTTCATATCAACGGCTTTGTGTGTCAATAAATTTACAAACCAGCACATGTGATTTTCTCATCTTTTATTTACTGCTGGACTGCGTCTGTGCTTATATGTGTGGAGTCCCACTGAGACCGAAGCCGTTGAGGAGGTAGTGCTCCTCGACATGGGGCTGCCTCCTGTAAGGTAGCCTGTCATTTCTCTGCAGTGATGAAGATGTTCTTGTGAAGCACAAATGCCTCCCTCTACGCACCTCAGTTGGGAGATAATCGTATTCACACACAGCTGTGGTTGGTTTAAACGCACCACCACATCATGTGTCACCATGTGATACTGCACTGCTTAACCACAAACAGAGACAACATGCCCCAGTGATATTTAAGACAGGACAATAGTCAGTATAGAACATGGCTATGTCTGCTGGCCTAACACCAATTCACTGTAAGGCTGTCATACATGGTGGTATACACAGGAGGGGGAGTGTGTCTTCAAGTCAGTGACAAACTCATTCCAAGAGACACTGCATGTGGTGTGGGAGGAAGTTTTGTTCTGCAGCTTTGACTGAAACTAACCTCCCTCCCCTCTCCCTCGCCTTCCCCTTCCCCTTAAAGTACCACAACTATTCAGAAAAGAGAATAAAGAAAACCTGAATAGAGGAAGAGAAAAAAAAATGGGGTCCCTAGGCGAGAAAGAAAAGAAAAACAATGAAAGAAAACAGAATGAAAAGCAGCCAAAGAAAAAAGGAAGGAGAGAAAGAAGAAAGACAGGGAGAGGGAGGGGAGACAGAAAAAGATACAGAGCGAAAGGAGCATAAAGCAAGGAGAGAAAAGCATAGCAAAAAAAAAAAAAAAAGGGAAAAAAACACAAAGCTCTGAAAGACAGGAACATTTCAGTGGAAATAAATTCTAAGAAGAAGATGAGGGGAGCAGCATATTGGAAAGGAAAAGGTCTATTTGGAATTGGTCAAAATGGGTTTGAAAAATTGATGATTACAATAGAGATTGTGCAAATGCTAAAGACTGGGCTATTTTCATTTGCGTTAAATTAACATTCACGCTAAATTACATTGTCTGAATCCCCTTTTTTCATTTTACTCAGTCATAATAAGAGAAAACAAAAGAACAGACAGAAACATTCACAAATGTTTTGAGTACTTGAAACAGAGAATAAAAAAAAGATTCAACCTTTTAAATTGAATTTATAATCTGGCCTCCCCGTCTCTTACTTCGCATTAGTCATAGTCGGTGTTTCTGTCAGACCACTGTTATCACAATCACTGTTAATGCAAGCCATGTTTACATCAGAAATCAGGCATGCATGTGTTAGCGTCTCTTTATGATACAGAAATCATCAAATCAGTAAATGCGTTGTTTCTAACTGCATTCTTAAAATCTGTAGGTGAGACACAAACAAACGTTTGATCGGTACGATGATGCTGCCATTTGTACTGTTGTGACTGCGTTGTGTATAGCTTAGATTGCACAGCGTGTAGTCTGCATGACAAATAGGCAAAACAATTCCTTTACGAGTTTTCCATGTGTTTGCTGCAAGAAATAAATTAAAAAATGGACGGTTTCCTTTATGATTCCATTAATAGTTCCCTTTTTTTCCCCTTTTTTTTAAAGAAGATTTGCTTATGTGCTTTCTTTCCTAAGAGTTCAATAGGAAATACAGGTTTGCATTATCTTCTTGTACCTGTGAGCTCACCAATTTACAAATACTACAAAATGGAAATGTGGGAAAAACTTGTGTATTGATTTTATATGAATTTGTGTTTATATAAAATACAGTTTCAAACCTTCCAACAGAACTAAGTACAGTAGCCATGGCTTTATGTCCAACACATCTGTATTGTGTTCAAGAAATACCAACTGAAGCTGAACTGGGGGCAGGCTGTACTTTGGGATAATACCAGTTCATGCCACAAGATCGCAACCTTTGAGTAAACAGCTGAGTCATTAGGAGCAGATTTCTAAGGAACCCACATGTTTGTGCACTGGTTGTATGCAGATCCCATGCAGAGCTTTGCAGACTGTAGTACAGGCTGTTCAGTGTGAACTGGGGCCACAAAGAGGGCTGAAGACATAAACAGCTCATTTCTTTATGTTTAAGAAAAACAGGTTGAAACCAATGGAAACTGTTCACAATAAAATATTGACATCATATTATGGATACATATATAATTACGACAGATACTGTTATGGTTTCAGCTTCTGCCCATCCTGCACTTTTTTCTTGAGTTTAATTAATTTTCAATAAATTACACAAAACACAGAAGAGAAAAGTTAAAAAACATGATTAATTGATATCATTATTATTATTATTATTATTGATTTTGCATTTTACATTGATGCCACAATGATAACATAGCTTTGAATTATTTTGTTCACGATAACTGGGAAGTGAAAATCTAATAAGATCATGCAACTTGTAGATAAACCACAAATTTGCCGGAGTCTACCAAAACTATAATTCAATTTCAGTTCAGTTCAATTCAATGTAATTATTTATAATAGCATAAAATCACAACTGTAGTCACCATCAGCGTGCTTTATATTGTAAGATAAGGACCCTACATTAGGAGAGAAAACCACAGCAATCAAAAGACCCTCTATAAGCAAGCACTTGGTGACAGTGGGAAGGAAAAACTCCCTTTTAACAAGAAGAAACCTCCGGCAGAACCAGGCTTAGGGAGGGGCAGCCATCTGCCATGACTGGTTGGGGGTGAGAGAAGGGAGACAATTTAAAAATCACACTGCAGAAGAGCGCCAGAGATTAATAACAAGCAATGACTAAATGCAGAGTAGGGTATAAACACATAGTGAGTGAAAATAGGTGTGTGAAAAAAAGTTCAAGGTGTACTCAGTGGCTGTTAGGTGCCCTTGTCCTATGCCTGTAAACAAGCCCAAATCAACACTGCTCCACCACTGTGCTTAACCATTGTTTGTGCTGATATGCTGTGTTTCACCCAAAGGATTGCTGTGCATTATGGCCAAACCTTTCCACTTTGGTACCATCTGTCCAATGCTCCACAAGTTTATTCAGATACAATATTGCAAACATAAGCCATGCTACAATGTTTTTTCCTGGCAAGACTTCCAAACAAGCCATACACATTCAGTCTTTAAAAAAAGTGTAACTAAAGAACTTTAACATTTTTAACATGCTAAGCAAGGCCTGTACAGTCTGAAATGTAGTTCTTAAGATTTTTTTCAGTTTCTCAGAACATTGCACTGTCTGACCTTGGGGTGAACTTGCTGCAACATCCATTCAAGACAGACTGGCAGCTGTCTTGAATGTTTTCCACTTAGGAATAATCTTTCTCACTGAATAGTAAACTTAAAATTGTTTGGAAATGTCCTTATAACCCTTCCCAGACTGATAGGCAGCAACAATTTCTTCCTAAAGCTCATTGCTGATGTTGTTCTTCCTTGCCATTGTGTTAACACACACATGAATGGTCCATACCAGCAAACCTGCAAAACTACAGCTCTAGTAGAGGTGCTCATACTTCATGATAATCAGTTAATCAAGTACATTTGATTAGTAACTCCTTACGCTCTTTATTTTTTTTAATATGTCATGTTTTGTACTTTATCTGAGGTTATTTACCTAATTTTAAGATGTCCTCAAGGACCAGGTGATTTGTTTGATGCCCTGATGTAAATTTTTCAATTTAAAGAAAGCATACTTTTTTTCCCCTCTGGGTCATACTTTATTTTCTTTTCTCACAATAATAAATAAATTTAAAAATGTCTACATAGGAAAAAGGGAAATGTGCTTTTAACAAATTGTTCTACATCTCACTTATTCCCGTATCAACAGTAAGTGGGCGATTAAAATAGGAATAGTGCTTAGTTCTCAGCCTTTACCTTCTGCAGGAGTTAACTCTGGTCACCAGCACCACTGATGTCTTGGTCAAGAATCTGATATCGGGTATCAGTAATACAATCTGTAATTGAAAACACTGACCTTCCAGCTCTAGCAAAGATGCATGTGACAAACAATAATAACTGTATGGGCCAATATGAAAGGCCATTTAATGAGGGAAGACGGCTACGTGAACCGCAGTGTGGGTATGATTTACATTTCATTTCAGCATCACCCTACATGCATGAGTGGTGAGAATGCCAGAGCTGGTGAGTTTATTTTTTACATTGACTCTGTAAAAATAATCAGTACGGGGACAGCTTCATTATGGTCCATCTGTTTATATTATTGAATTAACAATCTGTTGTCTATCTAATGCTATCAGATTATGTGGGCAAGCATTTCAAGTCAAATTATCACGAGTAATTACAAGTACAAACTGTATAATGTCTCAGTGGCTCTCTAGAGCAACATTAGCAGAGCATCAGTAGAGCCTGGGTATAGTAACAGTACTCCTATTATTATTATTTTTTAGATTTATAGCTATTATTGGACCTAATTAGACCTCAAAGCAATATTGAGATATTTTAGTCTTCATTTTTCACATTGGTCGATGACTATTTTTGACCATCAGGCAGATGTTGCAAATTTTCAAAAGGCATCTGCAGGCAGCAAATATTAACCTCAGAACAAAACCACAAGAAGCTGTTTGATGTGTGTTTTGTATTGTGTATTGATTAGCTTTGTGAGTACCCTAAGGCAAGTGTCCCGACAGTGTCCGTGAAAGCTGTTTCTCAGCAAGGCTGTTTCCTTACCAATGATAGCCATGCTGCTTTTGCTCAAATTACACTTTGAGGCACATGCGCATCAAGTACAATGCAGAAAGAAACCAGATTAGTTGTACATGCCAAGAATCATTTGAAAGATTCTCAAGTTACCAAGCTCTGTGTCTTTAATAAGAAAAAATGTCATACAACAAGCAGAATCCTTTTCTAAATAAATAAAATGCTAAATGCAGTATATGTAAAAGAAGAGAATGATAACATACATTGCTGAGCTTCTGCATGTTGGTGATAGTGTATGCACACTAGTCTAAGAGTGATTGTTGAATGTGTTTCCCAGTTAAAGCTACTTTTGTAATGACCTATTTACATAGTAGTGACTTATCTGTTATTTTAAATCAGTCTGTCAAGTCTCAGATGTAACTACATATTTATAGTCCTAAGATGACATCTGCATGGGCATTGTTTGGGAGATTTGATGTGATGTCTAAAAACCATGTGAAAATTGTAGAAACATGCAAGCTGGTGCCTCGATCCTGCTTTTCTTCTTAGAAATTATATTCACATATCTTCAACAGCAAATACTTATTAAACAAAACCATGAAATTGATTACATTTGTTAACATCATGCAGAAAGGTTTTAATGAACAGTGCACAGTGGGCAGTATTTCAAAAGCTCTCCTAAAATATTCAAAATCTTGCGAGCCTCTATGAAGATGGTTATTTCCAAGCTCTGTAGCCTATTCCATCTGCCAATGGGAGGCTGGGTACACCCTGGACAGGTTGCCAGTCTATTGCTGGGGTAACACATATGCAACCATTCACACTTTCATACCTACAGCCAGTTCAGAATCCCCAATTAACCTAATGTGCATGTCTTCAGACAGTGGGAGGAAGTTGGAGTACCCGGAGAGAACCCACAAAGGCACAGGGACAACATTCACCCTGACTACAGTCCTGCTAAATGCATACAATTGTATTTAGACTGCAATTATCTTTACAATCACCAAGTATTTGGACTGCATTTACAGAGCACCACTGTGCCTAATTGTTGCCTTTAGTTTTGCCGAGTATAAGATTAAAAATCCACTCTTGCAAATAGTAAATGCTGAAAACGAGAGTACAATTACCAGTCCTGCCCTGGTGTACTGTTTGTGTCATAGCAGAATTGCCATAATTACCAGTTTCCCACTTACTTGTAATTATGACTGGGGATGTGTCATTTTTCTGAAAACTCTGACATAGTTGAGTTGGTGTTAAAAAGTTCAGAAGTGCAGGCAAAAGCAAGCAAAATGGATGTCTGGAAGTAGTATGACTTTTAATAAAGAGCTAACGTTTGAATCTTTCTGTTTTCTTTGTTAGCGTTTAATGATTGAGGCAGCTGAAATCTGTAGTAATAAGTGACAGACAGTAACACAAGCTAGCTGCCACTTAGAGGTGTCCAGTAACCTGAATGCTCACGACTGATAAATGAGAAAACAGTCATTGTCAAAAAAGGGCTTTTTACAAACTCAAAAAGGTCTCCCAAATCCCCCCCCCCCACCCCCCCAAAAAACAACAAAAAACCAAAGGAAACCAAAAATTTAATAAGTAGGCTAATAAAGGGGGCATATTAGGCATATAGGGGTTTAGTAGAGCAAAATTACACACAAAGGGTAAACAAAAATGAGCTACAATTCATTTAAGATAAATACAATTTCAGGGCATGGTTTGGTACAGCGCTGGGGCTGAATAGCTGGAAAAATATTTGGGAGAATTTTGGGAAAATTTCACGAGGTCGAAGGAAGGAGAATTCATAGGTGCTCCGAGAATCTGTGTGCAGTTACAGTAGCCTCCTTACAGTAGCCTCCTGCAGTGTTGAAACTACAAAGTCCTGAAATACTGACTAGAAAAAGGCACATCCGAGACATCAAAACCTTTATTATTATTACTGTGTTGTTTCATGTAGGCTACATGAATCTTTAAAAAAAATAAATGTGTTTAATACCAAAGTTGGCGTTTTAAATAAAGAAAATCGGTAACAACTGAAAGGAAGTAGTTATCACACTGCGATCGTGTCTGTTCATATTTTCTCTTACCACTGGTGAAATGATCCTGTCTAACTCTTGCATTTATTGGATTTCATCACCTGTGACTGAAGTCAAATTAATTACCAGTGATCCTATAGGCTGGAAATACTGCAAAGGCAAACTGCCACACTACAACATTAACTTTTCTTTGATCATTTCAATATGGCTAAAAATGATTCTCTGCAGAGTATTTTTAAAATCCACTACAAAGTGTGTTACAGAAAGCAACAGCTTCATAATGGGCAGATTTTAGCTCTCCACATGCTAAGGTGCATGTGGAGAGCTGTTATAATGGCCTGCACTTACATAAACTCAGATTTAACAGTCCCTGGTCCTTAGATAAACAAATGATTAGCATGACAGGAAACAAATTATTAATATATTTACTATTTGTGTAACTCTGCAGTGTAAATATGTGTGTTAGACCAGGGGTGTCGAAGAATAGGCCAGGCAAAGACTTTAGGAAATATGATGGGTTATTTTCTGTGAATTAACAACTATCAGAACCTTTTCTGTAATTTTACACATTTCTTATACAGTTTCACCGGGCCAGCACAGACACACAATGATTTTGACATCCCTGCTTTTGACAGTTTAAATGACTGAATTCAGTTCCATGTACTAACAACTTCAAAACTGTAGGTCACCCAACACACTGCACCACTTTACAAGACCTCATACATTCCTGAATAGTAGTTAAACATTGTGAACTACTGGTTGTATTCCTAGGCTGTATTCAGTGCCGTGGTTGTTAGCATTGTCCAGGGTGGACTGCCTCTCGCTCTGTGGCGGCTGGGATACTCTCCAGTCCCCCCTGCAATCCTAAATTGTATAGCTGGAAGAAAATAGATGAATGCGACTCCTTAACACATAACTCATCATCTACCTCATAATAGTCACCAAGCCAATGACCAATAAAGCTACAGTTTTATTTATTATTTAATTTTATTATAAATATATATATATAGAGAGAGATTTTTTGCTAATTTTGTTTCATGTTTCAGATTATCAAACAAGTTTTAATGTTAGACAAAGATAACCTGAGTAAATCCAAAATGCAATTATAAATGATGATTTCATTTAGTATGGGAAAAATTGGTTGAACTGGTTGTGCCACCCTTGGCAGCAAAAACTGCAATCAAGCATTTGTGATAACTGGCAATGATTTTTTTCACATCACTGTGGAGGAATTTTTCTGGCCCACTGTTCCTTGCACAATTGTTTTAATTAAGCCACATTGGAGGGTTGTTGAGTATGAATAGCCTTTTTAAGGTGATGCCAAAGCATCTCAGTCATATTTAAGTCCGGACTTTGACTGGGTACCTCTAAAACCTTCATATTCATTTATTTTTTAGCCATATACAGGTTGACTTGCTGATGTTTTCTGGATCATTGTCCTGCTGTATAACATAAGTATACTTGAGCTTCAGGGCATAAATTGATGGTTGGACATTCTCCTTCAGGATTTTCTGGTAGAGAGCAGAATTCATTGTTCCATAAATTACAACAAGTCGTCCAGATCTTGATGCAACAAAGCAGGCCCAGACCATCACACTACCACTGCTGTGTTTCACTGTTTGTATGATGTTCTTCTCATAAAATGCTGTGCATGTGTTATGCCAGATGTCCTGGGAAAATTCATTATTCTTTTGTGTTTTCTTTACATTCACTAACTGTACTAGCTGCCACTTTTGTATGAGGGCAAGGGTAAACGGTTGCTTCAGGGTCTAATTAAGTGACCATGATATAACTATACCCTGTATCCTGTGGCACACAGTGCACCAAAGTAAGACTTGAAAATATAGTATTTTCTCTATGAATGATTTAAGAACTTTTATCAAATCAAATCTTTGAGATTTTCAAAGATTTTCTAATGCAATGAACTACTTAAGTACTTATGTGTGTGCATACCCATCTGGATAAATCTGGTCAATACCATTCTCTTGGTTGATGAGTAGCTATAGCAGTGCTAACTAATCTACTGTACCTGCCTGTCAATCAGCCTGACTATAGGACAGCTTAGGATAGGCCAGACTGGATAGGACCATGGGTTGTCCAACTGTCCATTGTCAAGCTTGTTAGATCAAATTCAACTAGATCATAGCATACATAGTATAGTCTCCATTGCATACACATTCACCTAACAAGTGAACGATTCTTAGTTTAATCCCAGGGGGAGATATAAATCACTTTGGGGTTGTATCAGTAAGGGTGTAAAAATCTGCCTAATTAAACATGCAGAGCTACCTGCTGTGGTATCCCTTTGTGAATAAGAGAGCAGCTGAAAGTATAGCATATGAAAAGTTTAATCTATTTTCTTTTCTTGTTTTCTAAGCTGGTATCAATTTACTTGGTAGAACTAATCGGCTAACGACCTCTGCAGCGAAATGCATCTACACCAGTTCAGAGTAGCTATATGTGACTTTTTGACCAAAAGACTTCAGCGTCCTCCTGGCTTTGTCACTCTGCCTCAGTGCTCTCTCTTCAAAAGAGCAGAGGGTCTTTCTAGTCCTAATGGAATGAATTATACAAATGGGAATAAGGGCGTCTCTCCTCAGAGGCATTCTTAGTGTAGCACTCAGTATAAAAAGCGACTTAAATAGTTGTGAAGAACAAAAAAAATACATAAATACTGCATTTTTCTCACAGTGACACACCTGACCTTTCTCTATATGAAGTTACCATATAGAAAAAGTTACCATACAAAAAAAGGTAGTGTGCTTAACAAATTTATTAGACTATAACTTAATGTAAGATTTATGCAACAGTAGCTCTGAACAGTATTGGTAATTACCCAAATCATTTTGCAAGCTATAATTTTCATTAGTACTCTTGAATTCTCAGATGTCCTATTTTACAAAAAAGCTAAAGAAAATAGTAAAGCACATTATATATATATATATATATATTTAAATATAGATGCCAAATTACTGCATTAATAATTACAGTTTTACAGTTTAATTGTAATAATTACAAATAGCACATTTTTGCTTGGATTTTACTTGGCAAATTTCTAAAATGCTAACGTCTCTTGTTTTTATGACAGGTGGTCTAATAACTTAGTACCGTAGTTGTTCAAAAAAAAATTTGGGGGACAGAGCTTCTCCTGATTCCCCTGATTAGAAAGGTGAGCTCGAAGGAGGTTTTCACACAGTTCAACAATTTAACAAGCACTTTGTTTCAATTATACTGACCCTTTCACATTTCACTTAAAAGCAGTTAATTCAACATTAGAGGCACCTTTTACTTATCCACAGTGCTGTCTCAGGTACAGATGGGTCTGAAAGACTGAGGCCTGAGAATAGACTTCTAGTTTGCATAAATTTGATGTTTTAAAAAAAAAAAAAAGGTCAATTGATATCGAGAATGTTTGGTTTTCTCACCCCCCACTAGTGACTGCAGTGTTTAGTGGTGTCTGAAAGTGGAGGGAAGTCCATGACATTAGGAGTCCTTGGTCTTCTTTGGTCTTCAAGTAGCTCTCAACAAGCTTTGAGGTGCGTTTGGGCTCATTAACCTGCTGTAATATGAATCCTCCTCCACAAAGAGACAAATCTGAGGGTGTAGCATGTCTCTGATGGTTGGAGTGCCACTTCTGCCTTGTTAGGGTGGAGTCACTTTAGAGCAGGTGTCCAACTCAAGGTTAAGCAAAGCAGGCCTAGAATTTAATATTTCCATCACCTTTTGTTACTGGGTTTGATGAACTGCAGTATCAATCGGGATAGTAAAAAGGTCTTTTCCCCATCATTCACTATGAAATGTCGATATGTCTTAGCCCAAGCCTGAAGCCTTTGGTTACTTTTCCCTTCCTGAGAACTAGTTTAGAGATGCTACTTGAGACCACAGCTCCACCATACTTCTGCTGATTTAACTCTTGGATTCTTTGTTTAGGAATGTCTCTGTCTGTGGTAAACTATTTTTCTCTCATTGAACAAAGCTGCATATACTGATCTTATCATGATGTGGACGCTTTTGATCTGTCTGACTGTAGTTTGGAAACGCAAAACATGTGTTTCGCAGAAGAGAGTCCAGTTCACATAAAGTGTTTTAAAGTTCCATTCACTGCTCACTTAGAAACCCTCAATCTAGCCATGATGTGATTCAGTGAAAACCCCACTTTGTTACAATAACTATTTGACTCCTGCCAATTTCAATTACTTCATGTTTGCCACTGTCTAAATGCTACTCAGTAAGCCGTGTTCTTCTGGAAACTTGAGGTACAGCTATGCGGATAACAGGCGAAGAATGTGGGCCAACCTGAAAACTTGAAAAGCTTTAATTAGTAGACATACTCCAGCTTTGTGTCCTCTGAATTCTGTTTCAGTGACAGGAATACAGCTCAAGGAAATCTGAGTTGTATCGCTGTCACTGAACAGGAGTTACAGTTGGACAGGAGTTACAGTTAGGTCCATGGCACGTTGTTTTGCCTTACCGCAAATGATTTTAAATCAAGCAATGAACTTTCAGACTGTTTTGAAAGTACAGCCATGTTTTTGCTTTTAGTGCCCCATTTTGAGAGGTTCAAAAGTAATTGGACAAGTGATTGTTAAAGAGTGAAGCCAGTTGAAGCCAGTTCACTGTTTCCCTATTTACTGACAAATTTAACAGATAAAACATTTGGATTTTATGTGTGGAAAAACCTAAATAAACGTATAAGAGTTGCAAAGTTTTTGCAAAGCCGCAAAAACTATGGGGATGGTGAAATCAACAATCTGGTGCATTCTGAAAAAGGATGAATGGACTGACAATCTGCGCAGCACTAAAAAGGCCTGAAAGACCACAGAACATAACTAAAGTAGATGATTGCATACTTCTTTCCCTGCTTAAGAAAACCTCTTCATAACATCTGACCAAGTCAAGAACACTCTCAAAGACGTAGGCATGCCATTATCAAAGTCTATAATCAAGAGATAATTTCATGAATATAAATGGAAAGGTGCAAACCACTGGCTGTGGTCAAGAACAAGAAGGCCAGATTAGACTTAAGAGCTTGTACAGGAATGGTGGGAAGTGAAAAGTATGAAGAAGGAGGTCTAAGGAGCTTGGAAAGAAAGGGGTGTGGACTTCTTTACATTTGAAGACATTTCACCTCTCATTTGAGAAGCTTCTTCAGTTCCAAGAGCAACTGGTGGAGAGTCCCAGATTTTTAAGCCCTACTGGGTGGGGTCTCATTTTAAGGCTTCATAGATCTTATTGTCACTGACGAATGTAGTAATTTTTGGGTGATAATCCATTGTGTTTAAAACAACAGTGGTCCTCCCCTTGTCGGCTGGTAATATGGTGATGCTATTTTTTTGCTCAGGTATGTGACGGCCTTCTTTTCTTGTATTGTGAGGTTAGACGGAGGAAGTTTTGCACTGGAGAGGGTGGCGGAAACCTTCATCCTGATTTGCTCTGCTTCTGTTTGTGGTAATTTATTCATCCTTATGGCAGTTTCTGTGGCTGTGATGAGGTCCACTATAGGCAACCTTTGAGGAGAAATCTCCTCAAAAGTGTAGCATCCCAAGAGAAATCTTGGGACGCTACACCAGTTGCTCTTAGAACTGAAGAAGCTTCTCGAATGAAGGTGAAACATCTTCAAAGCTCGTTAGACTCCGATGACCTGAATGACTGAGAACTTTCACAGACAGATGAAGAAGGAGAGAAGCAGGTCATGATCTGAAGCACACCACTTCATCTGTCAAACATGATTGAAGCAGTGTTACGGCATGGACATGCATGACTGCAAGTGGAACCAGGATGAATTCTGCAGGGCCGAACTCTCTCCTCAGATTCAGTTAAATATTGCAGAGCTGATCAAATGGTTCTTCACAGTGCAAATGGATAATGACCTGTAGCATACTGCGAAAGCAAAATATGGGTTTCTCAAGGCAAAGAAATGAAATTATTCATTGACTAAGTCACTTACCTGATCTCAGCCCGACAGGAAAGCTTTTCAGTTATTAAATACAAAGCTGAATGCAGAGGGGAGGGAGAACAACATTTGGTGATGTCTTTGGGTTTAGACTTTAGGCAGGGACTCCAAATGACTTTCATTTACGTATTAAAAACAATCTTTAAGATTAAAATTACAATTTTTAAAATTACTTTCTCTGAAAATGTGGTTCTGTGTACAAAGATGGCTGGAATTCCTAAGCAGCCATCACACTACTTACACTCTCTGAATTAAAGCTAAATGTCTGCACTTCAGTCCCATCTTGTCTGATCCATTGTGGGGATGTGTTGGGGCAAAATTACAAAAATATGTTAGTGTCAAGAACTTACAAATCTAACTATGGGAATTGTAAGAAAATGTAATGGCTTACCATGACCAATGCTGCAAATCCAGCTTATGTGACACTTCTTGCACCTTTTAAATGTCTTCAGGTCCTTAAAGTTCACAATTTAGAAATTATTTCCAGTTTTATATGACATTATGACAAGTTTTCATTGTGGTTCCAGACTTTTAAACAGCACAGTAGCTATATTCAACATGACTCACACTGAGAAAACTGAACGAGTAGACAATACATTTGAAATTAGAACGATGATTAAATCTTTGTACATTTTAGCAAAGTCACAGAAGGATGAAGCCACCTTAATGAAGTCATGTCACACCTTCCAAATACTTGGCACACTAAATAGAAAATTTATGTCATCTTGGCCATATCCCATCCAGCCACTGGCAAGCCGTTGGAGCATCTGTTTCATCTTGACTAGATTACCATATTCAGGGGCCGATACAATACAATATTTCCTGCTTTCTCTTATGTCCCTTTCAGTCCATAAAAACTACTTTTTTAAGATGATTTAAGTATTTGAAAGTCTAAGTTCTCCAATTCATCAGTGGACAAAATATCCATCTTGTCTATCCGTCTTCTAACATGGATCCCTGAGCATAGCCCAACTCGGAGGTTTCATGACTGATTCCATCCATCCATCCTCTTCTGCTTATCCATTGAACCCAAACAAAGTGAAATAGGACTGGGATGATGGTTTTGCTCATTTTGGCAGTCCAGTAAGTATCAGATGAGTACTTTAATCACATTGCTAGTGGTTCTTAGGTTTTGTGACTTAAAGTGCAATTTACACAAATTCTAATTAGATTGCTTTCAGTATTTGGACTGTAGATCATAAGCATCTTCTTAAGGTCAAGTCCCAAAGATACTAATGCCTTATGGACATAGCTCTTAGATTAAATTACTGCAGAGAATTAGAAATGAATCCCAAACTAAGTATTAATAAAACCATAAAATAACCATAAGTCCCATCTGCCTATGTAGAATTGATGTGAGGAGGTAAGTTGTGTTTTAACTGCTTGAAAATGTCTAGTTGATGCCAGAGGTAAGAGAAAAGGAAGGAAGCTGAAGCTTAAATAATCCCTTGCTAAAACCAAGGTATACAGAAGAGCATCTCTGAATGCACAGTGCTGCCCACAGTAGTGGGGGACCATATGGGTCCAAAAATAAAAAAGAACAGGAAACTGCAACTACAGTTCACGTGGGCTTACCAAAATTGGCCAACACAGGAGTAGAAAACTGTTGCCTGGTCTGGATTTCTCTTGCAAAATTCAAATAGTAAGGTCAGAATTTGGTGTAAACAGCGTCAAAGGACAGGTTCATTCTGCCTTATATCAACTATTCAGGCTGGTGGTTGTGTAATCTCACACTTGCTGGGAACAGTTTGGGCCCCTTAGTACCAACTGAGCATCAGTTAAACACTAGCGAGTATTGCTGCTGACCATGCCCATCCCTTTATGATGACAGTGTACCCATCTTCTGATGGCTGATCGCATCATATCACAAAGCTTAAATCACCTCGATTTGGTTGACTGAAAATGACCGTGAGTTCTCTGTACTCAAATGGCCTCCAAAACCATCAGATCTCAACGTAGTAGAGCACCTTTGGAATGTGGTGGAACAGCTGATACCAAAATCTTCGAGGAATGTTTCCAGCACATTGTTGAGTCTATTTCATGAAGAATTAACGCAGCTCTGAAGGCAAAAGGGAGGACAACCTGGTATTAGCACGGTGTACCTAATGAGGTGGCAGGTGAGTGTAAATACATTTGTAGACTTGATAGGTGGTAGCATATGTTTTCTCTGTTGTCAGTTTCCAGAAGCCAGTGTCAATTAATAGAAACAAAGTAAGAAGGCTCTCCAGCTTCATAGAAGAGGAAGCACACAGAGGGCTCTGGGTTGGACACTAACAAGACAGACGGGATGTCACTTACATATTGCCCCAGATTTGTTGGCTAGATCACAGTGGATAGACAGAGACTGAGATCAAATGCTCCTTGAGATTTTGGAATAACTGGTCAGCCTTTTATGATAGCAAGATAATTAGAGGTACAACAACATATAAATGGACCAGCCAGTGTGCTATAGTGACAAAATCAAGAAACTTCTGAAGCTTCCTGTAAGAACAAAGACTAGACCATTTGGAATCAGCCCTAACTGTTTGTCTGCACAGATATGAGACCTGAAGGCTCCAAGTACACAGGTTGCTGAGGAAGGAATTTGCCCAGGAGGAGCCTATATTTCTTTTAATTTCATATACTCAGAGAGCGAGGAGAGCAGTGGAATGTAAGTATTAGAAACAGGAAACAGAACAGACATAAGGAACAGGAGGGCTCATGCAGTATGTCTGCATGCAGAAAGACCAATCTCAGATTTGCCTCAAGTGGTACTTGATTTCATACAGCCACAAAAGGCTTTGTCCTGTGCTCTTTAACCAGACTTGTAAATAGATGTCAACTTGTAAAATCCACGGACATACCCTGATGTTAGCTGACAGCAGCTAATGGCTGCATATCTCTCTGCCCTCTCCTTTTCTGTCATCTGCTCACTTTTTACTCAAAAGGAGGTGGCAGGACATCAGCATACAGTACAAAAACTGATAGCATAAATAGATTTCAATGATGCCTACAGAGGGGAGAGAGAAAGGGGAGATAAGGAGCAGGAGAGAAAAACGTAAAGGTCAGGTGGTGTTATGACTCCATGATGGACTCTAGTGCACACTTTTTTATCCCTTTATGGCAATGAGGAAGAGTTTTATATGCACAAAGCAGAAATTACTCTGATGAACTGCTAGCAGAAGAGGAAAGAGAGTAAGATCCGACAGCTTTTGGTATGACAGCCCCTTGCTGGCAGAGGATTGAATCCTATTAGAGCTGTCTTCTGCAGTTTGTCCTCTACTCTGACTCCCTGTGGGTTTCCCACAATAAAGAGAAATATATAAGTGCACAGTTAGCCTAAAAAAATTAATTGAACTCCTATGTTATAACGTAATTAAATTGCAAAGAAAAACACATGCCTTATGTTGATGTCTAGAAATTTTAGTTTATTATTTTTGTTATTATTTGGACAGATGTACAGCATTCTTTAATACAATAAAAGTAAAGTTTGTGCACAAATCACTGCCTCAATCTGGTGTGCATTTCAGGCAATTTAGCATTCATGACAATTTGGTTTCTCAACACAGAATTATTGTGTCATTGTTATCAATTATTGCACCAGTCAAATGTTAATCACTTGCACTTTATTTCATACAAATTTGCAGCTCTACCTTTCCCCCCTCAGGTCTATATTCCTTCCTATGTTAACTCATTCACTGCCAGCCATTTTCAAATCCCCACTGCTCATTCACTGCCATTGACGTCTATAGACGTCAATGGCAGTGAATGAGTTAGATGGAGTATCTCCTACAAGATCCAGTGTCAGGATTTAGGGTCGCAGCACGTTTTTAGTTTTAAGGGACTGCATTGTACTAACAGATAAATGCACATAACTTTGCTAAAGTGGGAGTAGAAAACATTCAGCTTAGTCATAAATGATTTGTGTCCCCTTTAAAGTCTTTCCATTCATTACAGGCCATAGTGTTCCCAATATTTTTATTCCAGCATCTTATATAAAATAGTTTATTCAGACAGCAAAAAGAGAGCAAAGAGAAATAGAGACTGATGAGGCTGTGAGGCCATGTAAATGTAAAGCGATCAAGGCTTTGTGAACGCTTTCAGCACATCTCTGCTGTGCTTTAAGGATAAGCGCTGTCCTTCAGTAAGCAATACTGAACATACACAAACTTTTCAGGGTTACTCCACTAACAAACTGGGCATATTGATGCTGTTTCCTCATATGACGCTTTTGTAATGACATGATGTGATACATTTGATTGAGATATCCAGAAAAATAGATCCAGGACTGCTTGTTATTAAACAAGCTATAGTGAGATTGTTTCATTTCAACAGCTACTGCAATTCTTCCAGTGCATTTGAAAAACTGATGTGTTCATTTTATTAGTTCAGTGTGTTCCTTGAAAAAGGAAAAACAAAAAATGGGCAAAAATTACATTAATAATCCTCAACAATTCATTAATCTATAATATATTAAGCTTTAGTGGTTATGTGGTTGGTATGTCACTATGGGAACAAAATGCATTAGTGAGCTTTAACTTAAAGCTTAAGGACCACTTTGAGCATATTGTGAAACATAGTATCAGACAGCATCTCACCGACAACAGATTTACCGTAAGGCCATTTGAAAGAAACTGTAGTGGAAACTGCCAGTTCATTAATTAATCTTGTTCTTAACTGAATTTAAATCAGACTCAAAATTAAGAAAAAAGAAAAGAAAGCATTTGATTCTAATTTTCTTAAATTATACAATAAAATGCAAATTTGGACAAATGTGAGTTAAATTAAATTAACCGCATTTGTTTTCAGGTTTTTATCGGAAACAGTAAGAAACCTTTAGCGGTTTTATTCATGGTTGACAAAAAACTTTTCTTCTATAATCCATTTAAATTGTAGGTCTTAATGATTATTATTATTATTTACTTTTTATGTATGTGTTTTTAATGGTATGGTAATCAATAAAATCTGAAGAGAGCCCTGAATATCTAATATTACGGGGGTTTGTGTATGAGGAAGAGTCCCTGACTATGTGAGGTCGAGGGGTATTGAAGCAGCCATGTCTCACTCTCCGCAGTTCTTCTCCTAACAGTGTTAGTAGTGAGGACAGCAAGATGAAGCAGAAAAGCAAATTTTTTCATCATCTTCATTTAAAAGATTTTAAAAAATTAAACAGCTAGCTTCTTCTCAAAAAGCATATGTCTGGGTAAAGGTTTCTATAAAACCTCTTTTTTTGTAGATTTATTTTAAATTTCTCTTTTATCTCTGGCTGTTCATTGTGGGTTTTTTTTATGTATTATGTTTATTCCATATGATTCACACAAACTCTTCAGCTGGATGAGCATGAAAGTATGAGATGCGTCAAAATGGCTTCGATCCCTCACTCATGCCTCTTGTTCATGAATCACGATCACGTTAAGGATCACAAACTATGGAGCAATGCAGTGCTCTGTTTTAGTTGTATAAATAATGTATGTGTTGTCAGAGAAGGAAAGTACTCTACATAGTTTTGCTTCGTCAAATAACACAGCTGAAACATTTGCCCTCTTACCACATGAGCCATAATGCCACATGAATTTAGTTAATAAAAGAATCACTTAATACTACTTTGCTTTTTTTTTATTAGCAACATTTTGTCATGAATAAATTAATCAGTGTTATATTTCAGAATATTTCATTTCACTGGTGATAAAAAAATGGAGTACAGAATGGAAAAAAAGAAGCTTTTGATTCTGAAGGCAACATATTAGTACAGTGCGCATTATTCCTGTTTCCATAATGTGCATCTTTAGCCATTTTCCAGGTAGATGTTGTCATACCTTGTAAAGTAAAGATGAAGAGAGCTGGTAGATTAGCTCTTTGAAGGGCTGGAGATGCTTCTTCCACAAGATAAAACACACACACACACACACACACACACACACACACACACACACACACACACACACACACACTGAATGATTATTTGTTATGTGGTTGTTGTGCTCCCTGGTTATGTTTGGTCTGAGAGAAATGTTTAGAAGCTAAAATAACTACTATATGATTTGACATTAGAAGAATGCTTATCCTGTGGATCTTAAATCGTGCACATCTTAGTTTCAGAGTAGCTCCTTGAAATTCAATACACCTCTCTGTTCATCCCCACCCCCCCTTTTTTTTTTTTTAAATTACTGTACTACCTTCTCAGGTCTTGTTCTCGGGTTTTTCATCAAAGCAAAATGGCTTTGAGAAAGAAAAAAATATCCACGCATGCCATTCAAAAAATTTGCACAATATCTGTCCTAAAGCTTTATTTCAGTATGTTCTGTGTGCAGTAATTAGAGCTACATTTTCCTACTGGTTACATTTGTAACAATACCAAAAAATATTTAAATGCTTTCATAATTTACCTAACACAATTCTCATTTATAATGATTGGAATAATGTTTAATTGCGAAAACAATTCATAAATCTGTCATGTAGGTTTGTTATCATACAGGAGCTTCACACTAGGACCTGGTATACAGTTAACATTTCATTGCAATACCATTGAGTTATAGCATCAACAAAAATGGTGGAAGAAGCATTGTTCTTCAGTGCTGCTTACTGAAGCTACTGAAGGCAGCAGACAAGATGACTGGACATAGCTTTTAATGTCTTTGTGAACCTGTGTTTTCAAAAATATTCCAGTAGGTGGCACTGGTACCCCGTTCAAAACAAAGGTGCCACTGACTAAGTGTTTGCTGCAAGATATGCGACTGCAGCACCGCTAAAAACATCAACAACTCTCTGTTTATTTGTGGATGAAGCACATTTGAAATGCTCCTCTAAATTTCCAGATGTCAACATCATTTTTTGTCCAAGCCAAACTGAACAAGAATATATATGCAGCACATATGCAAAGATGTTAATCAGAAAACCAACAAATAAAGAGAAGATAAATGAATTAATTCACAATCAATCAACAGGATAAATCCAATAACAAAAATCTGGCATTGATTTGAGGATCATGTAGAAACATAAAAGAAAACTGAAACTTAAGTTAGTTGATGTTTTGTTGAAGGTTGAGAGTGGCCACTTCCGGCTGCCATCTTCGCTAATAATAAGATTGAAAAAAAACAATTAACAAAAAAAAAAAAAATATACTATATAAATATAATATATATATATATATTTGAGGAAAAAGCTTCTTTCTAACTGCACAGGGGGTTTTCAGATGGCGCTAAACACAAAGTTCTTCGGTAAGTGTCAGCATTCTTTAAAAATTTAAGTATTTGTTAAAATCTGTGTTTTAAAATACATAGCTAACTGTTAGCCTAATTTGCAACATTTAGCTGTGTAACATTGGCACCTTGAGCGCAGCTAATTGCCATTGCACCAAACTTAAAATTAGGCTGTTAATTAAAAAAAAAAAAAAGCAAGTGTTTTGACCAATACTAATACATTCATTAGTCACTGAAAAAGTGTCACTCTCCTGTTTAATACTTACATGAATTAGAACCACGTTTGCAGCATAGTTTCTCTCTGTGATTTTTATGCAAACCATGTAAAATGAGAATCTTTCAATCTTTTTTAAAAACTTAGAGAGTCTGGTTGGACAAAATGTCACTCATTATGACCCTTAAGAACTACAAGAATTCCACTATTACTACTACTACTCCTACTAATGATAGACAATAGAATGGATTTGACATCATTACCAGTAAATAAATGTAGATACTGACCAGTAAACCACCAGTGGCTCAACACTGTTTTTAATATTGCTATGATGGACAAACACATTATATTAAAATGTGTATTGCATTTTTTTGGTAATACGAGATATCAGCATAGAGAAAAAAACAAAACATATAGCCAAAACATCTAATATTACACCCATACGTCACTGATGTAATGAAAATCTCACTCCAAAGATACGGACATTATCTTGGGGGTGATGTGTCCATATAATTTTCCAGCCTGCTCATTCCCTCTGGGGAAAATAGAGCATCCCCCTTGATGCTCATGTGAATATTTCCCCTTTTGACAAAACCTACAGTTGCTTTTCCTTTATTCACCTTTTGTTTGTAGCTTTCTTTTAAGTTCTCTAGATATTAGGGCAGATATACTTACTGTAATACCTACTGACAGATGGGGCTTGTAGTTATGGCTACAACATTCAGTGACAATCAGACTGTTTCCTGATAACATTGTGCGTTTTATTGCGTCCTAAGCAATCTGTAGCCTGCAGTACAGCACTTAAAAGTCAGTGTGTAGCTGTTGCTGCACAATTCTAAGGACGACTTTCTCAAACGCTGCATTTTCACATGATTACATTATCATAAACATTTGTGTAATTGTTGCAGTAAATTTAAAAAAAAACCCCGATTTGTCTTTGCTGTATTTGTGAGTGTGTGCTGAAAACCATTAAAGTAAATGTGATGTGGTTTGACTGAAAGTACCCTGAGACTGGTATTAACTTGCAGCAATTGCAGTGCACTGGATTGATTTGAGTCTGTAGTCTTTTTCCTAAAGTGATTCTTGTATAGGGTTTTTTTTTCATTCTCATGTCCAAAGTGCTACAGAATGGCTATAGATAAATAGAAAAAATGACATTTATGGGGGGTGGTATTGCTCTTTTCCTGTTTTCAATTGCTTTAAGTGCAATGTTCAAAATGTCATCACACGTTTGCTCAAACAAGACTACCAGAACAGTCAGATGGGTCTTTTCAACCCTTCACTGCAGGCTGAAGACAGCCACACAGTCTACTGATTTTAACAGCTACATGTGATGATTTAGCTAAATTTAAAAGTCGATTTAATAATGGGCAACCTTTAATTGAATGAGCCGTGCAAGGACATGAGTTGTGCAAAAAACTGCATGGCAGGGAGGTTATTCTTCACTTGTAGCTCTTTTCTCTGATATAATTCTGCTAGAAAAGTTTATTTGTCACTTTTGATAAACTGAATGATTTTAAATTAGTATTTTCTCAGTGAGCTGGCCTTCCTTTTCTGCTCACATACCACAGCTTTTCTTTCATTCAGCACTGAAATAACTTGTTACCCGAATATGGGTACATTCAAGATTTGAGTACTCCAACTTGTCTGAAGCCTTTACTGAAAAAGCCCTTTTCAGTCCAAGAGTGCGCTGTTTTCATCTCAATTCATGCCTTTCATGCAGTTGCGCTGTCTATTAAATTAGCATTGATTTCAGCGTGAAGGCGCAAACACCTGCCATACCCTGCTTCCTTCACATATACCTGAGACCTCTTTTCACTCACCACTGAGGAGGTCAGCAAATGGGGCATGTAACTCAAGCATGCTGTGCATACAGAGGTGGGAGATCGCACACGCTTCTTGTAATCAGTTAATACAGTGCCAAGAACACTGTGTGTCCAAAAGCTTCAAGGGTCTTTGTAGAGATGAGCAAGTGCTTTGTACATATCTGTTGATGTGGCGCTACTAAAACTAATCAAGTAGTTGTGTCAGTCTTCAGCTAATGCTGCAAACTGTTTCTCTTATTGCCTGGAGAAAAAAATTGTGTTCAAAGCTTAAATTTGTTCAGTTCACATGTTTTACTGAGGAATATGTATTAGGGCCTATTTTAATAAAGATGCCTGTTAAATTCTTGTCAGTTAATCAAAGGACTAGTACCCTAATAGTTTTAACATTGAAAGAAATATAGCAGTACTGCTCTTATCTGAAACACAGTGTTGAAGGCTTTATATCTCTCACACACACACACACACACACACACACACACACACACACACACACCACACACAGCACGCACACACACACACACTTGTGTGACACATAATGTGTTCTGTTTGTATGTGTATGTGATGTATATAATATATATATATACACACACACACACACAGACCTGTGTGTGTAATAGTTAGTTCAGCAGCATGCCCTCCCACTTTTATCTTAATAGGCTAATTAAAGGATGGTAAGTGGTGCAGTCAGTTGGTCTTATTACTACAAAACTAATACATCAGATCTTGTATGTAATTAACTTTAATGGCTTCATAGTCCCTTTAATAACTCAGCAACTGAGAATTTATTTAATGTAGAGAAATTTACTAAGGGGCATATGTTCATTATTCTCAATATACTAATTATTTTAAATTTGACAATAAATTTATGGTAATCCAAAAACATACTTTGTTGATTCACCATTCTGGCTAAATGCTTAGAAATACAGTCCATAAAAACGTGACTTTTATGGTCTAATCAGTGACCCATAAGTCTAAACATCTGAAACATATTCAGTTAGACTGACACAAAATTGTTGCAGGAAAGTATGATTGATCCTAAAAATTTAAGACCAATCATATTTATTATTACAGGTCTAACCCTAAGCAATTAATACTATTTAACTTTATTAGCAACTTATTTTATACTTATTTTCCCATATCTGTACTGTTTCATTTATCTGCAGTACTATCCAGAAGTCTTAAGCATCCATCATTTCTTCATAATTTGCAGCAAATAGATGCAGCTATTATAGAAATATTGGCAAACATACATAGAAATACACTATATATGGCAAAAATAGAGTTTGTACATTCTAACAACCTTGAAAGTCAATATTTGGTATGACCACCTTTATTTTTTATCACAGCCTTAACTCTCTTAGGTAAGCATTCCTGTAATTTCTTAAGGAATAGTTCTCCAGGCTTCTTGAAGGACATTGAAAGCTCTTCTTTTGTTCATTTCCTGATGATCCCACACTGCTCCAGTAATGTTGATGTCTGGGTTCTAAGGTTGCTTACCAATGACTGATAATGTTCCATTGTGTGTTTGTCTATCCTGGTGTACTTTAACTGCATCGGCAGTGTTTTTGGGATCATTGTCATGCTGAAAAATGAAGCCAGTCAGACACTTTCCAAATGTTACTACATGGTCACAATCTGATGGTACTTTTCTGTGTTTATAATTCCATCGATTTTTACTCCTCCGTGTTTTACAGATAGCTGCAGACACTCACTGTTGTACTCTGTACACTGTCTCTTGACCTCCTCCATGCATACCGATGACAATTTGAGCCATAAAAGTCAAATTTGGATTAATCATTCCATAAGATCTTTTGCTACTAATTTTCAGCTCATTTAATTACGAATGCCATCCTTACAGTCATCCTTCCACTGAGACAATTTCTGATGAGTGAGCAGTAAATGGATCAACTGATGGTTCAGGTGCATCTCTCAGGTCCTGTTTAAGGTCTGTGCTGGATTTTTGTCCTACTTGTTAAGGACATGACTTTCATACAAAGAAATGTTGAGAGGCTTGAAACTTTGAATGTTAATGGAAAATGAGTAACCTAGCTCATCTTGGTTAATTGAGCTGTTTTCATTGTCACGTCGAGCATTAAGTATCTGCCTCAAGGCCGCTGCAGCAGTAAATCTTACTCTAGGTCTGTTAGTCATGGTTTTCTGCACTAAAACAGAAACAAGCAAACAAACAGAACATATACATTGCTGGTGTTGTTAATGACTTCACACAGCTTCCATTAGCCTTGTCTCATCAAGGGTGAATTCCTATAAATAGCTAGAAAATGTTTTTAGGATTAAAAATGTCACATTGGCACATAGAAATATATGTCATATATTATCATTTCTGAGCTGCAGTGCAGATCAATGCCCGATCAAATCCCTTCCACAATATACTTTACATCATGTTGCAGTGGAATCACACCAGCCGGTATGCCTGTCATCCTGATGTTCTGACTCATGTCAGGCTTACTGAGTGGTTAGTACTGCCAGTTGGACCACACCCATCTTTAAATGTGACCTTCATTTTGATCTCAAAAAGCCTAGTGACTTGTTCTAGTGCAGATGTAATGGTATTATCTTGACAAAAATAGGCAGGCAGACAGAAACCTGCCAAAGTATAAGAAAACTGCCTTTGTGGTTGTTTGTGATACAGTAGGACACGCAGACAGACTCACAGGGTAAAAACAATACCAGCTACACTATCACAGCTGGTAAAAAATCAAGGATGTTGTCATAGATGTGTTGAGGATGCCACTAGGGGGAACCCAATCCATCATCATATGACATCATTCACTGCAGTCTGCTGTGGGATGTGGGTGCAGCATAAGATGGTAAAACCATATCTTGCAGAGGTGATCATATTAGAAGTGAGCTTTGTACAATGCAAAACAATCAGGTGTGAGCCCTCTGCAGTGAATATGAGCTTTGTGGACATTTTTGCAAATGTTAATATTGTTTCATCTCTGATAATTTTATCCATAATCTTGTCCCGCTGGGGATAAAATATTTAGCACATCTTACACTGACAAAGTGAAACCTCCTAATCATTTTATCCAGATGCGGAGGGCGAAGAATACAGATTTTCTTTAGCTGCTTCTACAAATGCAGGGAGTCACAGATAAATTTTGTGTGCTTTCGTGAGGGATGTGTTTAGGGAGGCTTTGGTATACATGAGATGCTGCTGAGACTGACACTGAACAGATGAGGGAGGGCAGAAGTAGAAAATTCATTGGTCTGGCTACACTCAAGATGCAGCTCTGCATGAAAGTGTGACAATAACCTTGACAGCAAACTACTGGACACAGTGGAAACAGCCAAGATTTTCTGCTGCTGCTTGAAAATGTTGCTAAGAAGGAAAAAATGAAAAACATAACGTCTTTCTTTCTTTCTTTCTTTCTTTCTTTCTTTCTTTCTTTCTTTCTTTCTTGCTGTTGAAAAGGGACAATATAATTTGATCTTGCTCGCTTGAGCAATGCCCCTTTGGGCTGATACTACTCACAATGGTAATGTCTGGGGATTGAATTACTCCTCATGATGTCATAACCTGCATCACCAGGTGAACAGGTGGAGACCTGTCTTTCTGTTGATTCACGGTTTTTGTCCTAAGCAGCATCAGTGCCTTAAAGTAGAGTCAGTACAGTAGTCATGATGACAAAGTCTGGGACTTTATTCCAGGTACACACAAAGGTAGATAGGCTAAACTGAAAAAGCAAGTGAGTTTGTCTGTTTTCTACAGAAAATTGTGTTATAAATGGAGTTGAAATGATTGATTGATTCATTGGCAGCTGGCTCTTTGCTTACTTTTATATTTAGGAGCACTGGCGAATGGAGGCCTCATTCATGTTCACCAGCAGTAGCTAGAAGCTTAAATAATGCAAAGTCATAAAGACTTTTCTTCTTCAACCCTTCTGGCTGAATCCAGACGGTTTAGTTGTGTGTGTGATTTAAAAAAAAACCCACACTATATTGAAACTTTAAAACTCTGTTTGTGCATCTGTAGCTTGATCAGATTTGATCGATAGGGTGCGATTCTTTATTGTGTTTGATGTCAGCTGTATTCAGTATTTTAAGTGTCCTGGCATTTTTCCAACTAAACCTTTCTCTCTTGAGTATTGTTAGGAGATTACAGAAAGACTCACAAATACAGGACTGTCTTTTTTGCAATAAGGAGACTGTTATAACTTTCGCAGACAATAAGGTGTTCATTTAAGACCTCGTAATTCATGAGACAGCGGTGGGAAGATAAGTTCTCAGAGTTTTTGAAAGATGAAGCTTGTGATATTTAATCTTACTGCCAAAAAAACTAAAAAAAAAATAGAAAGAAATTAGTCCAGTACTTCCATTTGTTTTCTTTTAAGACTATTAGAAAAAAAATCACAAGACTGAGACACAGAGTTGCACTCCATGACACAGACATTATCATAAACCCGGGCAGACCCTGTAGTTTAATTTTGATTAAATCTCACATAGACTCTCCTTCTGCTTTGAATACTTACTAATACTCTAAACGCACATTAATCTGAAGCAGAAAATTGTTTCTAAATATTTTTACTCCTGTTTGGGTGATGCTCGCTAAATCACTTTATTACAGTACCTGAGTTTCTTGGCAGATGTGTAGACAATTAATTTGATTTATTTGTCTGCATTTGGCAGTCCTATCTTTCTTTTAATTCCCTTCGCTTTTAACATTTGACTAGGTTTATCCTTTCAGGCTTTAACTTGACTTCAGTATGACAAGGCAAGTTAAAGACACTGAGCTTTTGTCTCTAGCCTTCTGATTAAATCTAGCACCTGTTTGCTATGCAAAGCACCAAGAAAGGCTCTTTGATATAGGCGTGTGTGTCTGTGTGTGTGTGTCTTAACACGGATGCAAAATCTGATGCTATCTCTTGCATGCACTCACTAATCTGTGCTCCAAGGGTGGCCACAAGTTGTGGATTTTCCACATTTATTTCCTAAGATGCTATATATTCATATAATACAACCTAGATCACACCAGTCTGTCTGACACCAGTCTAGATCACACAAGCCTAGCCTGTTTGTTAATCTGTCCATGGCCTGAAGTGAATAAATAATGACTAATAGCTCAATCGGTGTTGAAAATCAGTGTGAAGATTCAGTGTTTTAAAAATAATAATCGAGAACTAGTATTAAGAAAATAACACTAATAATAAATAGTATTTTGATGTATGCTTTCTGAAACTATTACAGAAGGCACTGCATGCTAGTGACGAATAAAAACACAAGGAAATTGTTGAAAAGAAAGTAAATGAAATATACTGAGCCTCACATATTTAAAGCTAACAAGCATTGTTTAATATCCCTCGGAATAAAAGGGAGGTTTGGTTGCAGCGTTGCTTCGTTTTCAACCTGTGATCAGTGCCTGACTCACATGGTCATAAGGTACTTGTGTTTTAGTAGCTTCTCGTAAGGCCTTGTTTAATTAAGATGTTACTCAATACATTTTAAAGCATATGACCTGAAAGTTTGGCGTCATCAGTTCCTCAATGACACATCTGGACACTTGTGCAGTTCATGTGCTTATGGGTGACTGCTTGCATCACATCCAGGGGAGGTCATACCATTTATTATGTCTCATGTCTATACACTTACTGGTCATTTAGGCAGTAATACCTATTCAACTGCTTGTTAACGCTAATCTAACGCTGTCTAATCAACTAATCACATGGCAGCACCTCAGTGCTTTTAGGCATGTACAGTACAGTCCAGACAACCTGGTTAAGCTCAAACTGAGCATGAAATAGTTTCTACTTTCTTGATAACTTATTTTAATCGTTTTAATTTTACCAGTTGTGAAACAGGTAATGAAAAGACTAAAAAGGAGACACGGGAGACTTTTGAGTATTTCTTCCATGCTGGACCACATTTCAGCTTGCAAATGTTCTTATTTATGGCAGTGTATGTTACATAATATGTCTCAGCTATTAGGAACATTAAAATGTAGTTAAACTTTTATGGGCTTAACAGTTGCACAAGTTAAGTATTTAACCTGTGTCAAGACATATTTTCAGTCACTTTACTTTGGCGAGCTGGAGTGCGCCTGAAGTCTGGTCAAACAGAAGCTGTTTTGTTTTAATCTGAATACAGCCTTGTAAGTGGATATGTGCTGGATCCAAAATCTACAACCAGAAACTAAAGGCAAATAGCTCCCTGTGTTTTATTCTTTGGAGGCGCTTTGTACTCTGGCTCTGACAGAAACTCCATCACAAGACCCCTTCAGGCTAGTGGTAGTCAGTAGGCCTGTGTGCAATGGGTGATGTTGCGCTCCAGGCTTAATTCTCAGCTTTGATAAGGGGTTTTGTTACGTTGTTGGAATATATCAGTTTCAGTTTTTGGTGTGTGTTTATGATCGGTAAAATCCCCCTCTCTCCTTATAGCCTTTGTACTTCATCCATAATGTGATCAAGTTAAATCTGGTCATTTATATGGTTTCTCTTGGTTGAGAAATTTAAGTTACAAAGGTGACATTTTGGTTATTTTACCAGTGAGATGGCTGGTTAGGTTTTATTTTCAACTTTTATGTTAAATCTTATTAGCCTGCACCTGTGTGGATGAGTCAAGTTGCATTAATATGTAGTTACAGTAATATGGAGGTGCGTCAAATTGTGTGTAGAGTTTCAGAAGGTTTTGCAGTTACATGCCTACAGCACAAATTTAATGCAGAATCATCCACTAGATTAGTGGCTCTATTGTTAGGACTGTGTATTGTATGCATACGAATGTGTTCATGAGTACATTCTTCTGTGTCTGTTACAAATACAGACATAAACACAGAAAACCAGCTCCACAGAAATTCTATAGGAGAGTATTTCTGCTGCATTCAAATTGAAGAGAAGTAAGATTGGATGGCAGATTCACACTGACTCCAAGTGGAGAGTCAGCCTGTATTGATGTAAAAGTAATCCTGTTACCTGTGAGTCTCATAGTAAGAGTGCTTTCTGTTAATTGCGCCGTAACTTCAAGTTACCCTAGAGGGATATAATTCAGTGTTTAATTCAACAGACATAATTTTCCCATTTGTCAAATGACTTTTTAAAAGGTAAAATTTCATAGACCTTTCTTTTAAGCTTAGGAAAATGACTCCTATAAGATCCTTACAGTAGATATGTTTAACAGTGTGAAATACAGTCAAGAGCTTACTTAGGCAGTTACTTAGATTTTTATCAGAATTGTATTATTCCTCTGGGCTCTCTCTTCCATACAGGAATGAAAATATTTGGACACCTGTTTTTTCTTTCTGAACTTAAAAAGAAGGGCCCGTATTCAGTGTGAAGTGTGTCTAATAACTGTCTCAGCTTTTCTTCTGTAGGCAACAAGAGTTCTCATTTTTAACCCCTATCATATCGTACAGCTGGATCCGTCCATAGGCTTTGTTGTTCGGTTAATGCACAGTTAAGCACTGTGGAAGGGTGTCGGCATGACTGCTACTTCAGTGATTGATGTGGTACTATCAAAGCTTTGCCTGTAACACAGACTTCACCCTCTTCTCACCTAACTATTTGTCAAGTTGTAGCTGGCATAAGAACACATATTGGGTGGAACGGATGCAGCAGCCTGTGGGGAAGGTGATGCAGTTTTCTCTTTTATGAGTTTATATTTGAAATGCTGTATATTATAGAATTAGTTTCACTCTTTGCAGTGGCTCTGCAGTCATTTTAGGGAAATAACAGCCTGACAGAATCCAGGCATTTAGAGTATGTATACCATTGATGTCAGGTAAGTTTACATAGACTCATCATGGGCATTGAATGTCATGGTAATTTGGGTATTTTAATTATTTTTTTGAACAGTTCTTTTTCCAGGTTGGAATAATAGCAGAGCATACATCTTTATTGGTTTTAAAAACAGGAACTGGAAGAAAAAAATTGAATTTATTTTCGATTTTCTCTAATTAAAAAACTTTTAATTAAAAAGTATACATACCTACACCAAGTTAAATCTTTTAACAAGTGGTGCTGAAGGTTCTAGAGCGTCTTTTAACTTGACAAGTCTAAGGCCAATTAACTTGTAGTTAGTGATCATGATTGACTACAGCTGGTAGTTTCTCTTTTCCTGCATTCAAAAGGATTTGTTTGGGAGCATTGATTGGACTGACCCATACTGAAAACAATAGGAAACTTCAAGAAACTTAGTGAAGCTCTAAGAAGGACAATTGTAGGTATACACAAGTTGGGAAGGTCTCTTATAGCCATTTCTAAACAACGACAGCTCATCAGTTCAAACAAGTTATTAGGATGTGTTACCAATTTGCCAGAGTCTGGAAGAAGACCTAAACTACTACCCCTCAGATAGTAGGAAATTGGCTAGGATGTTCAGGAACAACCCAGGAACTCATCAAAGTTCAAGCCTGCAATGAGCTGAAAACTCCTGGAACACCAGTGTTCACAGTAAAGCCAGTTTCATATTGTTTGAATGAGAGGGTGCTGAGCAAGAAGGAAGCCCCTGCTCCAAAATCTTCACCTTTTTGATGAATTTGCAGCTGCCCACGTGAACGAGCTGCACAATTTTCGTCAGACAAGAGAAAGTTTAAAATATTTGGCAACAATGACCACAGATACAGGTGAGACCTTCAGACCTAACTACACTGTACCAGCTGTCAAGCATAGTAGTTGTAGCATCATGCTCTGGAGCTAGTTTGCTTCCAGTGGTACTGGTCCAGTGGATTGAATAATAAGGACACAATTGGGTGTTCTAGCAAGACAATGATGCCAAAAACACATACAAGCTGATTTTGGAATGAATAAAGCAGGCTAACATTAAGCTGCTGGAATGATCCTGAACTAAGCTACTGCCACCCCCAAACCTACAAGTTCTATGACATTCATCCCCATGATGAGTTCATGTAACTTTATGACCGTGAGTCTACGTATATGCTGGATGTTTTTGTTTGTGTTTTAAATATATTTTCAGCGATTAGTAGAACTGTACATTATTTGTTTATGGTATATACAGATTGTCTTAATAACACTAAGACAAGCCTAAAACTAGCACACCTGTAAGATACAGTTTATTTATTTATTTTTGTTTTCTGTGAGCATGATATAGGGTTAAATATATATTTATACTTAAGAAATGAGAATAAGCTTGTGGCTTAAAGAGTACAAGTAGATCTGTACATGTGTTATAAAGCAGTAGCTATAGCGGCAGCATTATATATATATATATATATATATATATATATATATATAAAGAAAGAATAGGCCTGTGAATCATATCTGAAGACTCCTCCTGTGGGTGATCAGAAGTTATACTTGCAGGTTGAGTCCTGTGTTGTCAAAATATATTTTTTCAAAGGGAGCAACATGAAGCGGTTTCAGTAAACGCTGGAGGAAATATACACACACAGGAGGTGCCAGTATCACAAGAGCCCTGTGTGACAGATGGTCAGAAACTAGACTGACCAGGCGAGATCACAGCATGCTCCATTTCAGGGCTTCCTTTGTCTCTGTTTCAAATACCGTAACATAAATCTGATGAGGCATTTTCAAACTCCAAAGAACTGGGCTATTTCTAGCTTATTAAATTATTTTCGCACCCAAGAGTTCTTGTAATCTTGACAGGACTTTTAATGTTACGACATTAAACCTGGGCAAAAAAGAATTTATGTCTTAATTTTTTCTTTTTTATCCACAGCTAGTGGATTAGCAAAAAAAATATAAATAAATATTATCATCTGATGTAAAATTTATTGATTAAGTCATATTTGATTAAGAAGAAAATAAAAACAGTGAAACAGTTCACACAGTTCAGCCACAATAATAAAACCAATTTAATAATACAGATCATCTGCCAACAGATTCTCTTGTGGGGACAACTTGGATAATGCATGTGGATTTTATTTTGATCCATCTAAACAATGTATGAAGCACATACCTTCTCCCCAGTGGCAGTGGCCTCTTTCCCTCAGGTCAGTGGGTGAACTTCAAACTGCAGGAAAAGGGTTCAGCAGTGCCTGAAGAAACACCACAAGAAACATAAAGCCACTGAACACCAAGATCCCAGTAACGGTCAGCATCCTGGAGTTAGATTGGATCAAGCCTATACTATAGAAGGTCCATCCTACAGAATCCTCTCATCCTGATAATCGAAGATGAGGACACCCTCAAACTTCTTGTTGTGTACTCAGTTCCTGTGAATTTCTTTACTACGTAAGGTCAGAGATGTATGGCAGATCTGCTGTTGGTGTACAATTCTATCTTGCACTTTAACCTCCTAAGACCCGAACTCTTCCACGACATGCATTTTTGATTTCTCTTTGATATTTGAACTGATTGGGACCCAATGAATGTAAAAACAAAGAATTACCAGATTTTTTTTTTTTTACCTGATTTTTGTTTCTAAGAAAAATGACAGCCACATATGAGGATATTCGTTTAGAATTTCAATAGAACAGTAGCAGTATATTGTCCTCGTAAGTGGATATCAGGCCCTTGTAGAGCAAAATATCCCAAAATGTGATGTCCACATATGTGGACGCCAGGTCCTAGGAGGTTAAAGGCTTTTATCTTGGTTTCAGACTTTTGGCTTGAAAAGACTTCCCAATGATAGGATTTGGAAATTGGGAAATTTTTTCTTTTTCTTTTATTTTCAATTCACAGATTTATAAATGTTTGATAAGTTTATTAAAAAAATAGGCCAATAGATAACAAAAATAACCAGTATTTTTTGTTGCTGATATCCTGGTAGCTGCCTGACATATCAAACAGAAGTAAAATACTGCATTGGATAACAAATAAATAACTCAGTGAAACATTTGATTTTCAACTGAAGAAGTCACAGCATGAACTAAAGCAAATAATGCATGACAAAACTCATGGATGTGGTGTTCAATAAGCTGGCATTAAAAAAATAGATCCAAGAATGAAAGTAAGCAGTAATGGCTACTAGTTAGTAATAAAGAGAGTCATAGCACCTCTTAAAGAGTGTGTGTGTGTGTGTGTGTGTGTATAAGTAAGTACTGCAGAGTATTGTTTGAAATTATTTATTGATTTATTTGTCATACATTTTTTATGTATTTCCTGTTATGGATGTCAAACACTCAAACCTGAACCTAAACTGTCAGTGCTCATCAATTTCTTTTCTCTCAGCGGAAAGGTTGTAAATGATAATGTGACTCATATGGTTGAAGCGGATGCTAATGAGCTTGATTTTCCTCTGCGTGACCTCTTAACTTTCCAGGACTATAAGCAACCCCATTTGTCGGAAATGTTTTTCTTTCAGTGAGTGCATCTATTTTAAGAACTCCTGAGCGGTCAGACTTCTTCCAGCTCAGTCTCAGTAAGAATGCAAAGGGAAAGGTACAGCAGCTACCCAGTCTGTTTTCTTTGTTTTCTTTCACGCCAGTATATTTGAGCAGATCTGATGTTTAATCCACACTTCAGGTGTGTTCTATTTCTGCAGACTGAATATTGCTTCACTTGTGTAAAATGTCTGAAATTTTAATCTAGGGTTACTTAACCATCTTAGTCATGTGTGTATGTAGTACTTGTTGTCATAGCAGTGTTGACGGTAAATGTGAATTTCCTTATAATAAAGCTTACCCTCACTTTCTCCCATTCATGCAATGCAAAATAGAGAAATGCACTGACTATAATGAGGATCTTTCTAAATATCTATCTAAGGCAAGTTCCATTTCTCTTTTAAAATCACTTCGATTGATCGTTGAGTTGGGCACCAACGTGATTCAGGTCACTGGATTGTCACCATCGATATTCTTTCTAGTGCTTAGTTTATTGCAGTGCACGTGATTGCCCACCAGGTATCATGTGCCAAAAAATTTGTCCACTTTAGCATGGAGCCATCAATTCTTTTCATTACAGAACCAGCCACTAAAATTCCCTGCAGCTGGTTGCGTGATTGTTTAATAATTGGGACTGTTGGATCAATGTCAAACACCAGTCTGTGAGCGTGCATAAGCCCATTTATCTGCTGGTTAGTGCTGTGACAAGCCCAGCTGACCTCAGACAATTGGTGATAGTGGTTTTTAAGAGCACACTATTACACTGTGGCTGCAGTCCATCGTTATTCAAGCACTGCCTTTTAATAAATAACAGCTAGTGGAATCCAAGTTATATATTGCATTTGGTCAGAAACTCATTAAAAAATACTTTGCACTTACATTATGAATAGTTCTTCCCTTATCAAAGTCAAGTGACAACCTCCAGAGCTAAGAAGTGAGTGCCAAAAACTGAATTTCCTCTAATGGCCACTTGACACACCCCTGTTAAAGTTAATAATAACATGTTTACAGGCGGGTAGCAAAAAAAAAAACCTTGTTGGCGGCTACTCTATTACACACATTGGATTTTGGAAGTGTGACCACTTTGAGAGGTGTCTTGACACAGTAAGCTGTCTGTTAGGCCTTGCCTCAGCTAATTAAAATCATTGTGTTTGTGGAGCATTTTTACAGAATTATCCGACACATATGAGCTTCTGTGTGCTGCACCTTCTTCAAGAAATGAATGAAATCCAAGGATTTTATCAGTCTGTTGGTTAGCATTAAATAAATATCTGTGTTTCTCACATGTAGCTTACTGCTATATAGAATTTTTTGAGTTTTCATTTATTTTGGTGTAGGTAAATCTCTACAAAAGAGTGCCAGCATAAGCAAAAAGAGTCAGGTAGCAGCAAAAAATTGAGTTGAGGTGACAGTGGCTCACAGCTACTAAAAAGCAAAAAAACAAAGAAAATCACAAGTCTCAACACTTCATTAAACCTACTGCTGCAGTGGCCAATATAAGATATAAGGTGAGCACATGCTTCCTGCTACGTGTTTATTAGTTTCCAGTTCATCAGCCCAGACCAGATCATTTTAAACAGTCTAGAGACCAAATGACATCTAAACTAGACGGGCATGCAGATCATAACAAGTACTCTAAAATTACTCTAAAAAGAACTATTATGTATTACACATTACTCCTTACTTTCCTTAAAAGTAACGTAGTACGTTACTTAATTACTTACCAGACAAAGTAATTAGTTACCCTGCTAGTATCATTACTTTCACGTCTCCGTAAAGTGACACAAATCAAAAATGAAAACCAGCCCAAAGAGATTTCAGAGGGATTATTTAGTGATTCTACTGTAAAAACATGTACAGATGGAAATTGAGGCTACAGTACTTCAACCAAGCTCATCAGTGCCTTTGCTACCTGTTAAAGTTCAAGCTCTGGCTTGTTGGCTGGAGTCTGCATACTAGCTAGCTTTGTGATAGCATGCTGTGGGTCCAAACACCTGTCAAGAACTTAAGTTGTGCTAACAATTGTGTCTATCCACATCTCTAATCCTCAAAATCTGTAGATCACTCCAAACTGAAATCAGCTGATTGTAGTACAAGTGAGCAGGAAGAAAAAGAAGCAAATTTGTGTAGATAACTGAAGAGCCTTTTTAATTTAATTACTGAATTTAGTACAGTAATGTTACATAACTGTGTTACTGAAAAATGCAAGTGATTATAGTAGTGTGTATTGTTGGAACAATAATTGTATCATGAAAAGTTGAAACTGTCATGAAAATAATTGATTTAGGAGTTCAATCTGGCCTGGGAGCGGTGAGGGAAGATTGGTATTGGTATTCAATGTTGACATGAATTTGTTCAGGAGTTATTTGTGTTTATACATGATGCAACAATGCAATGGCGCACAATCAGAATATTCAGAGTATTCAGTATAGTATAGTATAGTATAATATAGTATAATATAGTATAGTATAGTGTAGTGCAGTAGTATACACTATAGATTAATATTTATTTATTTTGAATATTTTTCAAAATAATGTGGAACACACAGTTACTTATATGTTTACAAACCAAATATTGGCATGGTTAAGTAAAAAGGATTACACACACACACGCGCGCACACACACACACACACAGTATTGTTCTGGTTCAGTATTGTCCATGGTGTTGCTGGGAATTTGAGCAGTTATCACATATCTTTGCACCCTTTGAGCGACTGCCATGTGACCTGGCTGCAGCTAAACATTCTCTGATCTGGTCTGTTTCTGGGCTGAGCTAAGTTTAGAGGCCTGCAGAGAGGACAGGGACCTGAGAGGATTTCTGGGTGAGGCAGATGGAGCCCTCAACTGCTGCTATATCGTCTGCACCCTTTCCCAGTCTTTATATTTTTCCTTTCTGGCATGGTACTAAAATTTGCAAATGTTCTAGCCCAACTTGGAGGATGGTTTGGATGTGAGATCTGAGAAAAAGCCAATTTTTAGTAGTCCTCCAAAAAGTTGATTCTGTTCATCTGGACGTAGCGTTTTTGTGGGAGAAACGTTTCGTCACTCATCCAAGTGACTTCTTCAGTCTCAGCTGACTGCAGGTTTCCCAATCTTATAAACAGTACATTTGCATAATGACTGAAACCAGCCCACTGAAGGAACAATGGGCTGGGAGGTCAGTTCCTTAATCTTAATTATGCAAATTCTCATGACCATTGATCAGGGCTGGACTGGGACAAAAAATCGGCCCGGGCATTTTGACTAGAGACCGGCCCACCAAAAATGTGACGTCATTCAGGGGTAAAACCGCAAAGGATTCTGGGAACTTGTGGCAAGAGGTACTAGCGCATGCAGGCTTTCAATTGAACTCAGTTACACAGCGATAAAAAGAAACACAAAAATGGCAAGAAGCTGTTGTATTATTAACTGCAATAGCCGGTGTTGTGCCAAAAAGTGATTGTCTGCCAAAAACTGATTCCGTATTGCCATGATGCGTATTTAAATTGCTATAAGTAACTTGTTGGGCTATAATATGTGAAACATATGTCAAATGCATCCCTCATGGATGACATAAAGTCATCTCTCCATCTCTCTCTGCTGCTCTTCTGTCTCCTCTGTCACAGACTTCTCCACTTTTGATGATAAATCAGCCTGGTGCAACATGTAAGGATTGGCACAATTTGTTAAGATTTTGAGGAGTTTGAGAAACTAACCTTAAGCATAAAATAAAATTTACTATCAGTAACTTCATAGCACCCGCCCAGCAGTATATAAACTCCGTCATGCTAGCTAGACGCGTACCAGTTATTCTAAGCGACTGTAAAAAGTCAGCACAACGAAAACAAACTCCAACTAAACTTGGTTTATATCTGACACAGACAGACAGCAGGTCATAACTTCTTACCTGAAGTTCAGTTCCTCTGCCACTATGACCGGCGGCCGCCTCGGGTCTCTCCTCCTCTTGCCTCCCCTTTCCCTTATCCACCTGCTGGCCTCCACCACTTGCTGATGTTGCTAAATCTGTGGAAGCTATGCCATAGCTACCGCCAAACAATTCAGTTATTTTTACACATTTGGCAGCGTCTGCCTGAAGGGCTTGTTTCTTTTTGGCCCTAATTTTTTCTGCACCTCCTTTCCTTTTTTTGTTCTCCATTTTCTTTAGTTCGTCTATAAGATTGCTAAACAAGGGGGAGGGTGCATCCGACCTCCTCGGCTGTAATTGGTCCAGCCCAGAGTCGATCATGACCAATTGGCCAATCCAACACCTTTCATTATTTATACCCTTCCAAAAAAAAAAAAAAAAATCGATCGGCCCATAAAAACAAAAAATCGCCAGCGGCCCACCGGGCAAATGCCCGGTATGCCCGATGGCCAGTCCAGCTATGCCATTGATCAACAACCACTGACCAAAACCCACTGATCAAAGACCACTGATCAATGGCCATGAGTACCATTCACAGAGAGTTGGGGAATGGCTGCAATCACAGCATTGTAAGATGGCGAAAGATGTACCCTTAGGCCCCCTCCTTGATTCAGAGATGGTCTTTCCCTTTTCACATGAATGGCCTCCTTGACTCCACGCTCAAACCAGCGTTCCTCCCTGTCCAAGATGTGTACATCCTCATCCTTGAAAGAGTGTCCACTGGCCTGTAGGTGTAAATAGACTGCAGAGTCCTGGCCTGACGAGGTAGCTCTTCTGTGTTGTGCCATCCGCTTCGCCAGAGGTTGTTTGGTTTCCCCGATGTATAAATCCTGGCAATCCTCCTGGCAACTTAACAGCGTACACTATGTTACTCTGTTAGTGTCGGGGGACCCGATCCTTGGGGTGGACCAGTTTTTGGCGCAGCGTGTTTTGGGGTTTAAAAGCCACAGAGACCCGGTGTTTAGAAAAAATGCGTCTCAACTGCACCGAGTTAATGTGATCCGTGATCCAAATTTAATTAGTTTTGTATTTCTGCCATCCAGCAATAAAACCGTGTTTTTGAGCTCATTTTTGCCTCTGTGAGTCTGCATTTGGGTCCTATCCTGCCTGCTTCATGACACTTATGGTTTCAATTATAGAGGAAATCAACAAAAACTAATTATCTAACACAGAAAAGTAACCTAGAAGCCAAGTGCACACAGAATAAATCAACTATTGTCATTATAGCTAAGGAAACTATCATTTTGTATGAATTTTGTCACTGAAATCTTTGCTGCTATTATTTCTTAATAGGCTATAGAGGGCACTGGGCCACAGCGTGTCTTTGTTCAAACAATAAAAATCTCCAAATTATGTTGTGTCTTGAGCCACTTCTTTCAAATAAATTAACACATATAAAATATTGCTAATGCATAATATCAGCAACTAATTTTTGATTTTTAATTATTAATGTAATGCATCTGTTCAGACACTATTTGTACTAATCAGCTGCCTAATTTAGAAGCCTTTTACCTCAGCTTTTTATCTTTCATCTGAGTCCTTGAATGCAACTCCCACCTAAGCTTCCTAATGTGACTGTATTATGTACTTCAGCCTGCACCACTGTTAGCATGTATTATGCTCTAAATATTTCATGAAGTGACTCATGAAAAACTGCTGCTGAGGCCACTCCAAACCTTGTTGAAGCCCTCAACATCGTGTCAGCTGACTAGCTATAAAAGCTTGCTCGCCTTAACGAATTTCATTAAAATGTATCACAGGGGCTTCTTATATGTGTAGATAGATTTTTGTAATAACTGGTCAGTTCTACATTTCAGTCCACAACAGGGCAAATAAATGTGGCTAAATTGTTATCTCTATGATTGTCAGAATTTTCTCATTATTTGCTTTACGAACGTTGAATGTATAGCTGATCTGTTGTGTTCCAATACTTGGGTACTAAGTGTAAGTGCATAGTAAGTGTTGGTGAAACTACCTTAAATACACTCACTGGCCACTTTATTAAGTACCCCTTGCTAGTACTAGGTTGGAGTCTGTTTTGGTTTCAGATCTGCCTTAATTCTTCGTGGCATAGATTCAACAAGGTGCTAGAAACATTTCATTCTGTTCCATATAGACATAATAGTGTCACAAAGTTAATTTAGATTAGTTGGCTGCATGTCTGTGATGTGGATCTTTCATTCCACCACATCCCAGAGGTCCTGTAATGGATTGAGATCCGGTGACTGTGGGGCCATTTGGGTACAGTGAAGGGGCCCAAAGTGTACCAAGTAAATATCGCCCGAACCAGTCAGGATGGATCCATGCTTTCGTGTATACCTTAATACATAGTTGCTGTCATGTGATTGACTGAATATTTGTGACCACTTCCTGTAAAAGGTTTTGTTTTTTGTTTTTTTTATAAATAAACAATATTTACTTAATTGTGCTAACAAGCAGTTGTACAAGTGTATACTGTTCACTGTCCTAGTAGACACACCAGTAGCTAAGATCCCACAGAACATATTTGGATAGTTCTGAGTTTACTAACTGCAAACACTGTATAGTTAATTGCTAGCCGTTTTAGAGGAGCAGTAGAAATTAAAGAGTTTTTTTTAAATCCTGCAGCGTTACTTAAGCTCAGTTTAAGGCTTAAATCTTCTTAGGTGTTGAACAGAACTGTGCTCCTTATGATCTTGAACTTCAAACTGAAACAGCTGATTTTTCATTGGAATCCCACCCTGTCATTAGAAGAGCGACAGAGAGACGCTTGCAACAGTTTAACTGACTACCTACGTGCCCGCATATTACTGAGCTCCTGGCCTACCTGCTTTTTAAGAAGAGCCTTTAAATTACCATTGCCCAATTTGCTCATCTTAGATGGAGGCAGAAAAACTGTAGTTTTGCCATGAAAGTGTCAGGCACTGAGAAGTCTAAGGAAAAGATAATGCTACATACTGAAACAGTGTCACACAGTGCTTTACTTGGAGATTAGATGTACTTTTGTATCAATGCAAGAGGCAGTCAGTGGACAGAACAGGGTGCTACTAAGGATATATAACGGCTTTCAACTGCCAGAACTGTTGTGTTGGTGAAATACAAAATACTAATTATATCTATATACTAATTTATATATAAAACCAAAGGGAGGATGCTTTTCAATAATAATACAGTACACACGGTGCAGTTAACCTTCAACTTTGTAAGTACAGACAAAACACTTCAGACTTAAAGCATGTCAAAAGCCCTGTTTGCACAGGTTTACTATTATCAGGGCACCTCATGTAATTTAGGGCACATACACATCGGTGTGTTTTGTCCAGCCCATTCACACACGAGAAATCTTTATGTAGTTTGCGGTTAAAGAACTAACATTAACAACTTTTAAAAAATCATCTAAATCAAAATACTGCCATAAATGAGCTAAAAAGCCTAAAGACACCAAAATGCTATTCTCGTTTTGTTTACTGCAGTTTTATAATTCAGGTGGAGGAACGAGGCAGATGAAAGGTGTAGAAAACACAGATTAGCAACTGACTAATGTTATGACAGGACTCCTCTGTTTAGTGAAATATGGTACATAGTATGTGTTGGAATTTTAACTTTGCAAGCTTCAGACATTGCAATTTTGCACAGTTGACCTCTGCAGTTATTACAAATAACTAGAGTTCTTCTAATAACAGTCCTGTGCAAATCAGGCATCTTGTTCAGTACACAGAATTAAAATAGAGCTCCGGTTGTTGCAATTTTAAATTTACAAATTATTATCAAATAATAAGTTAATCTTTTCAGTTGTTACCATTATTGCTTTCTAACATCTGCGTCTGATTTGTCTGTACTTAAATATTTATAGTTATAAGTTATACATTGTCATATAATCCAGATGTATTTATAGTGACTGCCACCTTCTTGATGATGATCATGATCAACTCTAATATGTTTATGGACCAACATGCTGTTGTTCCTTCACTAAGACTAACCGCTAAATATATTCTGCTGAAATATTTGTTTTAAGTGCTCAACACAATGACATCTGCTTGGCCTAATGAGGTTTAGTTTAAAATGCGCCCTCTGAACAACTTTTTAATAAAGTGTAGAAACACAGAAACATTCATTACACAACTGGTAATCTCAGTCACACTTATACTACCTAGTTTTTAATCATTCAGCCATATTTTCAAAGAGTAGCATAAGAAACCAAGAAGTGAATTGCAGTCAATTACATTTTTTTTTTTCGTGCTCTGATGATCACCACAAGGCCAAAATGTTAGCATGTTTGAACATGTTTATTGACATGACCACAATAAATTGGGGGGAATTGACATATGTCTTTTTTTGTGCAAATGTTAGCTTTTTCGTCTGCCTTCACACAAATATGAGCTTTCTTATTACGTAGGGTTTAACATCCACCCACCATTTGCAGCTATAACAGCTTCAACTCTTCTGAGAAGGTTACGGAGTGTGTTTATGGGAATTTTTTCACCTTTCTTCCAGACGCACATTTGTAAGGTATGATGTTGGATGAGAAGGCCTGGACCAGCACCAGCAGAAAGGTTCGGTTTTCAGACCTCAAAAGACAGAACTGGCTCTGAAGTGATACTGCATTGGTGGTATTTTTGACTTCTGAAGGATTTTTTTCACATCTGGCACCCCCCTGTGAGCCCCTTGGTGTTGATTGTTGATAGATAAAAGAATAGACAGATAAGATACTGAAAGACATTCTCTTTTCCATCTTGCTGAAGGGCTCTGACCTGTCTTTAGATCAACCTTCTAATGCGATATGCCTACTTTTTGTTTCTTGGGGGCATGAGAGTAGGGCATGAATGGAAAGGTGAACATAATGGCAGCGTTGCCGAGGGAACGTGGAACATGATACTGCAGTGCGAGTCAGTAAACACGGTGACTGGTTAGGCACTGCTGTACCCTGTAACATAAGAACTCAGAGTACTCACCTGTAGCCTCTTAGATCAGCAGCCAAGACAATGGAGTAGATCCATGTATCATTTCATTAATAGCCAGTGTTTCCAGAAAAGCGTCATTGCTATTTTTATAGCACTTCATCCATTTAAGGCTGGAAATTCATGTATGTGGAGGTGGAGAAAATGTTCAGCATATCACTGTGAAAATGAGAGGGACGCTTTCCATCTGTTGATTGGATGGAAATGATTATTATGGAAAATAATAATAAAAAAAGCTTTGTTCCTCCCTTCACCCTTCAGAAATATATCTCTTCCAAGTTGGTCCGCAGACCAAAGCATGCCATATTAGGAAATAAGAACACTTGTGAGCACATCCATCACTATAAATCCAGCTCTCTTGGAGGTTTAGAAGAGCAAAACATTCATGTTAATGGCACAGTGCCTTTACTTAGCTTTACTCAAACACATACCCAAATACCAGTGCTGGTACCGTGCATGTCCCACATTGTACCAGAGCTTTATCTGAGCAGCTGTGCAAGAAACCCCGAGACCCCGAAGGAAGGTGCCAAGGGCGGGACTCAGTTATCTTTCAGCTGTAAAAGCTAGTGCTGGGGATTAACGTCACTATTCTAAGACGCAGTAATAAGATGCAACTGCCGCCCTTCATCTTTTTACCGATGGCAGCATCTGCTTCTGATTGCCCTAAACACTGTGTTTGGCATCCCTTCGTAAAACTTTCAAGGACATTGCGTGATGGTTGTAAGCAGGGACACGAAGCAACGTGAACACGGAGGTGGTCAGAAATGACAAGATCTACATGAGGTTTATGTTAAAGGAGGTGGTTTATTCACAGAGGCCACTGAGTGAAACTTGTATAAACCAATGTTCAAACTATCTGCTGATGCTCTATATAGCTTGACATACAGTAGGGCATGTGTTTATGTTTTTATTTGAAATAAGCCAGAGTTAAAAAGCGACGGAAATCACTTGTTTAAAGAGATGAAGGTATTGCCGCTGCCTTTCTTTTGCTCTGGTGTTTTTGTCCTGCAAAACATACCAGACAGGTTTGTCAGTAGAACAAAATATATACCTGTGTTATATAAGAGCATTAAGTTTTTAGTTTGGGTGTCTTAGACTTGTCTCGCCTAGTATTAAAACCGTCCCGCTTACTAATCTCATAAAGAAAGTGAGGTATGTCATCGTGCACTTTTTCACCTCGGATGGCTTTGCGCGTGCAAATACTACCATTACTTTAATGCTCATGTCAGCTTGCTGTACTCTTCCGCATGTGACAAAGTGGAAATATGAGAGTGCGTGTCATGATGGTTGATTACTCCTGCTGCTTCAGCAGTAGCAGACCAGCCAGTCACCTTTGACCTTTTTAATTCTGAAGTGGTCTCTGGAGCCTGAGGAGCAGGGGGTGGGGATAAGGCTCCTGCTGCTAAGTGAGATCAATCAACACCATGTATCACAGTTGACCATCTCTTCCTGCATGTGTGAAATTTGAATAATTCATTGACACGTTACCCTCCGGGGGATATTCTCTTAAATTGGATTATGAAAATGGATTGCTGTATAGGCTTCGTAATAACTGTAATATTTATACATGGTCCAAAGTGGCAGTGTGCATGTTCTTTTACTCTTCAAAAAGGGACTTTTTTCAGACGCAATGAGGATGCCATAATAGGAACATTAAAGTCTTCTCACATCTGGGCTTTTAATGCCATGCTTATAATGGGTTTGTCCAAAAACTTCACATTTGATTTTGTTAGAGAGCTCATCTTTGAAAATTTATGCTTGGAACCTCTGAAAAAGGTCTTTGTATTCCTAAAGAACAGGATGTGCTCATGTCAAGGTCACTCCCTTGTCTTTCTGTGCTGTCATTGTGTTTTTTTTTTTCATTTTCCCTTTTGCAAAAAAAGAGCTTGAATCTGTTTGTAACTGTGAAACAGACTTCGCTTTGCCAAAGAGGCTTTTCATTGGAAAAGCTGGATGATTGGCTGCAGTGGCAATAATATTTCAATGCTGTTGTCCCCTCCGGTCACAAGGGGTTCAGCCAATTCGTGTTACCAAAGGTCAGGCCCATCTGGAGTGCTGTTTACATTCTGGGACACCCTCCTTTGTCAGACACCATCCATGAATAGTGTCACACACACTGGAAATCACACGGCCTCGTCCGAGTACAGTCTGTGTTCCAGCCAACCTACAATACTCGGTATGCGAGGAATGCTGTACGCTCCATTTTAAAATGAGGCAGACAAAAGAGCAGTTGGATTGATTTTTCCTCGTGTACTGTCACACTTATCGAGGCCTCACATACACTGCTCCTTTATAGTCTTCCTCTGTTTGGGTGCATTGTAACTGAGATAATGTTACTGTTCTAGTGAAGGTCACATCTGCAAGTTGCAATGGTGCATCTGTGCTCTGAGTTTGCTTGACTGTGATACAGTGCACCAACAACTGTTGTTTTATCCTTTATTTTTCATTAAGATGAGGCTCGTACACAATATGTTGGTCTGATTGTTTTGTTTTGTGTGGAGAAAGGATTGCACATTACAGATAGCAGATGCTCGTTGTCTGTTAACATTACAAGCCAGGCTTTACTTTTAAATTAAAAGAGTCTCTGCTCTGTCATTGCTGCCTTTCAGGACAAGCTGTATCATCTCTGCTTCAGTGTAAACTGGTAGCCTTCATTTGGACTTAGCTGCCAAAACATGCTGTAAAAGCCATCCTTCTGTATTAAAGTTTGCTTTGTTTTCTTTTACAGTTTGCGGAGCTCAACCAACATTAGATTCCTCAGTAAAAATAAATCTTGCGCACTAGGTTGAACTCAACGGTGACCAGAATCCTTCTGTCTTTAGGAAAAAAATATATAGTCCAGTGTATCAAAGCTTCTTTATTCTATATATTGGTCACATGTCTGGCTGCTCATGCCTGCTAATTTAAACTGTTCTTCATTGCTCAGTTCTTTAACAAATTATGAGGGACTTCAAACACCACAACATAAGAGTGACATGGCTCAATAACTGAAGAATTAGAAAAATGTTTTTATTCAATGTTCTTTATTTGATTTTTGTGCACTTGCTTCATTTCAGCTCAGCGTGGGAGTCTCTTCTGCTGTTGTTGTGCTCAGCTCTGTTCTGCTTATTTGTGCGTCATGGTGAAGCAGTCAGATGTATACAGTTGAGCGCAACAGACGAAACAGATCACGATATGATTATTCGACTTGGCGACAACTCTAAAAGAGTTGAGAGTAGATTAGCATGAGTTAATCTATCTAAAACAATCCCAAATGTCTGAGTCCTTGGGAAAACACCGAGCGCAGCTGTGTGGTGTTTCTAGCGCCAATATGGCCACCAAAGCTAATCATACGCACATAAGACAATGCTTGCAATTTCACCAAATGCATTTGGAGAAGCACTCCATGAGTGTCTGTGAGCTCAAAATAGAACCGGGTGTATTTTTGATATAAGGCGCATTAAATTGCACAGAGCGGATGATGAGGGCGGTAAGTCAGACAGAGGAAAGGAGAATCGGTTCAGTTTTCAAAGTAAAAGACTCGTGGCAGACTAAACATTCTGCCTCTGACTCTCTGGGGGTTGTGATTTGACCCCATGCAAAGGACAGAAAAAAACAGAGTCAGACTTAAAATCAAAGGCATGCACGTGGTGTAATGCAACCTGAGCATTACACCAGGTGCTGTGAAACAATATAAGCGACAGGAAAAATAACTATTAAAATAACCAGTTGGTTGGCATATATTCGCAGCTTTACTTTGCTAACTCAATAATGCAGATAACTGATCAGCCATGGAGGCAGTTCATTACATTTAAGCACATAGACATGGTTAATACAACCTGCTGAAGTTTAAACTGGGCCTCAGAATGATGAAATATGGTGATTCGAGTGACTTTCAATGTAGCATTGTTGTTGGTGCCAGATAGGCTGGTCTGAGTACTTACTGCTGATCTACTGGGATTTTACCGCACAGCCATCTTTAGTGTTTACAGAGAATGGCCCAAAAAAGAGAAAATATCCAGTGAGTGGTGGTTCTCTGGGAGAAAATGCTTTGTTGATGCCACAGGTCAAAGCACTAGCTATTTGGAGTTGTTAGGAAGGGAACAGTAATTCAAATAATCAGTCGTTATAATAAAGGTTAGCAGAAGAGCATCTCTAGGTGCGCAAGACATGAAACTTTGAAGAAGATTTACTACAGCAGCAAAAGAACATATCGACTGCCTCTCCTTTTAGCTAGAAACAGGGAACTGTGGCTACAGATCACAGGGTTCATCAAATTTGGACAACACAAGATGGGGGAAAAATGTTGCATGATCTGATGAGTCTCAATTTCTGCTGCAACATTTGGATGGCAGGGTCAGAATGGAGCAAACAGCATGAAAGCATGGATCCATCCTCCCTTGCATTTATAGTTCAAATGGGATCATTGTGGACGTCTTTTTAACGTCAAACTCATTTTAGACGCCATTTTTTATACAGCTTCTATAGGCTTTGTAGTCCCATGATTCCAGAGGGTGGAGGACATGTTTCCTATAGGCTACCAGTTATTTTTTCTGTAGCTTTATTCACACCTTTGTATAGGTCTCCATTTATCATCTGTGACTGAGACAATCAAATGTTATTGGAAAATGATCTGGAACAATATGCCACCTTCTGAAATGGTACTATATCATAACAGTTACGTGTAAAGGAATGCAGAGTGATCAGGAGACATCTCCAACATGGTGCGGGCTCTTGACGCTAAAACAAAAGTAAGCAGCTGCATGGTGGATTTTGGAGCAGAAATGTCTCCAGCTTCTCACAGGCAGTTTGCAAAATGCGTGCATTGGCAAAGTCTGTCAAGCAGATAGTTCAGTTCATATATACACACCTGCACAAACGTCTTGCAGTCAACCTAGCGATCACATTCATTTCCTCCTACAATCATCAGCTCTTCACAATAAAACAGGTTACTTGTAAAAATGAACCATATAAAATGCAAATGCTCATTATTAAGCACATTGTACACTTTTTAAAAGGAATTCCATTTTTTTTCTAAACACTTTAACTATTATTGTTTTACATTTTACGTGGATTTCAATGCTTTTAATATTTTTCCACAAGTTGATTAATTGAAAAAAATAAACCAACTTTAAAAAAAAGAAAGAAAGTAAAATAATAAAAAACCCTCACATGTGCTGAATAAATCAGTAGGCTAACACATAATAAATTGTTTGTTTATAAATAATCTGTATTCATATCTATCATGTTGATATTTGTAAATAAAAAATTGTCCACATGACGTTCAAAAAGTTCAAATTTTGAAAGCTCAGTATCATATTGACATCCAGGTTGGGTCATGGTTGGATGTTCAAATTGTGAACCTAGTTTATTCAACATCATATAGATGTCCGGGATTGGTCGTGGGCCGACAGAGCCAATATAGACACGAGCAGCGTGTCTTTCCGACGTCCAATGTTTAATGGGTATGCACCAGATTTGCTTGTCAGTAGGGCTCAAACTGTCCTTACAGTCAATACTCAGGTAGACCTGATTTACAAATGATGTATGATTATTATATCTTTTTCTTTTTATGATTTTATTCACTTGAACAAATTGCTTATAGTTTCGTAAACAGTTAATATGATATTTATTTCAAACTGAGTCATAACAGATGTCACTTTAGGGAGAGCTGCAGTCCATTTGCATAATGTGTTACAGTCTGTTTGCTTTATCGACTGCTGTGCCACCTCAAACATTAAACAGTTGAAATGGAATTATTATCATTATTAGTGCTAATAGTAAACTATATATTTTTTCCTCCACAGTAATCACATTAAGGGAATGGGTTGGAATCCATCTGTTAATTACCAAAAATATTTGGGTCTCCAGCTTGTTTCACCTCCAACTGGTAAGTTTGTTTTTATTCTGTCTGGTGCTCAGCAGGGAGCATATGGTGGGTTTATTAGAGCTTGTGCTGGAAATATACTTTCGACCTACAGAAATTAATGAGATCTGACTACCCGCTACATGCCAAACATGAACACTAAAACACTCAGCTAAGGCTCCCAAAGGCTCTTCAAAGATGTTTTAATTACCAAAAAATTCATCTGTACACACATCATGGGATACTAAATATGTTGGACTTTTAGTAAGATGGGGAATTGTTGCACTCCAAGGCATAATTATTTTTTTAGAACACACAATTAATCCACCAATTCAGAAAAAACATGCAGAATAATAAATAATATAAATGAAAATTGTCAGTCAAAACAATTACATTTGATATGCTGAATTTAAGAGCTACCATGATTCCTCCTCCTTTCCACTTTCCTCTTAATGACTTTTCTTCTACCTGGCGTGGAAAGCATTGTTATTAACTGTTGAAGGATTGGATGTATATTGTCAGTTGACCAGTGTATGTCCTTCTGACAACATGTACATAGTTGTGGGAGCTTTGTTTGTGTTTGTTCAGGAAAAGTGGGATCACTTGGTTCTGACTAACCATTATTGTCAAGTGCATTGTTGTCCGTGCCATTGGTCTGCGGTGTACCAGTGTGTAGGTGGTTAACAGCTGTCCGCTGCGGTAGGTGACCCGTAGCGCTCTCGTTATGGTCGCGCCTGCCTCCCAGATGTGCTCAGAGCATCGGCATAATCATGCAGTTGTTTCTGACAAATTTGTTGCGACACATAAGTTTTAATCATCGCGAGCAATCCAAACACTTTTACCTATCCACTCACTGCCCCGAGGAATTTCAGTTGACCTTTTTCCAGGGATGAATATCAGCATGCTTTGGGAGCAGTGGCGAGCAACTGCTAGTCACGCAATTCAATTACCACATAGAATAGACATTGTGTAGGCTTCCATGAGCTGGACACACACTCATGCACGCAGTCTGTGCCCCAAAGGGATGATCCACATTAGAGTGTACATCATATTATATCCATTCTGACAACAAATCCTGGTGAAGGTACACAATTAAGAGCAGCTGAGTTAATGATTAAATAGGTCTTATGCTAACCACCAAGGGCATTTCACAGTTACCAGATCATAAATATTAAATTTGGACTTGGGCACGCAAAGAAAAGAGCTCAACAGTAACAGGGAGCTTTTGCTGCTACGAGGAGCACCTCCCTTCCTCTGTCCACTCCTCTCCCACCCTTCCACAGAGGCAGCCTATGATGTAATGCTCCTGCTGCTGATAGAGCAACCCCCTCTCCTGCTTTTTTTATATATTTATATTTACCCCTCCCCTTCCGATTTGCTACTGCTGCCGTTGCACTCGCTGGTAGTGATAGTGGCGGTGGATGCATGCGTGCGGTGCCGGTTCAACTGCATCCTTGTGCAGGGATCCCTGCAGAGCTTTCTTTTCTCTGTCACCACTTGAATGAGAGCCACTCCTACTAAGCACTGCAAGACCTTGTCCTCTGCTGATGAAAGGTAATTCGTCTGGCATTATGACAGAAGAAATTCACGGGGAAAAGAGGGGAAAGAGAGGAGGAGAGTGAGTGAAATAGGGAGTGATATACAGTACAGAGGGTTGACTGACTGTCCAGTTAGCTGCTGAGTAAATTGGTCTAGTTGCTGAAAGCTTCTTCTCGCCACAGTGCTGGATGTCATGGCAATTGCTCCCTCAGTGTGCGTGCATGTACTGTATGGTGTTGGTTTCCATGGTAAAGATGAGACGGATCCCCGTGCTGGCTCAGAGGTAATTCAGCATGTGTCGTGGAAAGCTATAATTACCTTTATTTTGAAATGATTTCTCATCTCCTGTGCAGAATTTTCCCTCAGGTTCTTTTTCTTTTTTTATGGATTTAAATATTTTTTAAAGATCACAGCTTTGTTACACTTTCTCTTATAAAAAAGAAGATTTGCATGTGATAATAATTTTGTACTTCCTTGGAATATTTGACCCATTTTGACTTGTCCGCTCAAAAAAAGAAAAAAAGAATAACTGGGCGTGTACAATGACAGCCATGTAGCTGATACGAGCAAAGCAGTGGGCGTTATCTGCATGCAGATTTTCAACTGCTTCAGAAATGAGCAGCAGTTTACAGAGCGTTGTGGTTACAGTGCTTCATCAAACACTTTTTTGAACGGCATGTGTACTTCCAGCACAGCATCACAATTGGACGGTTCTAAATGGATAGTAGTTGATTATTTTCAGGAGTTGTTTAACCTTAACTCTTTCGCTATATCAAATGCTAACTTAATATTTCATATTTCGTCTGCCCCACATGTAGATGGCCTTATAACTAATTCATCTTGAGGGTTTTCCCTGTGTTTGAGTCATCACTCTCTTCCTCTTCCTTTTTCTCTATCTATTCATCTCACTGGGTCATTTCCCTGAGTACACAGTGCATTAGTAGTATAACATTTCTCTTTTGTAGTAATTGGCTTAATGAACTAACACGTCTCTGAAGCACAATCTCATTAGCTCTTTGGGATCATGATTTATTCTGGATTGCAATTTCTGCTTGGATTAGATAAAGAGTAACCATGCTTTTCAAGGTTATTTTATGGTTATCGCACTGGGTAGAAGTCATTTGTAATTGAAGGTGGTTGGACAGAGTATATTATTGATGAGAGCAGGCATACTGTATGCATGCTGTGACTAGGTTAAAACTGAAAGCAACAGTCCCACTTTCCATTTTCACCTCCAACAGTATCACCACCTTAAAGACAAGGTGACATCGACAGAAAAGCAGAATTTTAAAACATACTTAATTACGTTTAAGGGTAGGATGCGGTATGAAAAAGTTCTGGGGACAGGTCCATAAACATCAAAAAGTCTTTCCCGATATAAATGTGGAAGATTTCCAATTCAAGGTCATCTTCTTGGATCCAGACAGATTCCAGCACAAAAGCTCTTTATAAATGAACATTTAAACTGTGTGCTCATCAGCTCTTGTTTCAAGCTCAAATTTCATGTTTAGGATCACTTTTAGGTGGTAATGAAAGATGGCTCTCTGGCTACAACCAAGCATTTTTAGCAGAGGAGTTGAGGATTTTCAATTTTCAATCCGAGGAGGATGAACAGCATTGTTTTTTTTAGATTCAGTAAATCACTCCATGAACTTGTACAATGTTATGTTTTCACTCAGGCAGTCAGTCCAGACTCTCTCTAATGTCCAGGTGCTTTTGAGGGAAAGATCTGAACAGTGGTGGTGGCCAGAAGCCTTCTGATAAAAATAAAAAACAAAAGCAGCAGCTGCTCTGAAAAACGATCCAGAGCTGTGCCAGAAGAGGATCTTGAATGTGAGATTGTGCAAATTTAAATTGGGTATAGGTTTTGACTTTTACGGACTTACTGACCAATTGTACAATTTTATCATCAAGGCAATGGACTATGTTAAACAATGTGCTGCTAATTTCTGTGTAATGAGAATATCATCTTTTATTACAAAGAAAAGAACAAGAACTGGGGTCAGCAGTGTTACATTTGCAGGAAATGGCAGACCATGGTTAGTGTTTTTGTCAGGAGGATGGCTGCAAAGGAAATTGAAAGTTTGGACAGCATCTGTCATGACAGGATGCCGTTTGATTTTAATTAAACCTTTATTTAATCAGAAAAAACCCTAATGAGATTAATAATCTTTTTCACAAGTGTTCTGGCCTGAGATAGATAGCGCTATCTGAGATGGTGGGAGAAACAAGAGCTTCCGAAGAAAATACAACAAGAACATATAAAACTTCACTCAGGGTTCAAACCCAGGATCTTCTTGTTGTGATGCATTAATGCTAACCACCAAGCAACCATGCTGCTGCCATGGCAATCAAGTGGCTTGTTTAAAAGGTTTTCCCTCATTTTTTTCCAAGCCATCCAGTGCAGTGGACTGGTTACTCTGTCGGGCCATTTTTGGCCACATGGACACATTTTTTATACCCCTGTTTCATTGGAACTAGAACTTGTAAAGAGACAGTTGAGTTCATTTGGGCATCTGACCAAGATACCTCCTGGATGCTTCTTGGATCAGGTGTTTTGGGTGTGTTCCACTAGGAGAAGGCCTCAGGACAGACCCAGGACACACTGAAGAGATTGTATCTTTTGGCTGGCTTGAGAAGACCTTGGTGTATCCCCTGGAAGATTTGAAGGTGGTATCCAGAACACCTCATTTATTTAATATGGGGAAACATGAATGCAGTTTGTTTTCAGTCTTTCAGAAATATGTGTATATCTTTTTTTTGTTAATTAATTCATTATACTGTCCCCATCAAAACTTTAAGACCTCTTGAAAAATGTCAAAAAACTCATATGTTGCATGGTTGGATCTTAACAGGGTTCCAAGTAGAGCTTCAACATGCAATAAGAAGAAATAGGAGTGAGACAAAACATTTTTGAGCATACAATTTATTGAAAACAACTCTTAAACTGAAAGAAGCTGTTTTACAGCTGATCAAAAGTTCTAGGACCACACCTCCAAAAAAAACCTGTAAACCCCCCCAAAACAGAAATCAAAGTTTCAAACATGAACTCAGTAATGAGTATCTCCGCTGTTATTGTTGATCACTTCAAAAATTTGTTGTGGCATGCTTGATGCAAGTGTTTCCTTGAGGTGAGTGGGAACATTTCTCCAAGTGGTGAAGAC
>NW_024582475.1:168067-169681 GCF_018398535.1 Haplochromis burtoni | reverse complement strand
TGTTATTGTTGATCACTTCAAAAATTTGTTGTGGCATGCTTGATGCAAGTGTTTCCTTGAGGTGAGTGGGAACATTTCTCCAAGTGGTGAAGACGGCAGCACGAAGGGCATCTACTGTCTGAAACTGTTGTCCATTTTTGTAAACCTCCCTTGCCATCCATTCCCAAAGGTTCCCGATTGGATTTAGACCAGGGAACACGCAGGATGGTCCAAAAGAGTGGAAGAAGTCCCTTGTCCTGTGGACATTGTGTACTGTAGTGTTGTCCTACTGAAAAACCCAGTCATTACCACAAAGACGAGGGCCCTCAGTCATGAGGGATGCTCTCTGCAACATCTTGACAAAGCCAGCAGCCGTTTGACACCCCTGCTCCTGCTGAAGCTCCATAGTTCCACTGAAGGAAAAAGCACCCCAGACCATTATGGCGCTCCCTCCACTGTGACGTGTAGAAAACATCTCAGGTGGGATCTGCTTGTCATGCCAGTAACGTTGGAAACCATCAGGGTTAATTTTTTTCTCATCAGAGAATAAAATCTTTTTCCACCTTTCAATGTCCCATGTTTGGTGCTCTCTTGTAAAGTCCAAATGGTCAGTTCTGTGGCATTCAAGGAGATGAGGCCTTTGAAGACACTTTTGTTTTTTAAAGCCCTTCAGTCTCAGATGCCCCATGATGGTTATGGGGCTGCAGTCGGCAATAGTAACTTTGGGTCGAGGATCGTCCAGTGTCTTGACCAACAGCCAATAGGATTTTCCGGCTCAGTGCTGGTGAAATTTTTTGGGGTCTTCCACTTGACTTTTTTGTTCTATTCCAAATGACTGTCTTACTGCCTCCCACCTCAGCAGTGAAGGCGTGCTGTGAGAGACCCTGCTTATGCAGTTCAACAACCACTTCAAAAAGGGAACGTTTTTTTGCCTTTGCTATCAGAATGTCATGACAATGTGACTATCTGGCAGAAAATGAGAGTGAATCCACATTTTTGGACAGATTTGGCCTTTTAAAGGCATGTGGTCCTAAACTTTTTATCAGCTGCAAAACAGCCTGTTTTAATATATCTGTAATAATAAAAATATATCTTTGTACATCTGTATATACGAATTTCAGTTGCTTGTGTATATAGGACTACTTTGTGTCTTCCTTCTATATTTTATATTCCCCTTGCCATAAATTTCTAATTTGTGGGATAATAAAGGTATATTCTATTCTATTCTCTATTCTAAAATGTTTTGTCTCGCTCCCATTTCTTCTTGCTGCATGTTGAAGCTCTACTTGGAACCTTGTTAAGACCAACCTTGCAACATATGAGTTTTTGACATTTTTCAAGTGGTCTTAAACTTTTGATCAGGACTGTATTAAAAAACTTAAAACTGTATAAATGTAATTAAAAAGTAAATCATTTTTAATTTACAGTTCAGAATGCGAAGATGTTCGATTTACTATCATTTAAATCATTTCCTATAAGTAAGAATAAAAGAAAAAAGCAAAAATCTCATGCGAGAAGCTCAAACCTTTTTAAAAAATTTTGTTTTTGCTTGAAAAAATGTTAAAATTGTATCAAAATATATGCGTTTAAACTTCTGTCAACCCATCTGACTGTGTTGCAGTCTTAATACTGCAA
>NW_024582475.1:0-168047 GCF_018398535.1 Haplochromis burtoni | reverse complement strand
TGTTTTTGCTTGAAAAAATGTTAAAATTGTATCAAAATATATGCGTTTAAACTTCTGTCAACCCATCTGACTGTGTTGCAGTCTTAATACTGCAATATACTGATATCTAAACTCAAGAAAGATCTGTAAAAATGACCATGTATTTTGTATTTTATCAGTCAGAATCAGAATCCTTTTTTGCCATTACATATCAGATGTTCAAGGTGTGGATGTACAAGCAGCATTTAGAATAATAGCTAACAATAAAAACAGATCTAAAATATCACCGATACAACTATACAAATGTACAAGTGAATTAAATAAGATTAATACATACAATAAAAGATACCAAATCACATTAAAAGAGCTGCTTTAAGAGTCTGATATTTCTGGCTGTCCTGATCATTGATTTACAGCATCGCCTACAATCACTTAGTATAACTACTTATCTTAAAAGAACATCTAGCTCAGTATAAATAATCCAGAAAAATCACTGACTGTGCAAAAGGTCATATTTCCCACCAGTTTACTCTATGACATGAGTTGTGATAACTCGTGGCTGCTAAATCAAATTTCTGGCTGTGTCAAGAGCAGATTATCCTCCCTCAATTGTAGGACATGGTTGTTACTGTATGTGGTAGTGGGAGGGGGGTGTATGTGTGGGGGAGGGAGACCTGAGGTGGAAAATACAGGAAAGTTGAGCCGCTGCCATGGATATGTTGGGCCACCTGAGGAGCATTCGAGCTGTTCCTCTTGCTCTGTTGGATTTGAAACTGACCCAGTTGCTCTGGAGGTGCGCCCGTTTGCCCCGCTTTAACAAACTGTTTCTTTTTAAAAAGATTGGAAAAGGATTAGCGGAGGAAACGGCCACATGTTGTGACAAAGGTCATAATGTGGGAAGGTACACGTAGATTGCGGTGATCGGTTAACCGTGTGACCGTTAATGCTGGGAACCTTTGGTAGCAGTTTCAGATAAGTGAGTAATGCATAAGATGGTGACACAGGGGAAATAACCATGTATGCAACTTTAATGACCAGGGTGAGTCACACGGGCCGCTCGAAAGCTCTTTCTCTATCAAACACACACACACGCACCAGGGTTTGTTCACTGGCATCACCTCCTGCCAGAGGGCACTCATCCCACAAACCCTCTCTGCTGGTGAGTTTCATGTGAGAGGTGGTGGAGTCATGCCTTTAGTCGTGTCATACTGAGCCATCACAGCTTCAATTTTTTTTTCTCCCCAAACACACAAAGCACCGGAGGAAAAATCGCAACATCCCACATTCACAGGTGTGTCTGAAGAGTGTGTGATTGATCGTATGCTGGGTATCTCCCACCATCTGACATGCTGCTCCCATCACATTGGATGTGAAAATGAATCAGTCACCTCAGCTGCGCATCAAACTGTCATCTTTGCTGGTACTTTTCTGTATAGTTTAGCTCATATTTGCTTAAATTAAAAATATTACAAATGCAAACATTAATTGAGTTTATATATATATCTATATATATCCTTCAAGCTTGGGTCCTCTATCAGAGGCCTGGGAGCTTGAGGGTCCTGCGCAGTATCTTAGCTATATCAATACTTAGTATCTGCTGGAGCCACTCGCCTAGCTTGGGAGTCACCGCACCTAGTGCTCCAAATACCACTGGGACCACCTTCACCCTCCACATCTTCTTGAGCTCTTCTCTGAGCCCTTGGTTTTTCTCAAGTTTCTCGTGTTCCTTCTTCCTGAGGTTGCTGTCATTCGGAACAGTTATCTATCACTACGCCCGTCTTCTTCTGTTCCACCACCCTTAGGGGGAAGTCACATTTTGACCTCGGGACTTCCAGGCCATATTCGGCACAGGTGTTTCTGTATACTATGCCCGCCACTTGGTTATGGTGTTCCATGTATGCCCTGCATGCTAGCATCTTGTGGTAGACCACACCAGGCAAGACCACACCAGGTTTGGTATATGTAAAGAAATTAGAACAAGCTGAGATTTAAAATAGAGTAGAGTTACTACTCCCCAACTGGTTGGTGAGTGGTGGCCAGAGATTGTGGAGGGCTGTCACTGAGTGGTCTCTAGGTTTGTGGGACTGGGGCTTTAGTGGCTATCACAGTGACTGCCTGCAACCACTCACCAAGCAGTTGGAAATACACATTTTTCCATAGCAAGGAGTGGTGGCCAGGAAGTCAATGACCAACCTCTAGGCCTGTGTGACTGGGGCCCAAGTTCAAGTCTGAGTCTTATGACTGTCTTTGTCATTGTGGTTTGCTTGGTCATTTCAGGCGTGGTTTTGTTCCTATGTCTTTTGTCTCTGTCATCGTGTTTAGTGTTACTCTTTATGTTTCAGTGTTAAATTGTCCTTTAGTTAGTAATGTTTGCTGTTTCAGTTTTGTTTTTATTTTTGTCTTGTTTTCGTTTTACTTACTGTTTTGTTTCTTTCCTTCTTTTTTCACCACCTGCTCCAACTTATTTAGTCTCACCCGAATTTATCCACTCTTTCAACAACTATGATACCCTAATAGCAAATAGTAGTCCGCTAGTAGGTCTGTCATTATGCATCCATACCTTGTGCAAACTAGAAAAAAGTCATTTGAAACTCTTGTGCAGATCCCAGACTTTCAGCTGTAGTAAATATGTCAGGCTTTATGCTGACAAGAAACAGTCTTGAGTGTCGTGAGTTCCTGACAGAGAGAGGGGAGCTTAGCGTTGTGTAAAGTGCAAAATGTAAATCAAACAGAAGAGCTTGGCGCTCCATAAAAGCTTCTGTTTGAGAATTGTTCTTTGTGTAAACATCATATGGGTTTAATGAAGATTTGGAACAAACTATTGCTGTTACCGTCAGACTGCAGTAAGCGGATTTTTAACAACAAAGAGCTGTCGAACTTTGCCAGATCATCGCCTGACCTGGTGTCAAAGCTGTGCTAATATAAGTGGTATGAGGACAAACAAAGGCCTTAGCTGAGTAGTTGTGACTTTAGTAACTTCACAACTTTGTTGACTGGAATTTTCCTTTTAGTTTGTAGCACTGAACAGATGCTTGAAGCAAGTGCCAGCCGTGGCCCTGCTGTTACTATGCAACTGCTGACAACCTGTAAGATGCACAGCAGTGTTTTCGCTAAAGGTGAAATATTTTCCAGCTCATGTTAACAACACTTTTATTGCTGAAAGTGAAGGTCTCAGGAGATCTTAGGTGCTTTCTTCTTATTGAAAAAAATAAGTTTGTTAAATGCTTGGCTTGAGCAGAAGCCAAGCATTTGATTGTCACAAGGTCATAAGTAGCCTCGGCATAAAAAGGTATTATTCTGACAAAATGTAGCCGCTAAAATAACGACGTACAGTAAGGAAGAAGTTAGCCAGTTTGGTTTTTGTCTGTCACATTTTTCTATCACATGCTTTGCACAGTTACAGGGTTTCAACACATTGGATAGCACTGCGTTGACAAACACTGAAACAGAGTTGGGGGCCGGTGTTTCTCAGCTGTCTTCAGCGCTTCTGTCAGCCTCAGTGACTCTTAAGTGCTGCTATCTGGTGTGTTCCCATTAAACTAATATGTGAAACACGAGGGCTTATCGCAGCGCTGTAATTCCTCTGCAGTTATTCATTTATATAGAATGACTTGTCAGCACTTCTGCTTGCTGTGTGTGAAACATGCAGAGGCTGGAGAATGATCAAACTTGCATTTTCAAGTGGTCTTCTGGAATCAGAAAAGCTCATTATGTGTCACATGCTTAATGTTATCGAACTTAAAACTAACTGCATGGGTCTTCTCCAAGATGTCAGGGTTTATTTGCTTCATCAAACATTTCCAGCTATTTTGAGATTTTCAACAATCAGTGGATTGCTTCTGGTTAATTTATGCAAAATGCGGTCCACCGTAGTTGCTGAGTAATACGCTCTGAACAATATTTTCATTACCATATACAGTTGTGGTTTACATACTCTCATCATGGGCATGAATGTCATGGTAATTTTGTGCTTTTAATTATTTCTTTGAACTGTTCTTTTTCCAGTGTGGAATGATTGTACAGCATGCATCTTTAATGACTTAAAAAAAAAGAACTGGATGATTAATCTTTCATTTATTTTGGATTTCTCTGATCCAAACAGGCTCAAAATGATACATATACCAACACTAACATTTGTTTGAATGGCCTTTAACAAATGGTTCTTCCCAGAATTGGTAGATCTCATTGAAACTTTTGAAGTTTCCTGGCACAGACCCAAAATTTTGAATAACGTTGAGGCTGTTGCTTTGGGGCGGCCTCTTCAGAAGCGCAATGTTAGCCTGCTTTTATCCATTGCAAAACCAGTTATGATCTGTGTTTGGAGTCATTGTCCAGACGGAACGCCTAACTGTGTCTAAGTTTGAGCTGTCTACCTCCTGATCTGATGTGAAGCAGAAGAATTTGGAGGTAGTCCTTTTTCCTCATTTCATCCACTTTGTGTAATGTACCATTGTCACTGGCAGCAAAACAGCCTTAAAGCATGACGCTACTACCACCGTGCTTGATAATCAAACTTAGCCTCACCCTTACTCCTCCAAACATACCTCCTGTCATTGTAGCCAAATGGCTTAAACTTTGTCTTGTCTTGCCATAAAAGTTTTGCAAATTTCAGTCGAGCTTGTAGGTGTCAGTTTTGGAGCATGGGGCTTCTTTCTTGGTTGACACTCCCTGTGACGTGACAGTGACGCTAATGTGACTTCAATCTCATGATGAGTCTTTGTATGTAAACAGTAAGCGATATCAGGTTTATTCTTAACACATAAATATTAACCTAAAACCCTATAATAATAATAATGCAACTGCCCTTTCAGAATATTAATAGATAAAAACAAGGAATTATTCACTCAGTTTTTCAAACTTTGTACTCCAGTGTCTTCTTTCCCTTAATATTTATGCTTAACCTAATTCCAAAAGCAGCTTATGGCCAACCATCCCTGAGTAATGTCCTCATAGCCTCCTCTGTGGTAGTTAACCATTTCGCACAGAGGAGCGTTTCTGTGTTTGCTAATTGTAACTGCAGGAGTGCAGTTTTTGTTGAAGTCATAAAGCAGACGCAATGAAAAGTGACATTTTCAGGGCACGCGCATTAACTGGGCCAGTTTGTATCTGTTTGACTGGTCTGCTCTATGTGTTTAGACATCTGTCAGAGAAGTCCTACGGATTGTTTGAAACTGTCCGCTGCATGGCAGTAGCAGGTGGTTTAGCTCAACAAGAGGTGTGCCACTAATCTGAGGGAGGTATCCAGTAGACGTAAGTTATAAATAGGTGAGTGAGTATCCTCGCTGCGGCCTCAGTGTGGAGTCGACTTCGTAAAGAAACACTGAGCTGAAATTCAGAGTCCCAACATCTCAAACTTGGCATCGCATCGCCCTCCTTAGCAGTTGCCTAAAGTGTATAATTAGCATATGCTATTTTCGAAACAGGCGTCCCCGTCTCAACATGCTGCTATCTTACACTTCTCTCTATTTACCCTGCAAATATTTTTGGAGCAGGCATGTAAAGTTTTTTTGGTAACACTTCGCTTCGACTAGACTTTTTAAATACTTTGATGTGTATTTATTAGCATGTTTCAAACAAACCTGAGGTATCAGCATATTAGTATACATTGTAAAAAATCATGATTATTATTAATATATTAAGAAAACTATTAGAGCTCTGTTCATAAAGCACAAAAAGAGGTGATTCTTTGGAGTCTGATGTCCCCTTTACAAGTAATGAAAAGGCCTCTTCTAAGACTTTGCATCACCTCTGTCGTACTTTCAGTGTCATGGCCTGAAAACATTGCCCTTGCTACTGTTGTGTGTATTATTTTAGAACTGGTATGTGGCTCAGCTTCACATGCAGGACTCTCTTCTTCACGTGCCTCTCATGTAGCCTTAAGTTCAGTGGATCTCGGCTCTCACTGTTTTACATTAAGTCCTAGGACTTTAAAATAAGCACGAAACGGTTACAGTTGGAGCATGCAAAAGGACTAATGCTGCTTTAAAGTTTTAAATATGTAGGAGGCATTGAAGAATGCTTTTGTTGCAATGCTGTGGCTACATGATAAAATTCTAGACATTTCTGTCAGATTTCTGATGATTAACTTGGAAAATGAAAAGAATGTTCGCTGCCAAGACGTAAACAAGTGAACCCTCATGCTCGAAGCTGCGTGTTAGTGACATGTTTCACAGATATACCATCCAAGGAGAAAGAAGTGATCCTTTTGATTGTCAGATTTTACTTCACGGAGGTTTAAGTCTGAAATAAAAGAAGCTGTAGCCGTGGTTGGGAGGTATTTGTTTTGAACAGACACTGTCTCAAGATCCGAATGACTATTAGAAAGAAGTATTACTACTAATAATAAGATGGGCGAGCTGCAAAAACAAGTTTACCACATCTCAATTAACACTAGTGAGGATCTTTGTTGTTCTATTTGTTATCAAAAGTTTGTGATGGCTAGATTTTTATTCAGGAATTTAAATTTCCAAATAAAAGACTAGGAATACAGATTCATTAAAGGCTGCACATTCTAGCTTTAATATTTACTTATTAACATATTCAAGATTTACATATTTAAGAGATTATAAGTGTTGAAATCCAATCTGCTTTTGTGTCACTATAACTAGTAAGGAAGCTTCTATATGTTACTCGTATCAGTGGAGTCTTGTCCAAAAAAATAGTTTTTGCTGTTGTATTCTCTCTTTATGTTTTCACAGGGTTTCTTTCTGAGCTTTGGAGAGGAATAGTTCACGCTCAGTTGTTGCTTTTGCATAACATTGTAGGAATTCTCTTTGAAAGCACAGCCAAAAATGTAATGACCAGAAAATGACAGGACATTAGTGTATTTATTTTAATTTTTCAAAACAAATGATGTTGGGCAAAAATGCCAAGAACGTCTTCTTAAGTTCACACTAAAGAGGAATGTTAGGATATGCATACTAAGTAAAAAAATATAAATCTGATGTTAATAGTTTACTGTCTTTGTGGTTAATATTAGATCTGTTATCTGTCTTTTACTATTGCTTATGTGTTCTTTTTGATCTTCATTGCAAACGTTCCCCATGCAGGATAATGTGAGTGTTTCTATTTTACTCTGAGTCATTAAAGTAGTGCAGAAGGTTGCTGGATTAAGAAAAAAAAGAAAAAATGAGTCAACATCAGACTTGTAGAAGTGTACCTCCCTCCCTCTTGTGACTGTGTGTGGGCGGAGCTGCAGTCTGTTGAGTGGCCAGGGGGCAGGCTGTAGTAGACTGTGTCAGACAGAGGGAGAGTGTGGACGTGTGGACTCAGAGCTGTCATCTGAGAGAGATTTAAACTTCTCTGTACCTGTGGATTTTTTTTCTTCAGACGTCCCCTCCTGAAAGAGGGACTGATCTGCCTGTGGGCCACCTAAAGGAAAGCTGTTTTAGATCTGACGTGAGTTTCTGTTTAACAGCTGACTGGGACAGAGCGTAAGTAATGCTGTTACAATGACTACCCTTGTGTTCATTAACTGCGTGGTGCCGTGGCTGCATGAATCATTGATGCGAGTGCGCTGCAGTTCTGGTTACCTGTTAAAACAATGCTAGGATAACCTATCATTTGCCTGTTGGAGAATTATGATGTTTTTATGAGTGAGCCCATGTGAGGTTAGCTTCTCTCTTTAAAAGGAAAAGTGGGTGTGAGTTGACATGAGACAGACCACCATCCTCTCCACTAGGTCTTTATCGTAAGGTGATAGGAGGGCAATGGGGTCATTAAAAACCCACTCTGAGTGCAGCCTCATGCATGTGTGTGCAGTGCGTTCGTATTTGTGGGTCATTGTTTACATGTAGGAGATACCCATGCATTAAGTGATGTTGATCTTGGACTCATTTCCCTTAGAATAATAGGTATTTGCCTGGGTGTGTTACATTTTAACACTTTTTGGCATGTATCGGCTGTCTCTAGCGTCTTTATGCTGAGGCACAGCTCTTCAGGAGTGAGCCTGTGTCTGGGGGTTTGGGCTCCTATTTGCAGGCAGAGGGTAGGAAATGTGGGTGCAATTACCCCTGCATCCTCTCCAAGCTACTTTTTGTAGATCAAGAAGGGTATGGAAAATGAGATGAAAGAACAGAATCATCAGCATGTACTTTTCCAATTGAAATTGGAATCCTTTTTTGGAATTTTGTGTGATAGCATATAGAAACATCAAATAATGTTCTCACTGACATGCTGCTGGCAAAACAATCTACTAATGGCAAACTGTCAGAAATGTGGTTAGCAGTCAATCAGTAGAAGGATATGGTTGATTTTCCCCTATTGGAGTGAGCTTTAGTTTTATTATGTTGCATTTAAAAATAACTTGTGTATTATATTGTCTTTTGTATTCTTACATCACGTTTATTTCATTTCCCTAATATAAAAAGGCTCAATAAATATGGAAATAGTGCCGTCTGACTAGAATAACTTCCGGTTGTGAACTTTGGAGGTTTCAAGCTTCCCCATAAGCTTTTTTTTAAGTTGCATATTTTACTGCAGCTGGCTGAGCGTACAATCATGTTCTCTTTTAGGTGTATGTTTATCATTCAGCACAGTAAAGGTCATTCAAAACATCCAGGCTATGTTTTGGAGTGGACTTTTTGGAGTGGAGGGAAACTTTACCATAAAACAATCTGAATCACTGTGATCTTACAGGATACATCCTCAGGAAAACTTGATATCCTCCTTAAAAGCTTATCTGTGTTTGTCTAGCATCTATCTACCAACAGGGGACATGAGAGATAACCCTCACAAACAATCTTGCACGCAGACACAGATTCTCAAGCGATCAACAAACACCCAGCAGCAGAACGGGAATAAATGCGAGCTTTCATGAATTTTCAAGAATGGCGGATTATTCCACAAGAGGGTGGAATATAATCAACAGTGCTATCACATTTGTGGCAGCGATCGACTTTTTTTCTGGCCCGCTATATGGAGATTGGTCTGTCTGCTGTAGGAGAAAAGCTTGTCTGTGCTGACCTTGGCCTGCTGTTTCTTTTGGTTTGATCCACAAAGAAAACAGCTGGCAGTTGCATTCTGGATGCCGGCGGCCTCGACAATGAGCTGCCTGTATGATGCTGTCAGAGAGGCTTTGGCTCGTTGGTAAAGGATGGTGCCTGTTATATCAATAGCTAAAATCCAGACTTCACAAAAAAGTTAAATTTATGACATGGTGGTTGTTGCTTGCAGTGAGAGCCTGCCTTGACCTGAACGCTACTGAAACATTCCTCTGCAGACTGAAAGTGTGTTCGAGGCGCTGCTGTGCTGCATCGAGTCTGCTCAAAGTAGTGTAAGCAAGGTGGAACTGTGGGCTGTCAATGGTAGCAGCTCAAAGCAACAAGCAACCTGTTGCTGATTACTAAATCTGCATTGTGGAGAACAGACAAAGAAGAAATTAATCATACTGCATCACACTGTTTTACCACAGCTAATCCTCCGTGCTGGCCCCACGTTCACATTTCTAGTTTGTCAGCACATCCCAGGGGTATTTTCTCAGCTTTAGGCTGCTCTCATCCTCCTTCATCTGTTTATATTGTCAGGTTGACTCTTGCCCCAACATAAAGTATGCATATGCGTGTCTGCTATGTACAGCATTTGTACTATATGTATGTTCTCAGCAGTTGCGAAAAATATTTTTAAGAGATGTGTTCATCCAAAATGTTGCCCAATGACATCCCTGATCTATACTTACTGCAGTAACCTCAGGTATTCTTTTGCATTCATGGTGTTTCTTACAGAGATGTTCCTGAAAATGAGCCCTCAAGTAAAATAAATAAAATAGAAAGTGAAGATTTTGGTAACTTTAGGTCAAGTTACACGATTCTCATCAGCAGGTGGAGTTTACTTAGTGGTCAGGAAATCTCAGATTATTCGGTTTCTTTTCCTGAGTGTCGGCAATCGTCTGTAATGCCTTAACAGTTCAAACTCAGAGTCTGACCAAGACTAGTCTCGCTGCAAAGCCCATGTACTAGCTGTTCTGGACTTTTTAATCACGTCACATGTCCTTTAGATGTTGTGATTTTATCTGACTTCCTTTATGTTTTTCTAAGTGTTGTTGAAAACAAGACAAAAAAGGGTTTATGGCCGGGGTACAGAAGAGAAGGGCCAGCCACTTGTAACCTAAAGGTTAAACACAGGCCTTCAGGGAGTCCTATTACTGTGTACTCACTGATGGGAACTCTGCAAACATGCATTCTGGGAGCACAGCAGGCTTCTCTGTTTATTCCCAGTCTAGTGCTGTGCCATGGTGTGGGAAATGACTGTGGACATGGAACATGGCCAGATCAGTGCTCTCGCGTCAGCGTCTCCTAGACCCACACGTGCCTTTTTAACCCTCATGTAACACGCATCGAAAAAACGTCACATCCACAGGAAGTACTGCGGGACCTTGTCTTGTACGTGCAGCGCTCTATTTTAACTGTACACAATCATTTGAAACAGATTTACAAAACTATGTGGAGTATGTTTACACACGTGTCAGCATTTCCTACTTGCTGGTGTGAGAGTTGCAAAATTCCCATTTCAGGGTATATTTCCGTCACTCATCACCTCGCACCTGTTCCTCGTGCATGTTTCATTATAAAGCTGTATTTTAAAACGTAAAGCTATAAAAAGAACGCATCGACTATTGGATCACATACAGGAAATGTACATAATGTCACTGTTAGTGGTTGAATTTGTTTGTGTCCATCCTGATGTAAGTGCGGGAGTAGCTCTGATGATTGAATTAGCCTCCGGCCGAGCCTTGTTTGGCAACTTGTCCCTCCCCCGTAGCCGTGATTTGATATCTCTAAGCATTCCAGGTTATGCCCTTTACTCTGCTAATGGTGCCACTGACCCTTAAAGACATTCCTGCGGCAGCTCTCCAATCACACGTCTGATTGCCCCTCCTTGTAAACATGCTGTCTTTTAACATTGTGATTACTTACTTTACAGAGACATATTCGATGGACATTGGCTGAAACACCTAACTGACATAAGTTGCTCTTCTCTAACCTTGGACACAAATAGTACAATGTAGCCCACTGCAAAAGGCACTCTCGCCTCTCATGTGTCATGTTGCACAGAGCTCAAATATTACACACTTTGTTGTAAATCTGTTGATCAATTTTTATGAGAGTGCAGGTAAAATGTGATTTTAGTTAGCTAACTCTTATGTGAATATGTAGGCCCTGCTTGGTTGTTTTGAGGTGTCTGAAAGTCCTTTGCCCTGAAAAATGTTGACTTTAACTTTATGAAGCACATGAACAGTTGTGGGTTGCTAATTAAATAGATCATCAGTCTTCAATCTTTATTGCCAATTATGTTGAATTTGGCTCTTGAGTTTGACCTTTCAGAATACTTTCTGCTTTCATATATTGAAATGACGATGAGTCACGTGAGCCAGTTGGATGGTTGCATAGTTGTAGCAAATCTACTTCTGTATTTCTTTGTTTTAAAAAAAAAACAAAAAAACAGAAGGCCTTTTATAGATTGATCCTGTTTTCTGACACAGTAACATGATCTCTTTTCCTCTCTACGCCTGCGGTCCGAGAGATGGAAACAGAAATGGAGCAAAGGGGTTAAATGCAACAGAGCCCACAGGACAGCAGTAGACTAAAAGCTTCCTGTGGCAGAGCAGAGTGTAAGCCGGACCTGGCAGACAGGCTGGCAGGGCAGATGTTTTAGGTGAGAGGCACAGTAGATAGCTCTGGTTGAATAATTCATCAGATCGGATTGAAGATGAGATATATTAAGACAGAGTACACAGGCCATCCTATGGCCTCTTTCAGCACTTTTTGTGCAGCATGAGTGGCTGCAGGGCTCAGATCCTCCTGCATCTCTGCTTTCTTTCTGGCAGTTATCCACTAGAGTCCGGGCAGTGCAGGAAACAGTTATAGATGTGCTGGCTCTAGGTCTAGAGAGGCCTCCAGACATCTGGAGGGGTTGAAGCTGTTCGGCATGCAGGTGCAGTTCAAGCTCACAGCAACTAACACTGCTGATGACTTCTTCTGTGGTCACTGGGTCTTATTGGGGCATAAAATGCATAAAGAAATACTTTTTTCAGTGATTGGATTGCTAAACTCTAAAAAATCAGTACCCTGACTAAATCTAAACAATCCTGCACAGAGCTCAGTTTACCAGGTATCTGCATATTAAACTGTTTCAAGTACTAAAATGTCTTCTGGCCTCGCTTTTTGTCCACTTCTCTTTCTGGTTTGTTAGTGATCCAAGCAAAACAAGGCTGTTTATCCTGTCCCAGCTCATGCATCAAATCACTGACTTTACAACTTATAGTTTATAAATAATGAGATGAATCACTTGCTTGGCTCATGGTAACGTCAGAAACCAGCTACAGAGCAGCCTCTTGGGTTTACTGGATGTTTGTTAAGAGAGACTTGAATGTTCCTGTTATCTGCCTATTATTTTTATAAGCCTAAATGAAAATTTGACCTTTTTTTGGTTTACGGGAATGCGCTTCATCATTATAGATAATAGGATTTTTTTCCACGTTATCTGTAAATTCAACTGAAAGAAAACATGGCTTGATGTTATCTGCTGAATTTCCTAATTTAGTCCTTTCTTGTCTGCAAAATAATAAACCATCCCTCAGCACCTTCACGTTGTGAAATAGGTGAGGAAATGTGCGCTTCTCTGACATCACAGTGAAAAGGCTCAACTTTCTAGTAACACACCATTTCACCTCCATCTCTCCATGACATCAGCTCCCACCTACACGAATCCAGCTGGGCGCCGTGCAGACATGTCAGGGCTTCGATTGTATCTCGAGCACACGCTGGTGCAAACATGGAGCTACGTGAACTTTAAGGGTCTTTATTATATGCACTGCAGTTCTGCCTTAACTGACTGCTTAGAGCAATTTGGCTTTAAGATGTCATGAACTGGGATGTTTGTTAGATTATTCTTTTTTGTTGTTGTTGTTAAAAATTACTCAGTAGAATTGAAGCAATTTTTAACATACCCCTGTACCTGCAGGCAAGCACACTGAGCTCTGTCATCTGATAGTTTGCTAATCCCCTGATTATACTTGTCTAGTTAAGTAGAAGAGTCAGTCAGTCATCCATTAAATCATCAAGCCACAGGATCAGTGTTGGGCCATATATTTGCTGTGTGCGCGATTTGTGTTTGCGATTTAAAGGGCAAATAAAAAAAGGGCACGAGGATAAAAACAGTAAAGAGCAAACATGTGAAGTTGAATCTAAACTGAGCAGTGCTGGCTTGACAAGTGTGACCTTGAGTATCTGGATCAGCAGCAGCCTATAGGCAGATACTCTTGATTGACAAGAGCTCATCTCCCCCGTATGGTTTACCAGATTCGCTGCCCTTATAGGTCAGATCTGGTCGTCTGGGATATTGGATCTCAATGATTGGAATTTAACCCAAATATCATTGTAGTGACGGATTCTCAAGATAGCTCGGATGACTAGGATACCAGCGTTTTAAGTGATGGCTGAATACTTCGCGTTAGGAATGCGCAGCTTGCTATTGATCGGTACTAAGTGAGGTCACTTGATGTGGGTGGCAGCTGCCCCACTCTCGGACCCCATATAAAGAACACAGACTACCCCCCCACAAAAACGTTTTAATGTGGTTTGTTCGCCAGATAAAGAGGTCAAAATTTAACTTTTAAATCACTGAATCTTAAGGGTTAACACTAGAGATAAGACACAACTGAACGAGTATGACTACAAGCACAGGAAAAGGAGTCATTCGTCATTATTTGTGTACTCTCATGAGCTCGGTTTAGAGAACTTGGTTTTTGGTCATTGTTAGTGGACTTCCCTGAATCTCACTGAATGTGTTGTTGAAGAGCGATAAGCCTTTCAAAACATGCCTTTTGCTTCAAGTGGAAGGCCCGAGTAAAAGAAGGAAAAGTCTACAATTCCTGTCATGTTAAGAGCTGTGGATACTTAAATAAAAGTTTAGCAAGAATCAGATTTACAGTCATATCGCTACTGGTGAACAATCACTAGTTGCTACTTCAGCTCTTGGTATTGTAAATCTAAATCACTTTCCACACGATTGGATTAGGCTATAAACAGTTCTCATAGGTGTCATTTTATACAGAATGTACAATAGATAATTACAGCGTGAACATGAACTTGATTACACCTGCTCGGACGAACACGCCTTTCCCTGGGCTATCTTTGTCTCTAGCTAGGGATTTTCAAAAAAGCTTTGGAAGTATTACATTTCTCATTTATTATATGCTGACAATGTTTCTTTTTAACTTAATTTTATTATTCTTATGGTTTAAGTGATAGTTTTCATTCCAGTATTCTTTTAGATTCATAATCAATATTCATTAGACTGAAAGTTTGGTTGATTGCATTTTGTTCAGAATTGCTTTATTTGTCTATTTAAAAAAAGGACTGAAGGTCACCAGCATGTTCGATCTGTGAGGTTTACAATGTGCTTTGTAGCCTTGATGCTCTTGACATTCGGTAAAAGCTGGTCTGTGGCCATTTGGAGAAGTGGACGTTCTGAGCCTTTTATCATTTGTACACAGTGATGGATGGGTGCGGCTCTCTGCCCAGTGGCCTATAGCCTGAGCTTGTGTGTAAGCCTCTAAGCTACTGGAATGCGTGCAGCTTCTTGCTGCGGACATCAAGCGGCAACAGCCGCCGTGTTTTGTTTACGCCCTTTCATGGATGCCACACCAGCCTAATCAATTTTAGCAAGGTTAAATATTTCAATGGATTGTTGTTGATCGAACGATCCATGAGTTTACACGGGCAGCAAATGCAAATGCAGCACATCACTTCGTTTTTGAACTGTCCACAAACTTGACTTCTATGGTTCAAAAGATTCACTTTGCTTTTTCCAAGCATATAGTGGTTTTTTTTTATGGTTGTTCAGTTTTATTTGGCAACTCCTTTACATATGCTAAATAATCTCAGGAGTCAAAAAAAAAAATTAAAAGTTAATCTTTTATTCTTGTAAAACACGGGTTGGTAACATTTTTTTCGGTGACAGCTGACAAAAAAATCTGATAATAACCTTTCAGTTTAAAGCTGTCCAAGTAGGGAAAAAAAGTATAATTTATAGTACTGTGTTGAGTCCTCACTTTGTGGACATTTATAATTTTCGTGTCTCTGCATTAATGAAACCCTTAATATCAAGTTCCCAATGAAATAGTCGCTTATTGTTACAGAAAGAAAGACATCTGATTTTGAGTGTATATACTGATTGGAGAAAAAGGCTGACTATAAGCTGTGGCACACTATAATGAGCAAACTTGATACATTTACAGTCTATTGCATTTTGTTTTATAAGTGAAACAAATGGTATATTACTACCAAATGTTTTTGTAATGTAATTATATTTCTGGGAAGGTGCATGTGAGCTGTGCCATAGGCTACCATGTAGGATAACTCAGTGTTACAAATGAAAAGTAAGAGGGAGGAAGTCCTGTTAGGCTTTAGAAAATTTAATGGAAGAGTTTGGCCAACATGTACATAATATGTAGGGCTCAAAAGGTTAAGCAGAGAACTTTCAGCTTGCCAGACTTGGCAGCATGTAGTTCAAATCCTGCATGATGCCAGAATTCAGCACTGACCTATTGTTTCAGCATATGAAGCGCATGCATATATGCAAGGGCTCATCTAGCAAAAGGGGAGAGCTGCAGCTTCTCTGGAATAATTGGTACTGCAGATTTAAGCTTATTCTGACTTTATTGCTAACATGCTGCTCTTTTTAGTCTGAATCAGATGTATTTAAAGTTGTTCCAAACAAAGTTTACTATTGGGAAGAGTGAAAAGCCGTCCATCATAGAATGGTAAAATGTGAAATCATTTAAAAATGGGGATAACATGCTACATTTACATGCAGTTTCTCGTGGGAGACATTAAAAGTGTTGCACTAGAATAAACCTTACCACAGTAGTTAAATAACAAAAGCTAAAATGAGAGCTACAAAGGGAATGCAGTTCCTTGACCCTTGCTCACCTCTGTATAACTCAGCAGGTCAGTCACATGGTGAAATGGGTGTGTATGATGGTTTGTTGGTTTTGGAAGTTTACAGTTAATGGCTGAGACATCAAGTGTCATAAAAGGTGTGGATGTTATGACATCATCACCATATGACAGTTCAGACAGCATAACTTTATGCTTTTAGTACTTGAATTTTTCAGTGTGTCTTCTAAAACATGAAAACTTGTATTCAAACAGCCTCAGAATACTTTGTTGGGCAGCTGTGACTTGGGTGATAGGATGGGTCATCTACAAATTGTAAGGTTAGTGGTTCGGATGCCGTTGCATCCTTAGGCAAGAGCTGTACCCTGAGTTGCCCCTGATGCATCCACTGAAGTGTGAAAGTTAGTAAGCGCTTAGATAGTGATAGATAGTGTTGTATTATGAATGTTTGTGTTTGGTTGAATGAGACTTGTAGTAAAAAAAAAAAGAAAAGAGTGGAAAGTGGAAAGATGCATACAAGTACCACTCCATTTAACTTTACTTGTGTTTCACATGCTTATCTTTGAAAAAACCAAGTTAGTGGATGTAAACAAGGAGAAGCACGGTACAGAACCTGAGGTGAATGGCTGTTATCTCACTGCATTGTGGTCGATATTTCACTCCAGCAAACGCAGACAGGATTTTATTGCAAACAAGTGGAGACATTTCGAATGGCACTGAGTGTTTCAACAGGCCTGACCTACTTTCAGCAGCCTGGGCTGAAACGGTTTCTCACCTGTGTCTGGCAGCAGGCAGGAAGCCTCATAAACTAAAGGCCCTCAATATCTTATCCAGTACTCTGAACAGTATATTACTCTGTGCTTTTATTTCTGCTCTAAAATAGTCATCGAAGAATTTGTCACATTTGCTGGAGCGCATATGGTCACTCTCACGGATACAGGCTGTTACTCTCAGCCAACAGTTTGAGAGGGTGAGATGGTTAGGATGTTTCCTGACAGTGAGAACTTTAGCCTGCTTCCATCTGTAGAGTAAACTTCTTAAGCTGCAGATTAGCAACATAAATAAATATAATCATTACCAAACCTCTTACATTTTGTTTATAAGTGGAAAACTCTTTTATTTCACTGAAACTGCAAATTCATAAATAGTTCAAGATTGAAGCCGAGGCACTGTTTGCAGGTCACTCCATCCTCCTCTCAGTAGTTATAAAAGAATAAACATTTATTGTAGTATGAATAGTACTATAAACATTTGTGGTGTAAACAGCAGTGATTTTCTTTAGTGCCATTCCACCAAATGTCAGGACACGCAGTATTATATTTACGAGTAAAGAGGAACATCTCTTTGTTTTGCAGATCCAACTGTTGAACATCGCCGTCAAAATAGTTTCAGCTTTTGAACACTGATTTTGAATATGTGGATAGTTTATCATACAAGCGATCAAGCGTAAAAGGGTCAAATTATTTACCAAAACCCCAATAAGAGAAAAATGCTTTTAATAACAGGTTGTTTGTTAGTTTTGGTCCCTGAAAGGTGCGTCATAATGAAATGGGAGATGTAGGGTGTTCCCTCTCCCTGCAATCGGTGTGACAACAGTACAAGAGACTGTAGAAAAGAAATAGGCCATTTCTGCAAGATCAACAGTGCAGTCTCCTTCCTTAAAGTGGATCAGCTTACACTGGGGCTTTCAGAAGAGTGGCAAAAAGTGCAGAGAGAAAGTACAAGCTTCTGTAAACATCATGGCAGTGACTATACGTGAATATTTTTAAGACGCAAGCGCTTTTTAAGCCCTGTTTACCTTTGTTTGGACATGTGAATTGGCCAACGTGCCATGAAATAAAGGAGAAGCAAATAAGAGAAGCAACTCGCCCTCACAAGTCTGAACGTTGAACTTTGCTGATGAGATTAGCGACTCTGAAGTGATTCATTCCACCTTACTAGTGTTAATATAAAGATTGAAGTTAGATGAGGTGACCAGCAGGAGAAGGTGGTGTCTTTGTCCCCTTTCATTTGCTTCTCTTTGTCCTCGGCATTTACGGTATTAAAGCACTTTTCGGCCCGTTGCAGAGCCCCTGCTGCTCTTCTTTCACCCACTTCGACGTTGATAGTAATAGCAGGTCTGGCGACAGACCTAGCTCCGCTACTTTACATTTCATCAGCAAGCTGCTTCTGCTGGCTTCACATCTGTTATGGAAATTTGTGCAGAGGGGAAATGGAATGAAATGGAAAATCATTTCATATATTTTCACTTCTGAGACAGGGTTGGTTTCAGCACTTGTATAGGTTTCAAAGACAGAGGTGATGAAATATGCTCATCCACTTTCACAGCCATATATTACATTAATCTATCAATACATTCTTAGTTCCTGATAGCTTTAAATTTGGGATGCTTTAGGAATTCAGCACTTGTGATAAATTCCACAATTCTGACCCTGTGTCACAAGCCCCAGAGGAGAAGCAAGCTTGATGAATTTAACTCCCCTGAACCTTAAGTTCAAAATGTCCCCTATCTCTGTCCAATAGTTTAATAAGATTTTAATTAGGCAATTAAAAGTCTTTGGAATAGCATATGGTCATAATTACTGCTGTATAGTTCACTTAGGGACGATTGAGCCATTAATTATTCTTAGCTGGGTCTAGGGATTGAACTTAAAAATAGGTCGGGCAGGAAAGAGGGTATTTTCTTCAAACACCATATTCATCTAATCAGCATGCCAGACTTTTGAATGACAAAATATGTTAACTCAGTAGCTGCACTGTGTTGCACCAGCTATTGTGAATCCAAGACTGTATTTGTTTATTAACTTCATTGCAATTTCTTGACAGCTAGAGCTCTAGTTGGCTTTAAGCTTGTTATTTAAATTGCACCACTGAAATTTAAGAAGTCGCTAAGACTTTGTAATGGAAACATTTGTAGCATTACCCAGTTGAAATTGATCAATTAAAGAGGGAGTCACTGTAAAACATTGATTGGAGCATAGGCTAGTATATGCTATAGGCTGTTATAATTTTTTAGTGCAAACAACGAACATATTTCTCAGCTATACCATTTTATACATGATTTATTATATTTTAGGTCATATCCTATGGTACCTGGTGTGGTCTTCTGCTGCTGTAGCTCATCTGCTTAAAGATTCAATACACAGTGCATTCACAGATGCTCTTCTGCATACGTTGGTTGTAACAATTGGTTATTTCAGTTACTGTTGCCTGCTTATCAGCTTGAAGAAGTCTTTTAATTCTTATCTGACCTCTGATATCAACAAGGCATTTTCATCCAGAGAACTGCCGTTATTGGTTATTTTCTGTTTTTCAGACAATTCTCTGTAAACTAGGAAGACAGTTGTGTGGGACAATGACAGTCTCGACCATGTCTACATGCCTAAATGTACCGAGTTGATGCCATGTTATTGGCTGATTAGATATTTGCCATAATGAGCAGTTGAACTTGTGGCTGTTACTTTACAATTTTACAATTATGTAATAATTAACATAATAGATAGCATAATAACTAAACAACATTTAGTTGTTTTAATGAGAGCTGAGTGAGCATGTTCTCAAACTCTTCTGACTGTGATTAGTCATGATGCACTGGCCTTGGGAAAGAAGCACTGTCATATCTTACTCATAGCCAAGTATCGTTACAGCTGGCCAAGTTGTTGAACATTAACATGAGAGGGCGGTAGGACTAGGGCGGAAGTATGTCAACGCTGCACAGCCACACAACTCACCCAGCAACTCAGCCACTGTCCGTATGCGTAGGAGTGCTCCTCCATTAAAGCCACTCCTGAGAGATGATATCCTCCCATCCCACATCTGCTCCGTCACACATCAGAGAGCCCTTCAGTGACGTGGAGGTGTTTCAGGGCCTGAGGGGAAACACTCACAAGTTGGCTGTAACTTGTGGTAGCATGTGACCGACGTTATCTGACGGGCGTGATGTAGGTGGCCAGTATGTCGTGCGTGTGTGTGTGTATGTGTACAGGTGGATTCGTCAGATGACAGGAAGGCAAAAGGTCATATTTTTCAGGCAACACTTTTCCAGTCAGTAGACTACGTGTGGAATCCAGGAAGCCTTCACCCCTCCTACTCTACTCAAATAGCAAAAGCTAATGGTGGTACCACCTGTTTCAGCAGCATACGCGATGCAGCTATTTATAATACAGTCTTAAAAGTAGCATTGTCATTGGGCCAGCTTTTTCATTCAGTGATACATAGTGATATTTTTACTTTACATGAGGAGCTGTATGACAGTAAATGACTGCCAAACACTGCTAGGAATTTCCCTGTTAGGTTAAATATAAAACTGGGTTCCTCTTTTATAAGATACATTACTGTAAAGTTTTTGGACAGTGTAAGAAAGGTATTATCAATTTTTTTATGACCGAGTTTTACATTGTAAAATGAAGCACCACAGCTTGAGTTTATTCTGTAGCTCTAATCTGACAGTTGCTTATTTCTGGAAGTTTTATTGGCACCCTGTTCCTGGCAGTATGTCCTAATGCTTGATTTATCTCCCTTCCTCTAATTATTTTAATATTGTGTACTGTCAGAAAGGTCTCTGTTACTGTTAGAGTTGAGGAATTAATGAACTGACTATGTTCAGAATGCTGCATATAGACCTGACTCGGCTTATCTTGAATGGGCAAAATGGACCCGCCCTCCTGTCAGTCCACTACCCAGAGGAGGGGGGTGTAGGGGTCCAGCGGTATGTGCACTGGGCTGGAAGCCTTGGTGGCCAGATTGCCAGAACTCATACCTGGAGCATTTATACATTTATTAATTATTAATAGCTAATTAAGTTTACTAAATTAATAATTATATTATATTCATGAATTATTTACAAACTATTACAATATATCCTACCGTAATATAAAGATATTGTTTAACACTGATCAAAGCTGAAAATGTATAAAATAGACTAAAAACTGAGCATATCCTTGATCAAATAAAGTTCAAACATAATCCGTAGATCCGTTGATCCCAGCCCACTCTGTGTCTGCCCACATCATCTGATGGCTCAGCTGATACCCTAACACACATTCAGTTGGAAAGGTTAATATTGGACATACAGTTGCTGCATTCCTGCAAGCTGCTTTGCAACCCATCTGAACACCCAAACATTTTCCATGTTGTCTGACCTAATCAGTGTCATATCTGTTGACAGCGAGGCCTTCTTTGTTCTGTATGGGGGGTACGCGCCGGTCTCGCTGCCTCAAGCTTTTCACATCTGCACATGGAAAGGGAGAGAAGTCCCAGTACGGAGTGATGCTGCCAAAAATAACTTACTCCAGATGAAAATGACAGTTTTCGTTTTACTGTAGTGGTCCTGACAGAACATTTATTTTATATCTCCGTTTAGTTGTTTGTTTTGGTTGCAGATATTAAAAGTACACCATGTTAGTCTCTATGAAATGTAATGAAAATGTAAAGCAGCAACACTTTTTACTCCATTGACATGAGGCATGCAAACATAAATCCCATCTGTGTTTTTTAAGAGAAAGGCTAATATAAAGATATAAATACAAATAGCTTTCTTTTAATTTGGTTGAAAAACCAGACAGAATCACCCCACCCACTAATAAAATTATAGTATCTTTAATTGTTGATGTTTTACAATCTCTGGTAAAGAAATGATGAAATTATTCTATCAGGGTGATGTGTTGCTGAAGGGAATAGAGAAATATACTCTAAAAGGATTTAGGAAGAGATCATTGACAGAGAGATGGGAGAGTATCATCCATAGCCAGAGCACACTATCACGTCTGTGTAGAGAGTGAAAGGGATGATTCAGTTTATGCATCATGCAGGAGAGAGCAGTGAAGTGCAGAGTTGCATATAGATTTCTGTGCTGTCAGAGGGGCCCTTGTTCTCCTGCTCACGCTGAGTCGAACTCTCTCTTCATACCTCAGTCGGATTCATGCAGACCGCTTTTTCTGACTGTCACACAAAACTGGGATTATTGTTAATTCTGCCACTCGGTGGTCAAGTAGTGTCTCATTTTTGGTTGTTTCCACACAAAAGATGCTAATGATGCTTATGGCTACTCTTTTTGTCAGTTACATGTCATAGTCCACTGACATCATGTAGGTTGCTGACAGGGAGGGATTGTCTAAAAATGTCAGACTGTGGCCGAGCCCGGACTTTTAAAAGCAGAAGCTTTTCAGAACCTTGTCTGTTTTTGTCATCAGGATCATTAAAAATCACAGTCATACTGCTGTAGGTCCAAATTCTTTGCTGTCCAGACACTTGATTATTTTTCCTTTCATAGCTTTTGCGTATCTGACCCGGTGAAAGGGGAGATAATTTTGACCTGATTTTTTTAAACTATAAAAATGTTTTAATCAAACCCTAATTTAACTCTTTCCCCCATAGGTACAACCTTCTCTGTACCCTTAATGAAGATTTTTGACATCTCAATATCTACATCAATAAAGATGTGGTATAGATTGTATAGGCAGAGAGCTCCCTCACTAACCCAGTCTTTTTTGTGGAAGCACACCTGAAATAGTTAATTCTAAGAGGTGTCCTGTGGGCAAAAGATTAAAACAGAGTCAAATAAGTTAAAACTAGAAATGTGGGTAGCACTTTTTAATATGGTCTCCAACTGAGGGCATAATTCCCCAGCAATTAAAGGGAATTCAATGTACTTGAAATTATAATGCGATTATATACAAATACTTAAAGATAGATACACTAGAATAAAGGGACAACAAGTCAGAATTTTTATAGGTAACAAAAAAATAATCATATTGAAGTTAATTTTAAGTACTGCGTAATTTGTGGGTAATTTAGTGGAAAAACAATATTCGTCCATTTCACATCATAAGTACTCTGTACTTTTCGGGATGTGGGCTGTACTATGGAGCTGCTTAACCTTGCCTGACGTCTGGGTATTTTACAGGAAATAAGACACACATTATACTAGAAGTAATTTTAAGTACAGCGTAAAAAAAAAACAAAAAACACGACTGTAATAGTTTTTTTGTTATTCATTATTTCTATCATGCTCTTCAACATAATCAATATTAAATAATGATATAAAAAAATAAAGATGCGAAAAGGAAGGTACAGTCACTCCATAATATTGCTTGTCCATAAAAAGTACTGTGTATTTACAATTCAGTTTAACTGCATTTAGTCATGGGCCTTATTATAAAGTGTTACCAAAATATTTGTTTTGACGCACCGCAAGCCCTTCAGGCTGAATTGACAGGACATGTCTGCATGGGTTTTTTTTCTTGTTTTTTCAGTCTTGTGTGTGACATTGCTGCTGTAGAAATAACCATCTTTGTGTCTTGTCTTTTGGCCTTGTTGTTCTTGCAGATGTCATCTGCCTACATCAGATTTGGACATGTCTGGTTTTGTAATAAGCATCTGACTGCTTATTGACTAAGAGTCAAGATCCCCTTGATAAAAGCCGGAATAGCTTCGCTCCGTACTTCGTGAAATTGATTCTAATACCTCACATGAAACTGAATCTCCTGTTGGTAGCATTTAATGAGGAGCTCCCCGTGGCCACTGTAATGGAGCATTTGCAGTTGTAACTAGAGTAACCATATTGAGTTTCCCTTTAAGTCTGTCTCACTACATTCAGTTCATCAGAGTCTGTGATTTGCCCCCTCAACTCCATTACTGGTCGTGTTGTGGTTTGGACTGACGGTTTCTTAAAAAAATAGCTGGAGAGCTTGTTCATAAAGGTGTTAGTGGAAATGAAAAAATATCGAAAAGTTCAGATTCCCTGATGCGCAGGCTATGCCTGTAAGACTCCTATTGCCTTCATATTAAATAATTTTTGTGAATAATTTTTTTAAATATTTCTTCACGTCATTATGCAAGTAGGAGTGACATGGGGCGCGAGATTGAGACACAGGCATTGGAGCCTCTCAATGCGTATTTTTTGGGTTTCCACCGGCGTGGAAACCAAAAATAGCGAGGGCATAGCCTTATGAAACAGGAAAATACCGTTGTGTAATCCATTCATTTCAACAAAGTAGCTGTATTCTGAATACCACCATTTTAAACTGTAACTGTAACGGAATACAGTTACTGATATTTTGTATTTCAAGTACGTAACGGCGGTACATGTATTCCGTTACTCCCAACACTGCTGCCACGTATATCATATTCATTTAAGGAGAAGTGAGCACTGTGCCTATGCAGTTATTCCACAAGTTGTCTTTAGGCTTTAGTTGCTTTTATCCCAGTGAATGCTATGGAAATACAACTCTTTTATATTGAGACAAGTTCTGATCTGTACATGCAACTTCCTACTACTCTGCAGTGCAATTAAAGTTCATCTGGTGAAAACGATGGGACAGAAGCTCCTGTAGCTCTTGTAATATGAGCTGTGTCTTGGGTGTCACACCTTTTTTCAAGAAAGCAGAGATTACCAAGAAATCTCTGTTTTCTTTCAGTCCAACGCACAGCAGAACAGGTATATGCAGCTCAGATATAGCGATTAAGCTTTCTGAGAGTGTTGGTGTTAGCGCCTTACTAACAGCCTCACACATGAACACCCTGAACTATCAAAATGATCATTTGCTTCCTATGAACAGAAACTGAAAGATAATCATGCCGTCTTTCGTTTTGACCCTTGGCACTTATACACTTTGTTATGAATGCGATGTCTATGTTGCATAATCATGCTTTGTGTTGTGTGGAGATAAAGACAGCTGTGTGCCAAAAAAACCCTCTTAATGCCGAGAAAAGATGTTCAGCATTTAGTTCAGGTGAATCAGTCATTCATAAATGAATTCAAAGTAATTTATGAATGACTGATGAGCTGACAATAGGACAGATGTAAAAAGCATAACGATAAGACAATAAGGCTGGAGAGAGAGACTATCAAGCATGAAGATATTAGAGTGATAAAATAAAATATAAAATTGAATTCATATGTATAATCTGTAGGCAAGGGACAAGAATTTGGTACATGAAACCTTCTGGTTTCTGTTTAACCAATCACATTTGGGCAGGCTTTGAACTTTTCATACACCCTGCTGAACCGTTCATGTGGACATCAGCAGATGGCATTACAATTGGTGGACAGGCTAATATATTACAATAGCTCAGTGAACCTGTTGCAAAGTAACGTATAACATTTAACAGATCATTTGAGTGATTTAAGATCACTTTTTCTGTCACTTGGCTTATTATTTCATTTAGCGTGCTAATGCACACTAATTTGAATGCTCTTTCTTTATCCTGATAGGTTTCAGCTGTGACCCTGTGCTGCCGCATATGCATGGAGGCTGATCAATGGAGGCTGTTGCTCTGAGGTCACAAATCATCATTTCAAACCAGCGTCATCGTCTGTAGCCCAGAAGACTGCCCTGAATTCACACCGGTGCAGGCACATTCTGTTCAAGGAGCCTGGAGCTGCAAGACTAAAGAGAGAGAGAGAGGGAGAGGGGAAGAAAATAAACAAGTGTTATAAAAGACGCTCTACATGAATTCACCAAAAACCTGAAGGGAAATACTGCAAGTTGGCTGGCAGACCTTAGGAGGCATGCGGACAATGAGTATGGCTTGGCTGCGTCTCTCTGCCTTCATTGTCCTTCTGCTTGGTTGTTTTCATACGGCTGTCACGGAAAATGACGTAACTCCACGCCTCACCTTTTCTTACAGTAAGTTTCACAACTTCTTCACAACACAAAAACAGCCACTTTACAAATTACTTTTTTTTTTTTTTTAAAGTAGGCGTGCTTGGTCCCAAGCTGCACTGCTATCCCATATACGCACATCACACACAGCAAGCCTGCAGACACACCAGGCTCTCCTCCTCTCTCGGTGAGCCGAGGAAATGTGAGGTTTGGAGATGCCTGAGGCTCCAGCTGGAGCGTCGTCGGATCCTTTTGTGCGAACCGCAGCACGTGGCCAACTGTCAATAAACAGTCATCAAGACTGGCATTGTTGCATTCGCTTCTCTAGGTGCTGCTCACAGCTGTCTAGAGGTAAAAGTTTACATAAGTCGACCTGGGAACTTAAATCATGAACGCTCAACAGAAACATCTGTTTTCTGCTGAGCTGTTTAGTTCTACATTTGCCACTCTCACTTTCTGCTTACAGATCTGGTCGTCCAGTTCCCGGTGGGTTCCTTATTTATTAACCATGTCCACTGAAAAAAGAAAAAAATCAATGCACTTCTTATGTGTCCATTGTAAGAGCTAAAAGGATTTCGAGGGGTGAAATGGTGTTTGTCTCCATCATGTAAATCCATGCTGTGAATGGCTGCTCTATCAGGGTGGCTCTGTCGAGTACCTGCAGGTCAGACAGTAATTACAAATGAACTGGCCCATTGTGTTTTGACTTACTAAGGACAAGTGGACACAATCTTATGAGCGCTGAGAGTTATTGCTCTTATATAATCAGTTTTTTTTCTGTTTGCTTGCAAAATAACTTTGAGCTTAGGAACCTTTCACATTTCACTCTTAAACTATGGTGGAGATATAGTTATATTCGCCCTCATGTATTGTTTTTCCGATGTTCTGTTTTCTCTCCACTGATAGGTTGAGCCACCGGCACCAAGAACTGCTTGTATCCAATTATTCAAATGATATACTGGTACATTTAAGATGACATGTTGACTTTGCACATTAATTGTGCTCTATTATCTCCACAGAGAATGAAACAAAATGATGGATTGTGGGATCGGTAGAGGCTTTCAGTGATTGATCTGCAGTTAGTGACTCATGTTCAGGCGTCATTAGAGTTACTTCAGGGAGGATTATGTTGATAGATGCTGCTTAGTAATCTATTACAGACACGGGTAGAATTTCCAGTTTGGAGCGAATTTTAAGCCGACCGAGCTTTTACATAGATGCCTGTCTGAGCTTGTGCCTTCCCCTTCATGTTGGACCTCTATACAAACAGATAATCTCTCTCACCTCCCAGCCTCAGCGAAGCCCATAGCTTATCCCTTGTGGAGCATTTCACAACAACACACACCATCCATCACTCACCGAAAAGACACTTCACACTTGGGCCTGTTCTTAAGGAAAGATTTGCTTGGAGGGCGTGCTGCTGGTGTTAAACAACAACTTTTAAAGCATGCGTGACGTGACTGTCCAGGAGATAAGCAGGGAGGGTTTTCTGTCCTGCTTCGATTTTTATTATTGGGGCTTACCAGGCTTCTAGTCGGTCATTAGCTTCTTTTATAGCAGCATTTATGTTGCTGTAACTTTAACCTTATTTATAACTTCATGAAGGGTCATGTAGATAATAATTTAACAACGGAAATAATAATTATGTCCCTGTAAAACTTAACAAGCAGTAATTTTACTCTTTGTTGACGCGGTTAAGAGGCCATACTTTTGTAAAATGTACTAGCTGATTTGAAAAGCAACTCTGACATAGAATTTGTGGAGTCACTGGTATTGTTAGTGTTGAAAAGACCAATTTTATTTTGTGGCTTAAAGCAAAGAACAAGTATTTTTCTTTTTCTTTTCTTTTCTTCAGCAGATAAAGGTTAAGAGGGCCTGGTGACAAAAGTCGTCCTGCTGTGGTAGTGTCTGTTCTGCTACACTGACATTTTCCAGCCTCCCGCAGAAGGGCTTTGTCACATTGTATTTACAGTATCAAAGCAGAATGCAGTGCTGCAGGCCTCAGGGACCTGAACTTTATACAGCAGAAGCTGCCTGAACTCATCATGGTTTCTGGTCCTCTCTGTCTTTTCTGGATGCCAGTTAGCTTGATGGCTTGCGTGCTTAAATGTAGCACTGTAGGCGGGCCAGAGTCCTGCCTGGCTGATCTTCATCTAGTACCATATTTGTAGACGGGCTTTATCACTTACTCTCTCGGTCTCCCTATCACTTTCTGTTTGTCTCTCTTTCTGTCTCTCTCTCTCTTTCTGTCCCCTGGTCCCTGCCTATGCCTTAATGAAGAGGGTAATCTGCCATGAATAATGAATGGGGATTTGTATGTGTTATGGTGTGAACACTTGTCTGGTTCTCATTATGCGCCTATCAGGACGGATCATGGGTTCGGGGAATAGAGCCCGCATCTGCTTTTCTCTCTGCTTTTTTGTTCCAGGCTTTAATGCGCACCATGTTGAATGGCTTAGTGTGCTGAGCACTATTTAAAAGACACACCTATAAGCCTTTTAGTTGCCCGTCTTTTCTTGTTGAACCGTTCAGCCCTCTTCCCACCGTGTGACAGTCGTGCTTTAATTTTGTTTAAGGGGTATGCCCACAGCCACACTAGGGAATAAAGCATTTTTAATTATTTAAAAGCTGTCGTGTCTGGGCCAGTTGAATCAGCCACTCTCGAGTAATTCAAAAGGACAGTGGTGTCAAGTGAGATAACGACTTCTCGATACTATGTTGATGCCACATAGCTGAACATTGGTTTCGTGATGGTATCAGCGCTCAAGCAAATGTGATTACATTACCTAATAGAGACGTGTAAAGTTGTACTTTATATTAAGACTATGTAAGTAAATGGTAAAATTAGGAAGGAAAATGTAGTAAAAATGCATTTGTCAAATTTTTAAATGGCATTTCAAAATCTAACTAATGCGACAGCTTAGTCTTGGTCTCTAGCTTTTAGTAGGGCCTTACCTTCAGTGTAAAAGTGTTGTTGTGAATTTGCACTAATTGGTGAATTGGTGTATTTGCACTAATTCCCTTATCCACAGTTAATGACGAGAATAGCTTCAGTTCAGCTCTTAAAACAAAATGACCCTAACAACACGTAAAGAGTGCAACTCTTAACTTTTGTGCAGCTGCTTCACGTCATTCAGTTTCAGGGTGTTGTGGGGACATAGTGACTTTTCAGTTTCTCTGCTCCTTCTGCAATAGCACAGCGTGGAGTCTGGCTGTTCAGGTCTGAATCTGCTGTATTGCTAAAAACAAGTCAAGACCTCATGTACAGTCTCTTTTTTTCTTGGTGCTTCAGCACTGTTCATAGTAGGGGTCAGGGTGAGTTCCCGGTGAAACCAGCAGCTGGTTTACATTATAGTGGTTAATCCAGGGTCAGCTTTTGTAGCTCCCTGACCTGCAGACTGTCTTATCAACCGAAAAAAAGGGTCCTACAGAGCTGAGCTGTGTGAGGTTTTTTTTTTCTTTACAAATGACTGATTTAAAGTATTTAAATGGTAACAGATTGAAGCCCCAGCGTGCTGTATTTTCCCTCTATAAATTACACCACCAAAGCCTGTTATGGCTCATCCCTGTTGCACATATTTTATCTCTACACTTTCCTCAGAATTTACAATATGCCTTTCCAGACTTTGCTTCCTAATGTTGTCTTCAAATTTACCACCTTTCTCTGCATGTGGATGGTGCTGTGGAGACAATATCCTGCTAACGAGATGCAGCCCCACAATTTACCAATACAAACAGCGTGCTCGCAGCTTGCCTAATGAACCTCCCGGTGGATTGACCCTCTTGGCCTGTTGTCTTAATGCATTCCAGATGCTTTAGTCTCAGTCCTTCAGCTTCCCGGGTCTGCTCTCCCACACAATTACCAATTCAGCAGCAGCTCTTAGTAGCTAGTTAAAATTACTTGGGATAATGTAGTTAGAGCTCCAGTGTGGGCTGTTTTTATGTCACCAGACTATGCGACGGTAGTAGGAGCTCTGACCCAGCAGGACTCTTCTAATTCTTCTAAAAGCAAATGGCTTTACAAGAGTTCATCTGTTCTACCCTGAGCAAAGTCCTTGAACAAGTACAGTAGACAGATAAAGACAAAGGAAAGACATTCGTTCCGGAGAAGTTCCTTTCCTGCTTCTTGTAAATGTAATTTCCTGTCTCTTATTTTTTTTTACAAGATTATCCAAATGTTGAGGCATCCTAGCTCATCTGGCAATCCTCACTCTTTAAGAAATGAATTACATTAAATAAACTGAATCAGTGTTTTTACTTTACCTTTACTCACCGGACCGATATGTAGGGATGGATAGGCACTCAGTTCTGTAAAAAAGTAAAAAGCTAACTCCCATTTTACCATAGAGGGGTCTCATCCCCCTCACTTTTTAGTTAGAGGCTGATCATGGTTGCCAGATTTAAAGTAAATCGGGTTTTTTCTACATAACACTGATTTGGCTCTGCTTCTGTGTGCATAGGTGTAGTGATGTTTTCCTCAACTGTTGTCATTCGTGCATCCTCTTCTGCCTATTCAACCCTGTTTAAATGTGCTCTCTTAGGACTATTACTGGCAAGTATTCTTCTTCTTCTCCCTCAGAGATGGGAATGTAGGTCATGTTTGTGGTCAGAAGACTGGAAATGGGGCATATGATGTCCTTTAGAGAGGATCTGTCATGAGTCTATTGCTTGCTCTTGTAGGCGATAAAGAGACAAACAGGGGTGTATTTTCTGGGTCATCTTCTAGTGAACCCTGACATTGTACAATTCCAAGCAGATTATCAGTAAAGTCAGGTGTTTTGATAGGGACATTATCTTGTGGGTTTTTTTTTAAGACGCCTTTTTTTGCTGTTCAACATATCCAGTTGATGCAGAAGTGGGGGATGTTTTTTCTTTTTTTTCCCTAGAGTTCTGTGGAAAGAAAACAGGAACAGGTGGTTTAAATGAAGTATGCAATCGTCTGATCTCCTGAACATACAGCTGTAAGAGCTGATAAAACAGTTCCCTTATAAGAGGGCGCTGGTTGAATCAGCCTGTTATCATTGCCCTACAAAACAAAGGGACTTAGATCTCTGGCATTAGAGGACACATTTCTCTACAGTTGCTCTTTTAAAAGGATGTTCTGCATTTTTAATGATCGTTTTTTGGGACCAATCAAAAAAAAAGAAAAGATGCAAAAATGCAGAATGACTTCCTGAAGCAGAAGATGCTATTAATTTTGTCTCTAAATAGATTAGCAAGTTAGTCTGTGCAAGTATTTCAGTCCATTTAGCCCTTTGTCATTTGCACAAATTACTCTTAATTACATAATAATAGCAATAATCTAATATTGCTTACAGATGGCAGAGAGGGTGCTCTTCATGCACTTGTAGAAAAGGTCACAGATGAAGGGATTTAACCATGCTCAAAGCTGCTATTTCAAACCAGAGATTCAGAGGTCAGGCAGTGACTTGGTGAAGTTTAAAGCCCTCTATAAGACATCTGCCTGCTGGCTCCATTTTTCGTGGTGCGTTCAGTTGCAGCTCGACAGCACGACATTGTGTACTCATTCTGATCAGTCCATAATCAGCCTACAAAAAATACAGCGGTTGTTTAGTTTTTTCTTTTGCTTCTTCGTCTTTCCTTTGATTTGATTTTCTTTTTTTTTTTGAAAATTAGCTTCCTGCCTTAAATATCAGTTTACCCAGGAAACTAAGCAAACAAACAAACACAAAATGAATCGCCTATCCCTGATGGTATGTATCCATCCATATAATTTTGGATTTACCCTTTGAGCTTTCCGCCAAATATCAAATACCATGACATTTAGGTGTGTGTATAATTTTGTTTATGAAACTACAATTAGAAAAACTAGGCAATAATTTGTCTCTCCAGAAACAATGCCTCAGATTCTGGGGCTAATCCACAGGCCTCAGTTTTCCTGGGGAGTTTTTTCTCCAGTGAGAGTGCTGAAAGATCACAGAGTTGGCCATTGTTCCCCAAATGTTGGCTCATGTTTCATTGTTTTTTCTAAGATAACTTACTGGATGACATGTTAGAACCTCAGCAGACAAAAAACATATTTGCTCATCTAGATTCCCGTAAGTGGAAAGATCAGTGTTGAAAGAAAAAAATAACATAAAGGTGTAAGACCGTAAAAAAAGTACAAGTGTGTCTTCATGTAGATCATCCAAGTATTTATAATGAATGAATGCGAGATGCAAGTAACTTGCATGCTGTAAGGTTTCTATAACCAACCAAAAAAAGGGGGGGGGGGGGGGAAGGCCTAAACCACTTTGATACAAATGCGCCCTAAAAATAAGCCCATCTGTTGGAGTCATGCACTTCAAAGTAGTCAACACCTACTTTTAGGGACTTCCATGAAAAAGGTAAGATGGACAAGGATGAAATGCTGCAGGATGATACTGTTGTTGCTGTTCTAGTAGTGGCACAGTGGCCACTTCTGACTTGTTTCTCTGTCACGGATACAAAACCTTCTTCCTTTGAACTCGTGTGTCTGTTTCCTGGTGTACACCACAACATTTCTGGGGCTGCATTGTCATGAAATGACCCGTCGCAAATCAACCTCAGACAGTCAAATAACAATAGAGCGGATTCTTTAAGAAACTGTGGCATATGTGGAGCGGAGGGAAAGACAAGTTCATGCAGGATGCATGCAGCTTTTGATGCTGATTTGGTATTTATATGAGCCATTTCTCGTCTAGCGTTTTTGGTTTTTTTGTTTTGTTTTTTACAGTGCAATTCACATTCACCCATTTACACACACATTCAATAACCTATTACATTCTCACACACAATATCTAGCCCTAAGACGTGCTGGTTGAAGGAGCCAGGGATCAAAACGATGGCCCTCTCTCCTTTGCCACAGCTGCTGGGGGTAAGAGTCTGTACACTGTCCGACCTGTGGGTTAGTCTATTCAGGTTTTGTGCTCTAGGTGCTATAATATCATAAAAAAAAACCTTTTTATGATATTATAATTCTTTTTACTTGCAGAACATTGTGGAAAAAATGTACAGCAGTTTAAAATAATCCATTTAACAAGCTGGAACCACCACTGAATGTTGAACAAATAATTGATTAATTCCGCCGTGAATCAATTAAAACGAGACTTATTGTTACATTGAGTGAATCAAATGATAATTTATGGCTAAGAGCCTGTTATCTACTGATCATTTCATCAATAAAACTTAACTGCAAGTCATTAATAATCTGTTTTACTGGACAAATTAACTATAGCTCAGGCGGTAGACGGGATCAACTACTAATTGGAAGGTTGGCGGTTCGATCCCTGGCTGCTCCAGTCTTAGTAATACTAAGATATCAACCTCAAGTGAGCGAATGTTTGTGAATGCTAGATGGAAATCACTTAACTATAGGGGGGAGAAAAGAGCTTGTATGAATGTGTGTGCACTCCACTTTTATTGATATGATCCAAGTAGGCATGAACCTTGCTTGGACTGCTTCCCTTTCCAAGAAAACACTACCTACTCTATATAAGGTACTTCAGAGCAGCCTGCAAAAACCTACTGGGCAGGGTTTGACACTGAGTAGTAAAACGAACGAACAGCATTTTTGGAAAAGCAAACTGCACTCTGGCGCTCTCTCAAACATCACTATCCTCGACATGCAATTCCTCGTGTAGACGGATACAAAAAAAACTGTGAAGCATCATCTGTGCCTGTTCCTTCCATTGTTCTCTTGTCTCACGGATGCATTGTTGTTTTTGAAGCTGTCACAAAGTTATCACATCACTTCATGAGTCTGGTTTGCTGCACCTTGTGCTGAGCTCCTGCAGCAGAAAAGTGGGCACCACATTAACATTAGCATTCATTTGGAGTTGTGTTTCCAACCGTCCTGGGACTTTATGATTAAGATTCACTCCCCTTTTACTCCGTTTTGGACTCCAATGTGAGCAAAATGTTAGCTATTTTCCCCCAGTATTGCAGTGAAATTGAAGATGTTTAAAAAAAAAAAAAAACAACCAGCTTGCTGCAAATTAAACATTAATTTTAAGACTGTCCAGACGCTTCTGTAAGCCTGAATGCACCACGTGGTCAAAAAAAATGATAAAATGTACCATTTAGCAATTACCGACTCCTCAGAGAAATAAAGCATTGTCAAACAGTTGGTCGCCAATAAATGATCTTTGTTTTCCAAAAGGTATGAAGCAAAAGCTTTGTATAGCTGCAAAACCCTCCTGGATCTCTTTAATGATATTCAATTGGGAGCCTTATTGTTTCTTTTTGTCATCTGTGGTTGCTAAGTATGACAGCGGTGATTTGACTCCAGAGAGTAATTGTGTAGATATTCTCCTCTGTGAAAATCCCTCAAAGCTTTTGTTTTGGTTGAGGCTTTGGCCTTTGTCTTTCCCGCTCTGTAAATCACAGCTGAATTTGCCCACGGCTCTGTGGGGAGGAAAAAAAATGGGGGGAACAGTACCGGCATGGAGCAGCAGTCCATTTATCCTTTAATGATAGTGGGAAGGAGAGAGAATGGCCCCCGTGGGTCCATGTACAGTACATGGAGGAGAGCCTCTTGTGGTTTTACGGACAGATTTAACTACAATATGGCTCACTGTTGCCGTGGTGATGGACCGCTATTAACATGTTGTTTTCCCAAGGGAGAGGAAGTCTCTCGACCTCCTGTACCAGCACACTAAGGTGAGGTTATATTAGGTCACATATACTGCAGGGTATGTACCACATGGTGAGCCTATTGTCAGTAGAACTTAATGGCTTTATCTGGACCGGATTAGTTTAATGCGGTGTAGTGCTATAATTTTAATTATTACCACCAGCAGTAGTGGGTTTAATACAGTTTCACTCTACTGTGCATGTGATGTTGTAAATTTGAACAGTGAAAAACAGTGAAAATGCATCACTGCCACAGTGGGCTGCTACTAGCAGCGACTCTCAAAGCCTTGAAACCCTACCACATTTAAATTTAAGTATATAGTCCTTCATTTGGTGTTTCGATGATGGCCGTAAATCTCCCACAGGTGTATTGTCATTTTCATTCCCAGACATCCCATGACCCTTTGTGCCCCAGCAATTGTCTTAGAGGTGATCATTCAGAACAACTTTGTACTGATTTGTCCTTTACCTTGTCACCTGCGTACAGTGTAGATAAAGGCGCCTCATCATATTAGCTGATGTGACGAGGCGCTCTAAATGTTGTTGCTGGCTCATAGATCGGAAGTCCCCCGAATACATGAGAGTAACTTTCAAAATATTGTGATACGAATTAAAATAAGTGTGTTTTTTTTCCTTCTTGATGAAAATATGTTAAAACTAAATAAAGGGAAAGAAAAGCAATCAAAGGGTGAAATTGCAAACTGTTTGCATTACTACCTTTTTTTGTATATTTGTAAAAGTTGCATTTACAAATTTAGATTGTGTTCCCCTCACTGTTTCAGCTTTCATTTTCATTTTTTTTTTTTGTATGTGCTATTTGCATTTTCTTTTTTCTGTTTTTTTCTGTAAGCATTGCATTTTGATGTGGCACTTAAAAAACTATTTTCTTATTTACTTTCTGTCTAGCTTACAGAAATGTCACAACTTGGGTATATTGTGTTATTTCTTTAACTTCATTTTCTAAATCTTTAGTATTTATGCAGCTATTAGTGTCCGTACTCTTATAGTAGGTGGGTTCAAAGAGGACTCCGGTATTTCTTTTCTTTTTTTTTTACAGTTCACATTTCAAGGCCTGAGATCCTGTTTCAGAACTTCAGTGACTAAGTTTCCATTAGCTCCTGGCTTCTGTTTATGCTGGCATGCCGCTGAGGCGAGTTGTTCACGTTGTGCTGGCAGTGAAGGCCTCCAAACTGCTGCAAGTCTGAGATACACATGGGCTTTTTTAAAGCAGCGATTAGAGGGAGTTAATGGTTTAACTCTTGGCTTTAGTCAGGAGTTGTTGGTATGGTGGAAACAAAGCAATTTATTTTCCATAGTTGATTTAAAATTATTGAACTGTTGGAGAAATATGGGGAATTTTTCTGATGAGGTGCCAGTAAGATTTGGAAGCTGTAGTTTCACGTGCTGTCCAAGCAGACAGAGAAACAGGCACATTCATTCAGTCATTTATTTATTTTTGCAAAAACCTTCAGGTTTAACAAACACTGTGAGGCCCACATTATATGTTGCTGTTCATCTCATCTACTTGATATTCTCAGCTTCAAAGTCCATCTTTTTCTGGTTCTAGATGCTGAACATGTAGTCACAAGTGAGAGCTGGGTTGCTTTCTCTTGCTTTCACCCTCATTCTTCTCATTTTCACATCAGCTTTCACTGTGTGCTAACTGATGAAGTCAAAAGTGCAAAATAGCAATGCTCATGCAGAGATAAATATTCTATCATTTAAGAAAATCTTTGTCATTAATATTAAGACACACAAAAAGTCTCATTCTGTGTTGTGATTTCACCTTAATTCATTCCCTGTCTTCAGCAGTTTATAATATAGTGATCCGTCCCCTCATTTTAACCTGGACAAGTTCATTTTTGAATTATTACATGTTTATTTTTATTCCTCTGTCTGTGTTTTTGTTTCTGTATAGATGCAAAGGAGAGAACTACCAGAAGTTTCTCAGTGAGCGGAGTCTTCAACTTTACCTCTCTGCTGCTCAGTAGCGAAAACGGCATGTTGTATGTTGGCGCTCGGGAGAGTCTCTTCGCTCTCAGCCTCTCTGATATCAGCGCAGCCAAGCTACAAAGAAAGGTAAGAGTCAGTGTGCAAGCAGCTGTGAACTGCAATACCACATAAACTGTATTTATATGAATTCAGTTATAATATGATCCCAGAGGTGTAGTATACGTAGATGGCAATAAGTATGCTAAGCTCCCAGTAGTCCAAAGTGACTATAACACACCTCACTATATGATATCTACTGTATGCAATTGATGCTATTTTTCTTCTGCAGCTTGCATGGAAAACCCCAGAGAGGAAGAGAGAAGAGTGCAGTTTCAAAGGCAAAGACCTGCAGGCGAGTGAACTGATGGTTTCATACACAAGTGCCTAAACTCACACGTGGCTCAAACACGACCAGTGCTAGATGGCAAACAGATCCAGGGCAGAACCCTGGACATTTCCTCTCAAGTTGAGACTTTCCATGCTACAACAATGGATGTTTTTTCCCTCCTTCCAGTCACAGTTTTCCACTTTTTTTTATGGCAGCCCCCAGTCACAGAGCCTTCAGTAAGGGTCACTACATTAACAGGAGGAATTAGTGCTTTTACTTTACCATTTGAAAAGCTGTCGGATGGAAATGTATTCTTACTTCTTCACAAATTTCTCTAAACTGTTCTATGTTAGAGCATGAAAAGAAAAATGACTTTCTGGACAGTTTAAAAGAAAGAAGTTGGTTAAAACAATCAGTCTAATAGAACTTTTCCCTGTGTTTCTAATACAGACGGATTGCTTCAACTACATCAAAATCTTACTACGCATGAACAGCACTCATCTGTACGTTTGTGGAACCTATGCCTTCAGCCCCATCTGTGCTTACATAGTAAGTGTTTAATGGAGGGGCATGCATCTGTTGCAGTGCCCACATTTGAGCATGCCTGGTTTTGGATATTAAAAAAAAAAAAAAATCTGTTCCATTTGTTTGTTTTTGGAAAAGCTGATTACCCCTGGTGCAAGATTTTATATCTGATTTATTTATTTGATTCTAGAGGAAGAGATGCATTCTGCTTCCTGCCTCTCAACTCACTTAGCAGTCTGGCTCAGGCTCTGCCCGGCCAGATACCATATAAGTGCATTATTTTATTATCTCCTGTGCCTTATGGGAAATGGATCAAAAATATTTAATGCACGTAATCGAATAATGTAAGAATCAATGTCGTTTTCAATCCTTTTCTACAAATCTTTTAAGGCCTTTTAGAGCAATCCATAACAAACAAACAAACACGTGACCTTTGCTGCAGTTTCTAGCAAACACAGACTGACCTCCTTTCCGCTGTGAGACTTGAGTCTGCGGTCACTATCAGAGCAGGTTACAGCTCTACTTCAAACTCAGCGTGTGACATGTGATGTGTGTGTGTGTGTGTGTGTGTGTGTGTGTGTGTGTGTGTTTCCTCCAGAACACTACAGACTTCTCCCTTGTCAAGAGCGATACTGGTGAGATTGTTACAGAGGATGGACGGAGCCGCTGCCCATTCAACCCTGAATACAAGTCCACTGCCATCATGGCTGGTAGGTCTCACGATGGCTGTCAGCCGCTGATAAAAATCAGGCTCGCTTAAATGTTTTGGATTTATAGAAGCCACTGTGGGAATGAGTAAAGTACTTTGGTAAATCCTATAAAGACAAACTGTGGCATAACCTCTGGATTTCATTACCGCGTGTGACGCAGAAGCCCATTCCCTTGTGATAAGTACTCTTATTACGATGGTCTTCTTCACCCTGTTGCAGATGGAGAGCTGTATACTGGCACAGTCAGTAATTTCCAAGGAAATGAACCAATCATTTACAAGAGTCTAAGCCAAGGAACAGCTCTAAAAACAGAAAACTCACTTAACTGGCTTCAAGGTACAGTATAATAGCTGGAAGGCAATGGGTTTTTTTTTGTTGTGTCTTATTTGAGATAAAGGACATTGTCAAACTGCTTGCACCAAATCTACTGAATGGGAAGTTTACAGTGTGGCATCACTTGAAATGATGAATATGAAAAAGTGTGTACCTGCAGTCTGTCAGTCCCTGTTGAAATTGGACTGCATTTGCCATGGGAATAGGGATGTCTGTCCCTAGATCCCATTGTGACAGTATTGTTGGTTTCCTTTCAGATCCAGCCTTTGTTGGCTCTGCCTACATACAGGAGAGCCTTCCCAAGGGCAACTCGGTGGGCGATGATGATAAGATTTACTTCTTCTTCAGTGAAGCGGGGAAGGAGTTTGATTTCTTTGACAACACCATTGTGTCACGCATTGCTCGTGTGTGTAAGGTGAGCGACGCTCCAAGGCAGATAGTCCATCTAAAGCAGCTTTCTTACCCTTGGGTAATGTGTACTCCCTGCTGTCTCTATAGAATTCTATTAAAGCAGGAGTTTGCTTGTTTGTTTGTGCTCAGTACCTATACAGGAATGTACAGTATGTAGTCTACTGAAAGCTGCTTATAGCTCAGAGTCCTTCTGGGCAGTGACGCACGAGCTGTTGTTACAGAAAAACATTTTTCTTGCACGTTCGCCTCAGTTTGATTCCTTTCCATCCAAATCCACTCTCTCTGCTCTTATCGTGTTTCAGCAAATATTTGCATTCAGACAGGATTCAGTATCCAACTACAAATCACTTAGGATTACTGAAGCGTGGGATCTGTGTGCAGAAATGCTTTGACACCTTCTGCGGACCACACACAGTCTTTGTTCATTTTTAAGCATTTCTATATTAGTATTTATGCCTTGAGAAGTCTGTCCTCCAGATCAGACTGCTGTTTGGCTCTCCTAAAACAATCACACTCACCACTGTGTGAAGAGGGTGAAAAATAGTGATGAGAGTTTGAGATGGAAGGAGGGGGGTCCATCCATTCATTCATTCACTCACCTTTTTTTCTCCATACATCCATTTAAAGGACAAATATTCCAATATTAATATTGACTCAGGAGCAACTAGTAAAAATAGATTTAAAAAACCTATTTTAATTAAGTAAAAGAATAAGAAGAAGGAAGTTTTAGTATTTGTTAGTTTTATACTAACATTTTATCAAAGCTTTCCTGATGAGGCATTGATGAATGTCAACAAGACTGTGAGTGAAATCCTTTCAAAATGATTCATAGAGTAATAATTAAAAAGACTAAAGCTGACCAGTCACGGCAGATGGCCCCGCCCCTCCCTGAGCCTGGTTTTGCCGGAGGTTTCTTCCTGTTAAAAGGGAGTTTTTCCTTCCCTCTGTCACCAAAGTGCTTGATCATAGGGGGTAATATGATTGTTGTCTTTTTCTCTGTATGTATTATTGTAGGGTCTACCTTACAATATAAAGCACCTTGAGGCAACTGTTATTGTGATTTGGTGCTAAATAAATAAAACTGAATTGAACTAAATTGAATTGAAAGTTAAACCATTAAAAACTAAACTAAATATTTTTAAATAATAAAAACTGAACTAAAACAAGCAAACCCACTCTGGAAACTAACTGAACCCAAACTAAATGTCACAAACAAAATAAAAATAAAAGCTAATTAGAGAAAAATCAAAACTATTATAACTCTGCTCATGTGGCATTTTGATGATAATTTTCTCACGTACGTTTAAAATATGTAACACGGAACAGATTACCCAGAAGGAAATTGGCAATAATGTTTAAGGTTTTTAGTTTCTTAAGCAGTGCTGAAGGAAAAATAAAGCATAACAAAGCTTTAAAATGAGGCAAACGGTCAGTCTCGGTAAAACTTTACAGCGACGCCAGTTCAAGTAAACTATTCACGTCCAGTTTTAGGCTTCCAAAATGTGCTTCACCAACTGTGTCGGCGGCCGTCTCCATGCTTGCTGTATATCCAGGTGTTTACTATTACTTTAGTTCCACTTCATCGAGGCTAACTATGGAATGATAAACAATGTTTTGGTTGAAACAAACACAACAAAGCATGTTCTCATTTGCAGGATTGTTCCGTTTCCCAGAAAGAAGCCATTACCGCCCGCCATGTTCATGGCTTTTTGAACAGCCTTTTGAACAAGGGGTGCTTTTACAAGGGATTAATGAATGGGATGCATTTGCTTCAATTATTCAGAAGTCAGTTTAAGCCCAGAGTGGCACTGAATTATAAAACTCGGTTCAGCCCAAAGGACCAGGGAATATATATGTTGCTCATTATCTGCCTGGGTTACAACAAGTAATTGCTTCAGAAGCTCAGTCTTGGTCATGTGTCATTTCCCTTTCCATCCCGTGCTGCCACTTCCTCTGATTAATGTTATGCTAAGGTGGACTCAATTGAAGCTTCATGTTAAAGACGTTTTATGTGGTTTAGGTCATTTAGCGTTTCTCTTGGTCCTCTGGAGAGCTGCAAAACTGATTACAATGGCGAACTTCGAGCTTGTTAGATCTATGATAAACAGATTGTCTCTTTACAAAACTAAATTAAGCTCTTTAATTTAGCTCTTGATGTGCAATCACCTTCCTGAGACCTGTAACACCTCATCAAACAGTTATATATATATACATATCACATACTGTAAATGTCATTCACACTGAAGCGCCAAGATGTATTTACTCTCCAGTTTGCACTGATATTCTATCATACAAATCGGTGCATCCTAATTAGTCTGCATGTCAAAGAAGTCCCACATCCCTCATAGCAATTTGAAGGCTCGTGCCAAAGGCGGTGAATCACAGCAGCAGTATCAGTCAAGGAGGATTGTCAGAGAGCAGTGCTTCTTCTTTTTCATTTAAAAGCATTTGCCCTCCTCTAAGCCCCAAGTGTTTTTTTATCTATGCCAGTTGCGATGATGTATATTGTTTTCATGACCTAGAAGTCTTCCGCCTTGGGGTTGTAACTATGTTGCAGGCACAATTGATTTAGCTCATTGTGGTTTTACGAGGAGGTTAATGTTTTTCAGTTACGTCAATTTGAACAAATTCACCTTTGGACAGGGCACTCTCTGTTTTTGTTTTTGTCACAAAGAAGGAAAACAAAGACAGCAGAATGTATTTCCTTGCACATTATAACATACAGTGTCTAAGGCAGGGATGTTAACACTCATTTTACACGGTGGGCCACATGCAGCCCACTTCGATCACTCAACCAGTGAAACTTCCTTTCCTGTCAGTGTAAAGAAGTTTAACTACACTAAATACACATTTAATCTCTGTGGTATCTTAATCTAATAAAAAAGCAGTGTAATTTCAACAACACATCTTGGTTTTTTTACATGATAGAAGTAAAGTGTATTAGCACAACTATTTGGGCTTAAATTCACAAAGAATGTCCCTTTCATTTAATTGTTTATCGGTTACTTAATTACTTTAATGTAGTATAAATGGCCATAGGGGAGGTCTTTATCACCAGGAAACGCTGTAAAACGTAAATACAGTTAAAAGTCCAATCCCTGTTTCCCCTCAATTTTCCAAACTGATGCAATGGGCTCCCAGGCCTAATGTTTGACACCCCTGATCAAAGGCATGTTATAGTATGTTTTTGCAGTGTACCATGTGGTGCATATCATCATTTCAGAATATGCACCGCAGATCTGTCAGATCCCATCAAATCACACTTGTGTGTCAAACTGTGTGAGGATATTGTCTATACTGACCTCAGGTGTCAGACCTCATACTGCAGCGCTTCGTGCTGGAAAAAATCCCCCTCCTAACCAACAGTTATTGTGTTGCAGGGTGACGTTGGAGGTGAAAGGGTGCTGCAGAAGAAATGGACGACGTTCCTGAAGGCTCAGCTCTTGTGTTCTCTGCCCGATGACGGCTTTCCCTTCAACATAATCCAAGACATGTTTGTGCTCACACCCAGTCCCGAGGACTGGAAGAACACAGTGTTTTATGGAGTCTTCACCTCTCAGTGGTGAGAGCTTTTAAATCTTTTGATTAAGATAACAATGAAATAAATGTACAGACACCTTTAAGGTAATTATTTCACACACATGAGGGATTATAAAATGAAAAACAGTGGCATACCTGATTGTGTTTGTGAAGGCTGTGGAGATTTAAACCATTATGAACACCAGGAAGATCAAGACAAGCATTTTTATCTTACTCGTAACATTTAGATTACTAATTAAATATGTATTCAATCATGTTTCTCAGTGATCTGTGACAGATGAGAATTGTTATTTAAAGATAAAATGTATGTATAAAATTTACTGTCAAGCAAAGAAGAGTGTAACAGGACTTAACTACCAGTTTTCCATCTGTTTTGGTGGATTTTCACTGTATTATCTCTATGTTTACGTACAGCTTTTTTCAAGGCTTTACAAGTTTGAAAGATTGTAATCATCTGTCAATTGTTTATGTCCTATAAAAGGTACAAAGGTGCATCAGGAAGCTCTGCAGTGTGCTCCTTCACTATGGACCAGGTAGAAAAGGCGTTCAACGGGCGATACCGTGAGGTTAACCGCGAAACCCAGCAGTGGTATACTTACAACCATCCGGTGCCAGAGCCTCGGCCTGGAGCGGTGAGTGCTTTCCTGCTGCCCTCTGCTGGAAAACCCAGTAGATACATCCTGCACATGTCACTACTCTGCACTGTGTCTCTTCAGCTGCATGAGGTCTCTAGGGCTACGTTCACACTGCAGGTCTTAATGCTCAATTCCGATTTTTTGATCAAATCCGATTTTTTTGTCTGCTCGTTCACACTACAAATAAAATGCGACAGCAAACGTGCTCTAGTGTGAACGCTCAAAGCGGCCCGCATGCGCAAAAGAAGACGTCACACACAACGCGCTCTGTTTAGACCCAGAGCAAACAATATTGTTTGACTGATGGCCCTTAATATAAAGACTTCGGACTTCACGTTTCCCAATTTTTGCTTTAAGTTATTTTGTTATTTACATAATAATGTAGATAACCTAATAATTATCCTTATTGCTGTTTTAGAGGAGCGGTGCTTCAAAGGATAGTTGCAGATTTCTGTCAGAATCTGCAGATTATACAGTACAAATAAAATGTTCACGTTTCTCCAACGTTGTCTTCCCAGCAGTTTCACCGGATGGCCAGGAAGCGTTCGCGATGTCTTATCGGGCGCTTCTCCGGCGCTGATAATTGGTGTCTGTCTTGTGTCAGTGACATAAGATGGATTTAATGGAACTTGACCGTTCAAACAGCAGTCGCTTTCTGAAACATCGGATATGTATCGGATTCAGTACCACATACGAAAGTGACCCAGATCGGATTTGAAAATATCGGATTTGTGCCGTTCACACTGTCATACCAAGATCGGATATGGGTCGCATAGGGTCAAAAAAATTGGATTTGATGCGCTTTCGCCTGCAGTGTGAACGTAGCCTAGGTTGTTCCCATTTGTGACTGCTGATAGAGGCTTGATCAGATATCTTTTAGACAGGCATCACTCGTCTCCAGGTCCTAAACATGATTCTTATCAAACGACTGTAGGTTTAATTTCCTGACTTATCAAACTCAAATCACTGAAATGACCTGGTAATAAAATAAACACACAAAGAAGTGCTGTACAGCCGCTGTAGGTTTCATTATCCAGTGAACGTATGGGGAAAGCATGTAAAGCAGTATGTTTGTTGTGTTTTCCAGTGCATCACAAACGCTGCCAGAAAACAGGGCATCTCCTCCTCGTTGCTCATGCCAGACAAGGTGCTGAATTTTGTCAAAGACCACTTCCTGATGGACAGCGTGATCCGCAGCCAGCCTCTGCTACTCAAGCGCAATGTCCGCTACACACAGATCGCCGTCCATCGTGTTCAAGCAGCTAAAAAGGTGTATAACGTGCTCTTCATTGGCACAGGTAAACAGCTCACCGCTCACAAACACTCTTCACCTGCACCGTTGTTTTATCTGACTTCACTTAAACTCTCTTCTCCAGATGATGGGAGACTTCATAAAGCCATTAACGTCAACAAGAAGATGCACATTATTGAAGAGATGGTGCTCTTCCGTGACTCTCAGCCGGTGCAGCACATTGAGCTGGACACTGAAAAGGTACACGTGGTGTTCGGAAAGAAAACGGTCCGATTTAATTCACAGCACTTTCTCATGGTTTAAACTAATGGGCTCAGTAAATTCATTTATTGGCAGTTTAGGGACTCCATGAGCCATTAAGAGTCGCAGCCTGCAGCGTACCCCGTGTTCAGTGAGCTAATTGCGTGCAACTTTCTCTCAGGGGATCTGCAGCTGGGGTTTTAACAGCTGGATTTGTGACACTTCCTGAATCCTGGCATGTGCTTCCATAGATCAGGGCAAAGGAATTCCTTTTAAAATGGATGAAAGAAGTCTACCACATTTAGATCAGGGTCACAAAGAGAGGACTCTGGATGAAAATAGTAACCCAGTATCAGTATTTGGGGCACCTCCTGACTGTCCCCTTCTTTGTCATCTGTCATCCACAGGGTCAGCTCTATGTTTCTTCTTTCTCTGAACTGGTGGAGGTCTCAGTAGCTAACTGCACTAATTATCAGAGCTGTGGGGAGTGCATCCTCTCCAGGGATCCTTACTGTGCCTGGAATGGGAAGCAATGTGTAGATGTCAGACGTGCTACACCAAACAAGTACGTATCCCGCTGCACAATATTTATTTTAGCAGCCAAGGCTTTCTGTGATCATAAACTGTACATAAAAGGTTGAAGTCCTGTTTGAAGCCTCAAATTTGGCAATTTCATTGTCACCATCTTGATGAACCAGGCATGAGGGATGCTCTACCCCGAATAATCATGTATTGTACTCTAAACAGGAAAACAATTTACCAAACAAGCATCGTGTTGTATTAAATAAGACTGGAAACTAGCAATTAAGACTATAAACCCACTAGGAAACTGTTTAATCCGCTTTACAATCTTTTGTTTGCGCCCAGATTTGCCCCCTGCTCGACATGAGAAAGAACACGGGTTTAAAGATCTTTCACACTGGATTCACTTTTCAGGCCCAGGGGCTCTGTCCTTCTTTTATATTCAGTCTATGCCTGTGATATGCAAATATTAGATGAGAGAGTGCATTTTAAAAAAAAGAAAAAAGATTATGATTATTATTTATGGTTAATTGTATGTGTTTCAGTGCCTGGCGGCAGGATGTAGATGAAGCAGACACATCAGCTATTTGCAATAAGACTGCGGCAAGTCCACGGTTTGCCAGACCTCCACCTACACGTATGTGGCCTCCTCTTCTCTAAGATTTACAGAGCACTCAACATTTCCGTGCTATGCCTCTCAAAATGAGAGTTGATTAAAAAAAACATTATTCTGTATCAGCCGCGTGGTACAGCCTTTTTTCACGCCATACCTGACTCATCTGCATTTTGACTTTCTGCAGGGATGTCGTCATGCCAGGTGATCATTATCCCAGCCAACACATTCAAAGTACTGCCCTGCAAGCTGCGCTCTAATTTGGCTGAAAGGAAGTGGGAGTTCGGTGAGAGCGCAGGTCATTTCCATTACCCCAGCCCAGAGGGGGGACTGGTGGTGGTAGCTCAAGCGGACAAGCAGGAAACATACGAGTGCTGGTCAGTGGAGGAGGGCTTCAGACAGCTTCTGGCAAACTACTGTGTGAGAGGCGAAGCCAAGGAGGAGAGCACCACCTTGACAGGCCGTTCACGTACGCCGCAGATCTCACAGGAGGAAATCATCATCCTGCCAGGGGAGGCCCGCTCGCCGCAGATCAACACAAAGACCTACTGGAACGAGCTGATCGTTGTATGCGCCCTCCTGGTGTTTTCCCTGGTAGTCTTCTCCCTTTTTGTGGTTTACAGGAACCGTGACCACATGAAGTCCATGCTGAAGGAGGGAGAGTGCCCGAACATGCAGCAGAAGAAGCCCAGAATAGTGGGGAAACCCGCTGAAAACTTGCCGCTCAACGGCAACACAGTCACAACCTCAGCTTCGGATCACAAGGGGTACCAGACCCTTAATGACAACTACATCTGCAGCACTCCACCGCACGAGTGCTCGTCACCTGATAACAGCAAGAGCTTCTCTGAATCGGAGAAGAGGCCTCTGAACTTAAGAGAGAGCCACGTGGAGATTTCACCCACGTGCGCCCGGCCTCGAGTCAGGCTGGGCTCCGAGATTAAAGACTCTATAGTGTGAGGCAGGCTTCATGTTATATGGAGTGACTGCTTTTGAACTCAAAGGAAAGAGTGCACTTGTTGAGAAAGACAAAAACATAAGAGGGAAAAATCAGCACTCTCGTGGAGAGACTTTACATTACACAGATTTTGCACTCTCTCTCTCGCTCCTTTTTCTTTCTTTTTTAATTCTGTCGATGTGGTCCATGTGCGTTTTATTTCGTTTTCCTCTCACCCTCTTATTCAAGTGCATTTGAAGCACACTGAAGAAGCTCCGGCTCGCCTTCAGACTTTCACGTACGGCTCACGGGAATGTAACGAGCATTGACATGGCATCGTGACCACGATTTAGCGAACAGATTTCAGAGAGTTGCCTTTCACAGTCCGTCCATATGACATGCCGGTAATACTCTGAAAGGCAGAGTGATGCTCGAACACGACGCCTGACGCAGTGTTTGCTGATTTATTTTCATTCTGCGAGAGTTTAGCCTTCACTGAGGTTGTGCACTATGTACTGTACTGTAGCAAGGTAAAGCAGAATCCACACGAACAAGTCAAAGACAGGCAAGATATACATACATATATATTAAAAAAGTCCTGTAATGTTTCTTACAGGATAGCCTGTGTACATTCACACAAGTACACTCATTATTTTAGAGTTAATTCAAACACAGCAAGAACAAAGAAATCTGAAAAGATGAAAGCAGAAATGCAGAAACTCTTACCACCTCAATCACTGCACTCCAAGAAAAGAGAGAAATGTGCTTTTTAAGTATTGCCATCTTTACTAGGTATAAATATTTGCCTGATGACGACTGACTTTAAGTTGTTAGATTTGTCTTGGTTTTCTTTCACCAAATATGATAAAAGGGAAGGGAGGGGGACTCATTCCAGGTATTATCACGCTATTCTTCATGAGATAGGCAGTCTATGCAAAGCAAATAATGTGAAGTGGGGTAAACACCGAGAAACACCTCACCTTGAGACTGAGTAAGCACAAAGGTGTTGGCACTGTTAATTACTTTAGATACAGTGGCACTACAAACACACACCCACGCAAAGAGACGCACACTCATTACACCGCAGTCGCAAGTATGCAAGAGATTTTAGCCATTTTGGTGCGTTTTCTGGAGAAAGATGATGCAGCCCTGAAAGGCTGGCGTGACAAAAACAGACGATAAAAGACGAGCGTCCGGAACGGTAATGTTAAATCTGCGGCAGGTCATTTATTGCAGCATGATGAAAGGTTATCAATATTTATTATCGTCGTTATTAATATTATTATTATGTGGCCAATAGGTTATTTTATGGAGACATTTTTTCACAGCTGTTCTGTCACTGAATCATACTGAATCTAAAACAAACACTTAAAAATAATGTGATTTCAATAACACACCTGTAGACTGCCACCTTTGATATAAATATAAACTGAAGAGTGTTGATGAAGAAAACGGCCTCTTAGGTGGTTGTAAAGGCAACCATTAAGGCAATAACTCTCATTGTCATTCAGTAATAAACAGGGGAATTGTTCATTTTACTGATTTTTCTCGCTTTAATATAACTAAATCAGATGATTGCGTAACTTGATAGCATTTCTCATGTCATCCAATATTTTTTATTCTTGAGTATGGCTCTAGTATTGTGATCCAGCCAGCAAAATCAATACTTCACAACAACAACAACAACAGAAAAAATGCGTACCTGAAGAGATGTATATGCCCATCGTGACTCAGAAAGCACAGGATTTGCACATCATGTTAGGAGCCTTAGTACACTGCAGGTTATGGATTTGGTTACAAATCTGCCTTGGGGGGAGGGGTGGGAATGGAGAATGCCTTCTGAAACAATAATCAAGAGATGTGCCTCTTGGGGATAATAAACTAACCAGGTAGTAGTGCTCTGGAGTCAAACGCTACACTGTAGGTGTGACAGGACTGGCCATACTTAAAAAAAAAAAACGTCAAAACCGTGAATACGTGTAATTTAATTGTGTCAATGTTGTACAATACGTGCTCATGAGAGGTGTCGTTTTATTTTACATTTTTGTTAGGGTGGCTTCAAGCGCAGTCAGGGATTCTATTTTATTCTTAAACTGTAGTGCATAAATAACCACTGGCTGATTTCTCTTTTCTTTTTTTTTTAAATATTAAAAAAAATATAAGCATTAGTATTATATTACATTTCCTATAAATGGCACTGCAAAACTGAATTTCAAAGACTAGTCAGCTATATTCACTCATGCAATATGAAAGACTCATGCTTTGACTGTTATTAAAAACAACAAGTGGCAGCTTTTGGTGAAGCGACTGTCATCAGAACAATATTAAATTTGCAAAGCGCAGAATAAATACGGCGTGGCAGTGATTTAGTCGAATATGTGCAGGTACTGAATATGTTTTTCTGTATTTGAATACAAGCCTACACTATTAATGCCACAGTGAAAGTATCGTCGTCTGCTCTCACTTATTGAACCACTATAGTCGGGCCTTCTTCTATTTGTGACAGTACAAGTTGCTCAGACTCTTGTCAACATGTATTGTAAGTAAACAAGTTTTTATGTAAAGTTGTTTTGTAAATTCAGCTGCCAATGTAAAAAATATTGTGAATTGTATTTTTTTGTATCATACATCACTACTGTTTTCTTTCTTTTTGTATTGTATATAAAAAGCACTTTATTTTAATTTTTCAAATAAAGATAAAATGGAGATTTTTGTTATTTGAAAGGCTCATGATTTCAGTAGGTTAACCATTTCCTTTCAGACAATGGTGCAGGTTTTTGCAAGAGCGTTGTAGTGGGAGACCTCAAATCTGGGTTTTAATGGGTCCATATGCAAGAAATTTTATTTTTTACCATCTAACATTTGATGCAAATACCAATTTGTATCATTTTCTGGTAGAAATTTGTTTATTTAACCTCCAGCTGGTTAAAAGGGAGCTTTCCTTTCCCACTGTTCCCAAGTGCTTGCTCATTAAGGGCTCATTTGATTATTGGGATTGTCCCTGTGTTATTGTAAGGTCTTTACCTCACAATATAAAGCGCGTTGAAGTGACTGTGAATCATGGCCCTAGATCCGATTTAAATCGCCCCTCGCTCCTACCTTAAAATGTATTATTTATGGACTGCCACCATAAACAGAATAAACTGTAATTTCTCTTTTTACCGCATGGCGGCAGCACCATCGGATATATGTTGCAGCTAATAACTACATAAATGCTTTATACACTCACACAATAGTAAGTGCCGTTCAAAATTAACCTGAGATACTGATATTCAGCAGCTTTACCAAGTTTCAGGTATTCCAGCTTGAGTTGGTACTAGGGCAACTAGGGAAACATCCCCCACACCATTATACCCCCATCAGCCTGAACCACTAATTACCAAGGAGGATGGATTCATGCTTTCATGTTGTTTACCCGAAATTCTGACTATAAAAGTTGAAAGTTGCTGCAAAAACAGAACAAAGCAATAGTTCCACTTTTCTCTTGTCCCATTTTGGTGACCCCGTGTGATTTATAGCCTTAGTTTTCTATTTGTGGCTGTCAGGAGCAGAGGTCGGTGTGATCCTTTGCTGCTGTAGCTCGCCTGCTTCAAAATTCATCATGTTGAGCTCAGAGACGCTCTTCTGCATTACTTCGTCATAACATGGTTTATTTCCTGTTTTCATACTATTAGCTTGAAGCAGATATTTAGCTTTCTTGGTACCTAAAACCATGTCATAGTCAAAGTCACTTAACTCACCCTTCTATATTCAGATACTCACTTTGAACTTTCACAATTGGCGCCTACATAACTAAATGCACTAAGTTGCTGCCATGTGATTGGCTGATTAGGAATGTTGTTATTTCAAGGAACACTTATTCTAAATAAGTGGCCAGTGACTTAAAAACGCTGCTGCAGTCCCAGCTGGAACAAACTGTGGGCCCCAACTCTGAGTACAGGTTACCGCTTTTCCTCTCAGGGTGTTGTCAGAAACTCTGCAAACCCAGCCAAACAATGGTGCGCAGGTTATCTGATAAAACTCTCACATGGAGCACACACACCTTAAAGGCAAACACAGGTAAGCACCTGCGTTGTCTGTTGTAGTTCTATTATATCGCAGCGTCACTGCAAACATACATGACATCTAACTCCAGTCCAAGCCAAACGAGGAGGCACATTAGGGTCCATTGATTCGGCTGGTACCCGCCTACAGGCAGGTTTGGACCAATCCTCTACAGTAACTCTGAGACGATGGTGGGGGCTTTTATTTTGGCTCAAGTTTGTTAAATTCTAACATTTTCTGGATTATACTTTATTTTTAAACCAGTAACTATGGAGCGACCCAGCCTTCGGAGATTATTCTCTGTTTGCGACGTGAACAAGTCCGGTAAGATCGAGTACGAGGACTTTACTGTAGTCTGCCGGGAGCTCAGCGTCCCTGAAACCGAGATCGGGACTCTGTTTGACAAGTTTGACCCGCACGAAGACGGATACATCGACTACAACAGGTTTTCCTCCAGGTTTCAGGAGGTTTCGGAGACTCTGGATCTGGCGTCTTTCGGCGCAGGGGCATCCCAAGCACAAGACTCCCCCTGGGAAGAGTTTGAAGACAAGGCAGATACGAAATCCATCCTTACCGAAAGGTAAACTCACATCCGGGAAGCTCCAGTTTGCTCTACCCGTATTCTGGCTGGAAATTACCTGGCCAGTGGGTACTGCTGCCCCACTGTTAGCTTTGTGCTGCACTGATTAGTCATGCGGTACAGGTGTGTACTGGAAGAATAAACAAGCTCACCCTTAAAAACGATATACAGCTTGAATGTAATCAAAAAACACTGGACGTTTATACTAAGATAATAAGTATATACTTAGCTCAGTGTCTACGTCCCATAACTTTTGTATCGTCACTGATGTCATCTTTCTTAGTGGCAGGGGCGTTTATAAAGGATTTTTAAATGGGGTGCCACTCGGAACCAAGAGGAAGCCGGAGGGAAGTACAGGAAATCAGAATATTTGTCAGAAAACATGCGATGTATTAAAAACTGCTGACGCACATGAGTTCAAATAGTGGTTTATACTGAATAGGTTAAGTGGTCAAAGTGGTAAAGTTCATTCTAAGTACTAAATATACCTAAAATGCCTAAAGTACTATGCACAATTATATTGCTGGACTATTACTGATTAACTGATATCAGGGCACTCAGCGAAAGACTTGGAAAAAAAAGAGACTTTGTTGCATTTGTGACTTTTTTTTTCCAAGTTTTTATTTGTATGTAGGGTTGATGTTTAGGGGTTAGATCCCATGACTGGCTGGGAGAAATGTGTGTGGCTCTATGACTTAAAGGAGAGGTCAGGCCAGTTTATGGTTTGGATGTAAGTATATGGTTTCACGCACGATGAAGTCTTAATTAATGCATAAATCATTTTAGCACCATCTGGCAATTTTCTTTACTTACTATAATTCTATATGTTAAATATTATTATTATTATTATTATTATTATTATTATTATTATTATCATTATTATTATTAATAATAATAATAATAATAATAATAATAATAATAATAACAATAACAATGATAGAAATAAATAGCTTTACATTAAATGGTATGAAATACAAAGTACAATATTTGTATAGAAGATTCAAGGACATTTACTCAAAGTAAAATATTAGTATTTGTAATAAGTTACATTTCAGTATTGTATTATGTGACTCAACACTGTAGAAAGAAAAAAAGAAAACAATACAGAAAAATATAGTTTAAAAAATGCAACTATCTTTAAGCATAGCTCAGCTTGGCATTATATTTGTTACATTATTTCTAAATGGAAGTTTTCACAGTTTTCTCTAATGGTGATCAGTGACACACAGAAACCCAAACTGTTTTAGATCTGTATAGATCTTCTCCAAACCTAGAAAAGCTAGATTTTGCTATCTTGCTGTATACTAATGAGATCTAGAAACTTTTTTAACACTGAGAAAAATGTCCTAAACGTAGCTCTGTACACCACATCAGAGTAGATTTCAAACACTCAAGATACAAACTGATGTACTAAGTTTTATCTTTTAATTGAAGGGTTGAAACAGAAATTACAGCACTATTTTGCCAAAAGATGTTTACCTCTACCTTTTTGTTTCACCAATTTATTCCACAGTGGATATCCATCATGAATGGTCTGTTGCACTGCTTTCTCTTTCTGAAACGATCAACTTTTAACACCTATCTTTTAGCCCTCCAGGAGTTTATAATTTGCTGCTAAAACCATATTTTAGTCAAAATATGCAACTGAAAACATGTCAGTCAGCAGGTGGTTACTAACTGTTGTGTTGTCATAGTTTCAGGGAGCAGCTGGCCGATCTTTACAAGGCCATTCACTCCTCTGCAAACATGACTCTCCTGCAGCAGTATGAGGAACTTATCCACTCCCTCATCAGCCAAAGCCTGGACAGCAGACTTCAGTGTGAACAGCTTGAAACCAGTCTGAAGCGGTAAGAGCAACTGTCCTGCGTGTGGTCAGTAGATTTAGGAGGAGCTTGTAAAGTCAAATCAGTATATAACAATCAGCAGGAAGTCACAGCACATGGGTCCCAGTGATGATATGAGCAGATATGAAGTGGCTGCCCTCTTGTGGATGCAGTTCAAGTGCATTTTTAATGTGGTTTACTATCTAACTGCTGAAGCTGCTAAGTGTTTAACCCTCCGGTCTTCACTACTTTTGTCAGTGTGCAATTTGCATATTTTCTTAAGCTAATTGTTTCCCCCAAATGAGCTAGAGACACAACAGCAGAGTTAAATGTTTATCTGGGCAGACTGTGAATCTGTGCAGATTTCAACAGTTCTGATTAGTGGAGATCTAACTGCTAGTTGACCCTTCTGATGTTGCTGCAGTCTCATATGCCATCTGTCAGTTGGCTCATCAGTCACTGTTCTGAAATAGAAAAATAATAATAATAAAAGCACCTCTGTGATTTGGATTAGGGTGTTCTTAGTATAACACTGCCAGTGGTTTGCATACACAAGGTCTTCCTCTATCCTTCTCTGATGTGGGTGTCAAACTGTGCTTCTGAATCGCCTCCTGACACAAAAACTTCCTTTTATACAACAAAGTCTTTTTGCGAGATATTAAACCACTTTTACATTCAGATCATTTAAAGTTTTGAAGTATTTTATGCTGTGTTGCAGGTATAGCGAGCTCTAAATACCACCGATTCCTGTACTCCCCAAATGAGGGGATTGTGAGGGGCTTTTTTGTGCTTTGTTTGAAGACGCTAATCCTAAATTTAAAGAAATCATCTTTTTTAGGTTCAATTCTCTTCTGTGTAGAGCCTGTCCATGCATCATGCTGCTGCTCCACTGAATGCCAAACTTTCCTGCAGCTCCTTTGAAGTCAATTCAGTTTTATTTATGTAGTGCTAAATCACAACAAGAGTTGCCTGAAGGATTTTTGTAAGGTAAATCCCCAACACTAATAAAGAGAAAACCCCCTATGAGCAAGCACTTAGTGTCAGTGGGAAGAAAAAACTCCTTTTTAATAGGAAGACAGGATAAAAGACACACTGTGTAAGCGAGCCAGAGACGAATAAAAACTAATAATTGAATGCAAGGTGGTTCATAAATACATGGAGAGTGAAAGTGGGTGAGTGAAGAAATATTGCACCATGGGTAACACCCATCAGCCGAGACTTAACTATCTCAGCTTTTTCCCCTTTGTTTATCTGCTCCGTAAATGTGCAGCTTTATCTGATGTTTTTCTTAGTAGTGACACTCGTAGGTGTGAACCTGAGTTCAAATGGTTGTCTGTCTCTATGTGTTAGGGATAGGCTCCAGCCCCCCTGCAACCCTGACCTGGATAAGCAGAAGAAGATGGATGTTTTTACAAAAAAGTTGATGCTGCTTAAGGTCTACAACCAGTCCTGATTGCTTACTTTGAGTAGCCAAACAGTGACTTTTAGTAGTTTGTGTCTTAAAGGGTTAATCAAGGTTTGACTTCAGCCTTTTTAATAATTTCCTGTAAAGACAGTCTGTTAAGCCATGGAATCTCTGTCATAACAAACAAAAGTGAGTGTGTCTCTAAGAGCTTTGTGTGCTTCACTAATTGCATGGAATGGGAAAGTTAACATTCCTTTCTCAAGGAAGTAGGAAGACTAAAATTTGCTGCCCTTCCCAGTCGTTTAATTGTTTCATAGCTTGGGTATTTCCATCTGTTTCCATTAGTTGTATCTATAAAGTAACCTTTTCCCCACATAAAGTAGAATAAATGTGTGTGGGCATCTAATTAAGAAACTCCACTGGCAGTAATCAGTACCTCCGTAGCAATCACCTGGATTCTGTCCCTCCCTCGACTCTGGTTGGCTCACGTGTTGTCTGAGCTGAAGAGCGAAGCCACAAGTGTAGCAGGTTTCAAGTCAAATCAGTCAGCTAGATCAAGTAAATGGACTCTTCTGGTTTTATGTGCTGCTCCTTTTTGTATTCGGATTACTGTTGGAGGATCTGCTTTGACTGAGTGTGCTTGAAGCTGCCAGGATGGACTCAAACAGACTTTTCTGTTCAAACAGAGCCGAGGGCTTAAATCACAGTCAGCTGACAGAGCTGGAGGACGATATACAACAACATCTCGCTAGGACGGAGGAGAGGGCGAGAGACGAGGTGAGTGGAATAGCTGCAGGGTTCATAGTATGTGAAGCGTTGCTCCTGTGATTTACTTCAATACTTAGAAGTTAAACATAAGAAATTTCATCATGAAAGCAAGGGTATTTAATCAATAAACAGCACGCAGACAAGTGGACTAAATGATTGCATTTGATTCCCTGTTGAAGTGGAAAGATTGCACGCGTTCCTCAGTATTTCATGTGAGCTACCTGCAAATTTGTGGCACAGCCCACAGCAGCTAGTTACATGTGTTTTCACAAAGAGCCTCTGTAAAGTCACATGAAAGCCCCTCTTCAAGGCCTGAGCTGGCCTGCACTTCTAACTGCTTCGGTTTCACAGGAGAGAAAGAAAATGGAAGAAATTATGGCCGGCTTGCAGAGGAGGCATGAGAATGAAGTTGCAGACCTGCATGCCAGTGTGGAAAGACTGTTAAAGGTAGGTTGTGTTTGGTTTTTTTCGTATTTCACAGACAGCTGTCTACTTTGTTCCCCCATGATGTTCTCTAACAACATACAAAAAGAGAAGAAAGCCTCTGTATCTGAAAAGCAACACACAAGCTCTTGTAGGATGTCTAGCTGCTGCTGCTTGCTTTCTGGGAAAGTGTGATGGACCGTGCAGACAGATAAAGTCTGCTCACTACCTTTCATCCACAAATGACAGCATTTCCAGAAAATGTCAAGATTTCGCTTAAAAACAAGACTTTTTACTCGTGCATTTTGCTTCTCCGTTCACATTAGACGTAGCAGAAAATGTAATGTAAACATACACATTTGTGGTTAGCTATACAATAAGTTGGCCTTGGTGATTTGAATAGTGAATAAAAATACAGAGGAAAGATGAATTGAATAAAGGAGGAGACAAAAAAAGAGGGAAAGCAAGTATCCAAGTATTTTGGAGACTAGCTGCGCTCATTCTAAGGCTTCATATTACGTGCATTAACATAGATGTAAAAGCGCACATTGTATAGACACTACCTGTACTGTTCAATCGAACCATGCTGGAGGCATTTAAATGCATAGAGTAAATGAGGCATAAAAAGTGAAGCCAGAAATTCACTCCACACCCATTTAAAGCAGGAACTGGCCAAAACCTTTTTTTTTTTTTTGGCTTCTTGTAGCGAGTTGTCCCTGTGTCATGGCAAACAGTGATTGCCAGTGTCTGCTGAAAATTATCGACTTTAAAGTGTTGTAAAGAACTTGTTGTCATAATTTGTCAGACATATCTCACGGGAGTTATGTACATGTGTGATTTTTAACTTTCCTGTCACAAGTTAGAAGCTGACATCAGTTTTTGGATTTTTAGATATGCTTTTAATTATCCTGGCAAAAAGACTCGCTGAGATAAAAACAAATCTTTTTTAAAGAGAGGTGTGGCAAGGAGGGAACGAGAAACTGCAACAAATATAACAGTTCTATGAAAATATTTCAACTGGCAAAAAGGACTGACCTGATATAGAATATAGAACAGAGCAAGTTTGATAATGCAGAGTCATAAGGATGCCTGCAAAACGGGTCATTTAAAAACAAAAAAAAAACTATGTGTAACCCCTTTATGTTGACTACAGCCTATTCACAGCCAAGCGTTTTTTGATTAAACACATGAAGCAGCTCTTTGCAAAAATATCAGTTAGTGTTACAGTACCCAGCTGTTTAAAAGCCTTTAAGAAGCTACAGCGTCACAAAAACGCACCTCTATGTGGCTTACTGTAGTTAATCTACAGGCCACACTAGCATTTTGAAAAATGCAAAAATATGATTGCCACCTCATGCAGCATATGTTTTGTCAGACAAATTTCCAGTGTCTGTGACTATTGTGCATGGTGACCAACATCAGCCCGGTCAAATAAAGACTCTCTGATGATTCACTTAAGCCTTTTTGAATTTAAACCTTCAGCAGAAGTCATCTTAAAAACATCTACTTAAGTTTTTGACAGTAATTCCTGGTAATAATTTCCTATCAACGAGGAAGACGAGACATTATTACGTGAACTTGCAAAGTAAACAAAACAATGCAATTAGGTTATTATGTAAGACATGTAATTGGAGTACTGTTTAGCTTTAATAGTAAGACTCCTCTGTATTGCAATAGTACCAAATGTCTGCTTGGCACATACAGTATAGTGGAGGCAGTTGGTTTCCTTGTCCTGTAGATGGTGAACGTGATAGATCAGCTGCTCTTACACAGCGTTAACTTATTGTGAGCATACAGTTTGATGGATATAAGATGGATATAACATTAAGACCAAATCTTAATGTAACTGCTTTTGTTTTTTTTAATTGATTTAAGAGTAAAGAAGACTCTGAACTGAACCATTCAAAGGAAGAGATGCTCAGACTGAGCGGACAAATCAGCAATCTCTCACACGTAAGTCAAACTACAAGATTAGTCCAATAAATCCCAAAATGTTTTTATCTTTATTTTTATGTTGTCATTGACCGAATCTCCTCACAGGAGAACGAGCAGCTACGCGGCTCTCTTCTGCAAGCCCAGACAAACATCGCCATCCTGCACTCAGAGCTGGACAAGCTGAAGAACGTGTATGCGGATCAGAAAGCTCAACATGAACGGTAAAGCTATTGTCAGACCTGACCTGACGATTCTGACGCTCAGAAACCACAATCCATATAAGGTGTGTGCGTCCTTTCACAGAGAAACGGAAGATTTGAAGAGGATGGCTATGGAATACCAGTCGTACTCCAGTCAGATTCAGATTCTCCAGTAAGTCTGCCTTTAAGCTCATAATAATGTGTTTATGCTGACTTTTTAAAACAATAATGTAATGACTCTAGTTAGTACTTTCAAGCTCTTCTACGTGAGTAAATAAAGCACACAGGTTTGGCAGTGTCACTCCTGTTTGACATTTATGAGCTCTATATAAACAACATGAACTTGGATTTGAGAATCCAAGTTCATGCAAATATTTATTGCTTTCCCTACGATGTAATAGAAGAGCCAAGTACCTCCTAAATGCCTCTAATCTTTCTAATCTAGTTGTATGAGTCTGCCACTTATCTGGACTAACTGGGGGTAACAGAATAGTGGGATTTTTGCTATTTGCATAATGACTGATTTTATTAGTTGAATGGTAAAACCTTTAAGGCAGACTAATGTGAACGCTCGTGTGCTGTCTCACTGTGAATTCACTGGACAGCTACTAAAGTGGCCAAAGGTATGCCGCTCCTGGGGATGTTGCGTGCTTGTTTAAATTATGTCTTTAGAATAAAAACTACACACAAACAATAGCATTGACTGACCATTTATAAGGAGTGTTTGACTGCTTGACAATCCCATACAGTAAAGTAAGGAAGTGCAATAATTGTATGTGAATGTGACTCTCACGTATTTCCTTAAATGCATCATTAGGGAACTGAATAAAAAGCTGTATGACAGTAATGACGACCTGCGCTCGGTATTGGCAAGTGAAGCAGTTGCAGCTAAAAGAAGGGTAAGTCTCTTTTGTTCTAATAGCATGTTTCCCTATACCCTCTGGCTCTGTCAGGTAGAAGCTCACAGTCAACTGTTTTCATGAGTTTAAGGTGTTTTTTTGGGTTTTTTTTCTCCCTGACTTTCCTAATCTGCTCAACAGCTGTCTCCCCAAAATGAAATCCCAGCCAGGAGAATGAAACCCCTCCGACAGAGCACGCTCAACCATAGCGGGTATATAAAGATTTTTACACACCTGTATGCCTCTACCGATTGATGTCTATGCACTTAAGTGTCACATCTAAAGCCATAGTTTGCGTCGGGTGTTTTCGTACAGCTTGGAGGTCCCGAGCAAACTGACCTACTCTCATGTGGCCACCTGGGCCGATAAATACCTGGACAGTGGGGTCTCCCTGCCGATGGACACAGCTGAGAGCTCGGGCAGTGACTACGACAGCGACGACAGCAGAAGCTCGGTGGAAACTGTGCACTTCAGTTACTCGTGTGTCCCATCTGACATGGAGGTGGGGGACAGGTCCAGGATCGCTCGATGCCAATACGCTCCTCTGCTCTCGGGACATTGAATTTGTGGTTTTTCTTACAGATATCAGAAGTGAAATCTGAAGCTGCCGTGTCAATGGCTCCGAGTATGGCCACCTCCATCGCTTCTTCCCTACGAAGACGTTTATCTGCCTTTTCTCCAAAGGTAAACCGGTTCTTGATTTAAAGTTTTTGCATTCCCACTTTTCCTTTGGTTTCTTCTTTGGTGTTGTGTTTAGCGTTGCTCTTTCTTGTAATTTTGTATTGATTTAAATTTTAGTTTTGTGTGCTGCGTAGTCTCATTTCTGAAAGGTAACTAAATGATGCTTGCTTTATATGGTCAGTGTTGGGTAACCTTGTTATCTTATGCTCCCTTTAAGCGGCCGTTGGAAGCAGACATGGAAGCATGTGATGAGCCCACCCAGATGTACCGCCTGGTTTTAGCGGGAGACGCAGGAGCGGGGAAGTCCAGCTTCCTGCTGAGATTGACCCTTAACGAGTTCAGAGATGATATTCAGACAACACTGGGTGCGTGCCATGGCAAACATATCTTTTGATTAAACACTGGCACTCGCTTGAGCTCAGAGATATAAATCTGCTTTTCTTTTCTTTTTTGTTCCCAGGGGTTGATTTCCAAATGAAGAGGATGTTGGTGGATGGCGAGAAGACAAATCTGCAGATCTGGGACACAGCGGGGCAGGAGAGGTACAGCACCTCCATGAGAACCGTTTAATGAAAAATGTGAAAATGTGCTGCTATCATTTTGGTTCTAACACATGTAAACCTCTTTAATTATTGACTCAATTAAAAGACACTAGAGTAAAATGAGTTTTTATGTTTATTTTAGGTTTCGTAGTATTGCCAGGTCTTACTTCCGTAAAGCTCACGGAGTCCTGCTCCTCTATGACGTGACTTCAGAAAGCAGCTTCCTTAACGTCAGAGCATGGGTGGATCAGATTCAGGTAACTGCAGTGGTGACGATCAGTTGTTGAAAAGATGACAAAAGAAGCACTATTTAAAAAGTAGGAACAGAATCTATCGTCTGCTTTGTTTCCATTAAGGAGTCAGCGGAGGAGAAAATACCCATGTGTGTTATTGGAAACAAGGTGGACCTCCGAGGGGAGCTTCCTGAGGGAAGCTGTGTGAGCAGTTTGCACGGTGAAAAGTTGGCCAAGGTGTGTTATTTTTTATTTATTTTTTTTTCTCCATTTCACCTAGTGGAAAAGTATTTATACAGACACCTGGCGTCTAAGGTGTCTAAGTAAACTGAATGCACTCAGGGATGTCGGTGCTTTGCTTGTAGACGTACGGTGCCTTGTTCTGCGAAACGAGTGCCAAAGAGGGTACAAACATCACAGAGGCTGTGCTTCATCTTGCAAGGTAGGAGGTCGGAGAGAGAGAGTTTGAGTTAATTTCTTTGCTCGTTTTTTGCTTGGTAACCCGTGGCAACACTCCTGCCTTTTTACTTTCACACAGAGAAGTGAAGAAAAATGTCAAACTGAGGCCGCAGTCAGACTCTCAGGTCAGACTGAATCAAATCAGCCCAAAGAAAACTCTTAACAACTGCTGTGGACTGTAGACGACTCATGTCTGTACAGAGCAACGAAGGACAACGTGCTACTTTTATTTAATAAATGTCAAATTTTAAAAACTGTTATATGTATTACTATAAAAATCCTAAATGTACTTTTATTATTTGATCAAAATGAAGGTTTCTATTGTGGGAATATTGCACATGTGCAAATATAAATGTACAACATTATATTTCTTTTAAAAAGTTTTATTTATTTGGTAGGTTATTTTTATAAAATAAGCAACAGTGTTTACATTTTCATTTAATGTAAGTATTTTAACTGTAACTGCCAGATACACAAACACTTTTTTTCGATCAATGCACTATTTTTTTTTTTTTCCCCCCCAGATTTCTTTTCTAGAGTTGCATAAGAGGGGGAAAAATATTTAATTTTTTTGTTTTCATCGTCACTGTAAGCAATACTACATTGCGGGTTTATCGCTTGTACTAATTGAAGGATTTATCTGTGTGTAAATAAAACTGCTTGTAACTGGGTTTTTTCTTTACAAAAGTCTCACATCCACTAATTTTTTTTGGGGGGTTTTTGTTGAACATCTGTGATAGCGGAACATTTTCCAGGCCCCATTATTTATAACAAAGAGAAATGTAATCCTTTTTCCAAGTGAAACAGACAGAACTGGAAAGCTGAGAAGCTTCTGTCGTATCGATCAGCAGAAACCTACTGAGAACTCTGTTTTATTATTCGTTTTTCAGACGAGAGCTTTTTAGTTCAGGCTCCAGTGCTGTCGTGTTGAATCAACAGCAGAAAACTCTTTTCATATAAACTTATTAGATGACTCGAGACCAAACTCTGCTCCTGCATATGAAGATGATGATCTTCGAACTACTTCCAGCAGAGGATTTCAGTTTCTTGCAGTCAAAATCATTGACGTCACCAAACTGCCCAGAGCCACCACCAGAGCTCCAAGTATAAATTTCCAGGAAATTCCCTAAAACACAACAAAAACACCACGGTAGTTCCGGTCAATGCCAGATTCGTGGCAATCACAATTTAAAAAAAAAAGTAGTAGTAGATATAATCACAGCTTACAGATGGCTTCTTCTTTGATGGGATCAGGAAAGGTGCAATATTGTCTCCAAGCATCTCTGCTGGTTTGGGTTTCCACTCTTGGGTTTCTTTGCCTCCAGACTGCCTTTTGACAAGTTTAGATAACTCAACATGGATTGCCTGTAAGGGGGGGGGGGGAAGATGCTTCTAGTAAATAAAAATGAAACGCTCAAAGGGGGAAGGTGCAGTTTTAAAAGTGTCCAGCAGGTGAAAGCAGAGATCTGAAAGTAAAGTAGACCTTTATGCTAAAGACCAGGGAATTATGAAAGTCACATTTTAAACTTTATACCAACAGCTTTGCACTTGTAACCAAATTTCACACAGAGGACCTTTTATATTTTTTAAATGGCAGATTTATCATCGGAAAACTGTAGCTCGCCATAAAAAGTAAGCCATTTTTCTTATTTTCAGTGGAATTTCTGATTTTTTTTTTTTTGGGTGACCCACCACTACAGAGTGCAGTGCACCAACTTTCTCACAGAGCAGCTAAATCAGGTTTCTCTAAAGCATTTCATCCACTGCTGGGACAAGCGTGTAATTACCAAAGCAGCAGATATTTTCGTTTTGTCTAGACAAGACCAGGCATATTTGTGACTGTGGCAGTGCGCCCTATAGATCAGGTCACTGTAACATTGGCAGAAATGTACTCCTCACACTCTGTAGATCAGATCCTGCGGTGCTGGAGTAAGCAATGACCATAAACTAGGATTAATTCAAATCTTTGCAGCATTTGTACATTTCTCTGCTGTAGCTGAAAAAGAGGACTTGGTTACTCTCTCCGCATTACAAAAATTTAAGTTATGTATGTATGTGGTATTTTTGCCAAGATTGCAAGAAAGCACTTAGTGATGTGGTCACATCTGTGGACTGCCAGATGTGCAGTTTGCATGAGCCTCTGTGGAGGATTTGGCAGATTAAACAAACCACAAAAACAAGATGGTACAGGCCTCAACACAAAGAGTTCACCAGGGTTCCTTCAGGCTGATGTGGAGCAAATTTATTTAAAAGCTTCTAAACTTTAATATTCAAAATAAAGCGGTTATGTCCATTTGTGTGAATGTGAGAGATGGTAATTTATCCCGTATCCAGGGTCAAATGTTTTCATGTATTAAAAAACTGGAGATTTCATAGGCATTTAAAAAAATATTGTCAATTTAAATAAAGCGGAAACCTTTTTTTTTGTTATCAACCAAAGATTTTTCTTACATTTGTTTATATTTATTTAAGATAAGCCTAACTGTGCATGTTGGGATTAAATAAATCAGTTGCGTTGTTGCACGTTGGCATGGCGATATCAGCATATTGCCCAAAGCGCAATTTTGCTCAAGTATAGCCTCAGAGCGCTGCTATTATACGAGCCCGTGCTGTTTGATGGTTGATCGTTTATAATGTAATAATGTAAAAATATTTTAACACATGTTGAGCGTTTAGTACGGAGCTGAATTTTTCTGAATAATTGCACGAGGCCTGGAAATTATTTATTCATTCGCTGTGCAAGTGCAAGTTTAACAACAGCACTCGACTCTGTCTTTACCCTTGAAATTATAATATGCAGAGCTTTTTAACCTCAATAATGGCACATTCGAGAGGTCCTTTTTAAAATAAAAACACATCATTTAGACCGACTGGAGAGTATTGGCAGCCAGGAATAATTTTGGAGCGACCTCTCCCCTGTTTTTTCATTCTTTTTTTTTATGTGGGAGGGATTCACAGGCAGCCTTGGAAGAAGGACCTGCTCACCCATATCATCTCACCTTGGTGGCTGGCTCCAGTTTCAAGGCCTTTTTTAGCACTTCCATAGCCTCTTTGTATTCACTCTTGTCAGACAGGAGCTGAAAGAGATTAGAAACCCTGCAGTGTGAGCAGAGCTGGAGGAAGCATAAATCAAAAACTGACAGAGAGGAAGATAGCAATATTGTACCTACTATTATATACCCACAAAAATAATAAAAAGCTAACTATATTAACAAACTCCTCTTCCTTCCAGGAAACCTCCTTAAAATTATAGGTTGCGAGATTCAAATTAGATGCTACACACTGTCTATACATCCTCACCTTTCCTACCCTGAAGAGGGCCTTGACGTTGTTTGGCTCGAGGGTCAGAACGTCTCGGCTGGTGTGCAGAGCCTCGTCAAACTGCTCCAGTCTGACTTGAGTGGTCGCCAGGTTGTTCAAACACTTCACACGGTAGTCCTGCACCTCCTCCTCCTCTTCCTTCACACCAACATCATTACCATCTGCACAGGGAGAGACGCATGGCTTATAACATACCCTGCTGCTTCAACTGTAGCTTTACAATCATTAGATTGAATTGATCCCACAGCCCAAAAACATGCATGTAGGGTTAACTGGCAGCTGTAAACTAACAATAGATGTAAACGTGAGGGTGAATGACTGCCTATCTGTAATATCTTGACTGTCAGGGAGAAACTCGGTGCTATTTAGTGCTATTTTTGCATTCAGCTGGATGCTTTATCGTTGTCCTGCATGGTTTTACCATTAGGCTCAAAGATGTCCAACTGGCTTAAGCAGTGACTGAAGTAATGAGAACTGGTTAGTGCAAAGGGATTTTACTCCTGGCCCTGAGCATGATGGGTGATAAATGTTAGCAGCTTAGGGGCTACATTTTTGTGAATGTGCCACGCAAATGCGCCTGAGCAAGTTGAACAAACGTCTTGGATTTACTGCGCCTGTTTTTGCCTTTAAAAACAAAAACTTATCAGAAATAAGACAGTTATGTTTAGGAAATTATGTACATCACGCATAAACAGGGGGAAAAAAACAACCAACTTTTGCATCCATTAAGCTGATCTTTTGCCAAAGAGTGCTTTGGCTGTCAATCGTGAAAAACATGCAACTTAGTTTTACTGAATGAAGCATAATACATGCTGTGCCCAAATGGCTAATCGATTTGCAACACGACAATAGCTAACCAAATATTTGCATGTCAGGATTGTGATGTGGCAATTTGCAAAGAAAACAAATCAAAATCAGTTATTTTAAATGTGATCTGACAATAAAGAGGACCGATGACTCTCATGCATGGACCCATTTTTCACAAGCTAATCAGTGTCTCAGTGTCAGTGTCAGTGTCAGTGTCTCAGTGTTAACTGTTCAACCACTATTTCATTTTCATGCAACTCACATCATAGCAATAACTATCACAGACTATAGGCCACCCATCCCCACGCTCACACTGCCCCTGATGACCCAGACCCTAAAACACTTCAGTTTGTCTCAGCACTCGCTCCTCTCCCTCTTTATGTGCACACCTGCTCTTGAAAAGCGCTGTTACAGAGAAAAAGGGGTTCATAATTTTATGCATTTTGTGGCTTAATTGGGGAAGCAGTGACACACTGTCCCCACATATATGTTAATTACTTAACAAAGCATTTTCAACACAGGAAAGCTGAGGAAGCATTGAAAGCAGTGTGATATGAAATAGGCATCACACTACGTGGATGCTGTGCTCGAGTCCAAGTGAAAGGCGCTTGGGCTCACCTTTTTAAACAGCACCTGGACGCATCAAGCAGCGGCCACACTAACAACACGCACTGCACTTCATTGTGCTCGGACAAGGTATGAAACAACTGTTTGGTCTCCAGTTAGCTGCAAATATTTAAGCCAAAACATGGGGATCATAGTGTTTTGCAGTGTTTTATACAAAGTTATTAGGTTCTCTATTTTGTTGTAAACTGAATGTATAATAAAGATGTGCAGTCCTGCAAATTTTGGCATTGATCCAATATCAAGTAAATGCAGGGCCAGTATTGCTGATACCAATACCAATAATGATATTTTAACATATAAAAGCAGCTTATGTGGCTTTTGTGTGTGTGTGTGTATCATCGTACATTTACCAAATTCTAACTCATGTATTTTGAAACTGTGTTTTTTGGAGACCTGCTATGCAAATGCGCCTGTTTCTAAAACTCCAGCTCCAACTTGTGTGGGCTACATACTGAACTTAGAGGATAGAATCAAAGTATTGATTCTATCGAGCTAGTGTCGATCCGAAAACAATATCAGTGTTGGTATCAATGTGCTACAAATAATTTAGACGGTCATCTGCTCGAGTTTTACTTCATTTGACGCTCTTCTCCCATAAATGAATTATTTAATAATATTTTGTTACTTATTAAATTCGTTTTTTAAAAAGCCTAAATATTGAGCTTGAAAACCTCAAACTCAAACGACATTTCCTCTTCAAACCAAACACTATTCTTTTTTTTTTCCTTTTTTAAAAGCTGAACAGCGTTTGACATAGAAGTGAAAATATTCCCTTTTTCCACATTTAATAGGACACTTCAGCTCAAATGACCATGTTTCATTCATCCACGCAGTAAACTTAAAAGTTCTTACTTAAAAAAAAATGACACAAAATTAATTGAGTTTTGCATTTCTAATATTTTGCAAGAGCATATTTATTTTTACGTAATTACCAGTTAATTGATTATATTGATTTTAAATCTTCGTGTGTGCCGAGCTGGTTTTTGTGTGTTAGGCTCCGAATGACACAAGTAAGAGATAAGGTCTGTGTTTTCCCTTTTGCTGGTCATCTTCTCATCCACTAATTACATGATCTCGATGCCCTGATAAACTCCTCTCTTCAGTGCCATGGTGACTTGTCTCACCGGTCTACTGTCATTGTTGCATTATGAAGCAGTGCATGTTTTTCTCTTTGCTGACATGTTCAGTCACATTTCCCTCTTGGCCCGACCCTGCCTCATCAATGATCAAAGTGATTAAGTAAGTAGAAAAAATAAGACCATTGATTAGCTTTGATTATGCAAAAGAAGTAAGCCCAAAAAAACGATCACGGCCCCAGGCTCAGATGGACGTGGCGCTACATCGTGCTGAAGCGATTAGTGTGACGGCAGAAGTGAGGAGAGCGCTAACCTGTTATGTCATCCCCGGCTGATGTGGCAATAAGGTGTCTCAGGTCTCTTAGTCTGTGTTTTATGTGTCCTGGTTTGTGTTTTCTCTGTGTGTGTTTCTTTGTCTCTGTCAAAGCATCCTTGGCACAGTCAAAAGTAAGGGTGTATTACCTTTGCTGCGTGTGGTCAGCACATCCAGAGCCACGCAATAGGCCCGGGCAGCCAAGCTGTATTCCTCCCTCTGGAAATGAAAATTCCCTGTCTCTCGTTTCTGGTTGCCGATGCGAATGCGGTCTGCAATGGGCAGAGTTAATGGGTCCGGTTTCTCTCTGAAGTCCAGCAACTGCAGCTGGTAGAGTAAAGGAGCCCAGGCTGGAATATCAGGCTCTCTGCACATAAACACAAAAACAAACACAGTCAGTATGAAGGAGGCTAGATGCCAGAGGATGGCAGCAGCTTGTAAATGGCCTGTATTTGTATTTACTAGTCCCTAAGGACCCCAAAGCACTTTACACATCCAGTCATCCACCCATTCACACACACTGGTGATGGCAAGCTACATTGTAGCCACAGCCACCCTGGGGCGCACTGACAGAGGCGAGGCTGCCGGACACTGGCGCCACCCTGGGGAGCACTGACCACCACCAGTAGGCAACGGGTGAAGTGTCTTGCCCAAGGACACAACAACCAAGACTGTTCGAGCTGGGGGCTTGAACCGGCAACCTTCCGATTACAAGGCGAACTCCCAACTCTTGAGCCACGATCGCCCCAGCTTGTGTGTGTTCTTAAGCTATTGTCTTAACTGTTATTAAGGCCTTATAACTGTATTACTTTGTGTGCCTTTTTTTCTTGCTCCTTTTCCCCAGTGGAATTGTTTCTACATGAGACCAACTGATGGCACTGAGTACATCAGTAATCCTGAATGGAATGAGTACTGTTATCCCTGATGAGCCAGGGAGGAAATAATGGGGCTGCAGAGCTGGATCTAAGCAGAGAACAAAGAGGAAGAAATATAAATCGTCCATTCCAGCTATCATCATGAGGGCTGTGAGGTATTGGGCAATAAGATCGATGAGCTTGGAGCGCTGATAAAGTCCCAGAGGGAATACCATGAGTGTAGAGTGATGTGCTTCAGGAAAACGTGGCTGAACTTGCACTTCCCAGACCACAGTACGGCACTACTCGGCTTTAAAACATTTTAGCCTTGGAGAGCTTTAATCTGGATGAATTTCACTGTGAATGAAAAGGTGGCGCGATCTTGGACACGTTAGTCTCAAGGAAAGTTTCTGTGACCTAGTTATTGAACTGATAGCTGGTGCTTAGCTTCCAGGATTATTTAGTCATGTCACTGCTTGTGTTTTATCTTTATAGCAAACTCTCCAACAAGAACAAAAGCATCACTTCTCATCCCCTAATGCTGCTCTTAAATTTAAAGACACAGACACAGCTAGAAAGATTTTTATTTTTACAAGATTTTCAGTTGTGGCTTACACCGGTGCATGTTAAAAACGCTGGTACTTATACGGCACTTTTGGTCACATGGTAAATTCCCTAACCCCGTAGGCCCAAGTGTGACATATTTGATACGTGACGTTTTGTGAGTTTTTGACACCTGAAAAACTTGAATAAACTTTTGAGCAAAAGTTATACAAATTTAATTCCAAAAACACTTCAGTTTCAAAAAATTTGAATTTTCAGGCAACTAGTTAATGATTCAGGTTTTACAGAATTAAAGTGACGATCAGTCTGCTATCTTTTTTGTTGCAAGTTTTACCAGTTTGTGTTCATTTATTATAACCTCTTTTGAACACTAGAGTTTATAATAAATGAACACAAAGTAGTAAATAACTGTCATCACTTTTCTGATATTTGACTTGATATTTATGCCTCTCTCTGTGCTGGTACGCTATCAGTACAGCGTGTGTTAAATTTCACTGTATCCAACAGGTCATAGACCTTAAAAGCAACAACTTTAAAGATGCCTGAGAGACCCCGGTTCACTTAAATAGACCAGAATTCGACACTGGTGTGAACTCTGGAGCTGTCAATGTGTTCAGTTCACTCAAGAGTCACTCAGAAGGAAAGTTAATTTGGTTCTCAATCATCTGGCTCCTATGACCACATTGCACACAATGGCCCATTATCAGTTTCTGTGTGGAAGCTCTGATTCAGATTGGGTGTGTGTGCATGTGCGTGCGCGTGTGTGTGTGTGTGTGTGTGTGTGAGAGTGAGAGAGAGGGAGAAAAAGAGACAGAGAGAGCCAAGACAGAAGGCTACGTTTTTAAAGGTTCACTCTGAAACGACTGCAATACGACAAGCAATGAAACAATAATAGAAACTAACACCAAAAGCAAAAGTATTTAATTAAGATCACAACACAAAGGTGTTCCTGCAGACCCCCATTCAGCCTCTGTTTACTGCAAAGTGATAATACAAGGGTTTCTTTAAAATTAGGTTATTAAATATTCACACCGGTTGCGTCAGTGGCACAGTTTCTTTTTGTCTAACGGACCTGTAGTTGTATCCTCGGCCTTATCCTGGAAGGCTGTGTCAGCAGGTGGGATCGGATTACCCTTTCACCTCCCCTCTCTGGAGACCTCATCCACTATCGCAGGACACACAGGAGTGTAAAACCAGCATCTGAGCCAAGCCCTCAGAAACTCGAGCCAGATCCCCGCCCTCACATCTCAAAAAACTCTTTTAGAAGTCTCTTTTAATTATTTAACCTCAATGAGCTGTTTTTGCATACTGCTGCACAGAGCTGAATTGTGCAGCAGGTGTCCGAGAGCAACGGCAGAGACAGAAGTTGAGCTTTTGAAAAACACATGGCCTGTGTTGCATTTTGTAATGTTGGTCTTTCTAATCATATCCCGCTCACGCCATGTGTGTTGTAGGCATAGGAAGAATGTAACACCATCAGTTTGCACCGCACATACTGTAACTGTCTGTACGCTTACTGTAGCTGCTTCTCTCTGCTCTTATCTAAAAATATTACACAATCTCCAGACTGTGTGTTATGTAATAGCGCCTGACATATAACAATAACTCACGCAGAGACCGGCAAACTCCGACCTTAACGTGCCCGGTTCCAGATTAAAGGGGATCTGTGGGAATTCACCCCTGAATCCACTGATTAACCACCACAATCTGAAAGTACATCCAACTAAACTTCTTTTAGTCACCATGAAGACTCAGAATTTATAATCTGTTTTTAAAGTCTGAGTCTCATTAGTTTATTACAATAAGTATGGCTTTCTAGCCAAATATAGCACTAAAATGCCACCAGATCTCAATCCAACACCTTTGGTATACTGGAATGGGAGATTCTGACCATGGATTTACAGACCCTATTAATTCAATGTCAACCAAAATCTCGGAGGAATGTTTTCAGCATCTTGTTGAATCTTTGCCACGAAGAATTAAGGCTTCAGTACAAGCACAGTGTATCTAATAAAGTGGATTATAAAGCTTTGAGTTTGAGAACCACTGCGGACGATAATGATAAACATAAATGTTACAGTGAGCAGCGACTGAGAATCAGTTTATCATTATGTGCATCATTATTATAATCCATCATTATGTAGCGTGGACTTTTGAGTGCTCTATACTGAATAGACTTGCAAATCAGTGCATAGTACAGTAAACAGCAAAGTGTTCTTAAAACTATAAATAGCCTATCACAGAATTAGCTCAAGCTGCTTCACATATTTTTTCTACTTTACAAGAGATTTGGATTCGTTTCTACCGAGAATAGAAAATAAACCTAAGTATCTCATTTAAGAAAGAAAGAAGTTATTTTGTTTGGCCTACAAAGAGATCCGCATTGAATCGAACATTTTGTTCAGAGTTAAAACCTCTCACTCATGTGTCATTAGAGATCAATTTTCTCAGACAGAAGAAACACTTTGCTGCTCATGACTCACAAAGGATGAGACACAATATTTGGGAAGTGATGATTCATCTCTTATTAATCGCTGCAGCCACACAGCTGCTTCAACGTCAACTGTGGCAACCGAATGTGCCACATCAACACTCTACTAACTCCAAGTGATGTGCTACCCTGCGAATGAAACTGAAGTCGCGCACAGGCTCGGGCATTAAACAAAATAAACATGACTTTCGAGATGTTGAGAGTAATCTGAGAACACAGGCTGCTTACAGATCTATAAGGTTTAAAGTGTCATACGGGTCACTGATGATTAGCACCACACCAGTGTGCTACTACGCCGAGTTTAGCCAATGAGCCCCAAGGGTCCTTTTAGTGCAAACAGGAAGCAGAGCCTGTTGGACGGGGTGCGGCCTCGCTGCAAGATCCCAGTGAAACCCGAACCTGTAACTACAGCCCAGGTTAACTTCCTAAAAAGTGAGCTGCAGAGTCAACACCCCCCTCCGCTTACTCCTGGCAGCCTCTCTCTGTTGCCGTTGGAGAAACTAGGGTCATAAATAAATAAATTAATTATTGAAGTGTAATGGTGTAACAATTGCAAATTTTTTGCACTTTCTATAGCAACGGTCCCCAACCTTTTTTGCGCCACGGACCGGTTTATGCCCGACAATATTTTCACGGACCGGCCTTTAAGGTGTCGCGGATAAATACAACAAAATAAAACTAGTACCGGTACCGAAAAAAAGAAGATTTATTCATAACACACGCGAAAAGACCCAGGAAAACCGAGTTAACGATAAAAACGATAACACAATAACGCAAAAAAACCCTAAAAACCATACATTTCACACCTGAGCATCAACTCTCGCGGCCTGGTACCAAACGACTCACGGAACGGTACCGGTCCAAGGCCCGGGGGTTGGGGACCTGTGTTCTATAGAACTAAACAAAGCTAAAAGTTAGATTTAACTATTAAAGGTTCTTTGGTCTGTTTTACGCTCTATTCACCCAAGATTTGTAGCCACGTAGTCTGAACCAGCGAGTTTTGCTGTGTATTTGGTGTTCTATGAATTAAGGCTATGTCCACACGTACACGGGTATTTTTGAAAACTGAGATTTTCCATTTTCGTTTTAAAAAATAATCCCGTCCACACGTAAACGCAGAAGGAAAACACTGCTAGGAACATGCCAAAGCAACAGGTGGCGATATATTCCTAACCGTGCAGAAATGTTGGCCAATCAGAAGTCTAGAAGCCTCGGTGGGAAATAGTAAACAAAGATGGGGCATAGAAGCAGAACCGAGTGGTATGTGTGGAGGGACAGTAACTGTGTGTGTATATGTAAGCATTTAAACACTGCAGAGAGTACAATTAACAGTATTGTAGAAATTCATTTCACCGAAACAATAACGTGGCGCACAGTGTGACGTCAAAAAAGGCGCACACCTTTGACGCTGCGTTTTCTCCGTTTTTCTCGTCCACACGTAAATGCAAAAACTGAGTTTTCGAAAATATCCACCCTGGCAGGCTTTTTTAGAAATCTGCGTTTTCAGTGACAGAAAACGCAGTTTATGTGTGGACGAAAGGTGCAAACGCATAGAAAAATCTGCGTTTTCAAAAAGAAGTCAAATTTCTTTGCGAAATGAGATTAATTTTCGCTTTACAAACTCTTTTCTGAGGAGTTTTTGACTTTATTAGTATTTTAATTTATTCCACCATGATATTAATTTCATGAATTATGGTCCTATTAAGAGAAAAACCGGATGAAGTAGGGCATCCTTTAGGGCAGAGGTCAGCAACCTTCAACATCAAAAGAGCCACTTTAGCTCCTCCTACCAAACAACGGGAGAAAAAGCCACATAGGCAGATAATGGGGTGGGAGAATGTATGGATCAGTAATCGTATAAAACTGTTAGTTTTGTATAAGGAGGAGGAATTTTATTCAGGCCACAGCCATTTTGAGTGGAAGGTGAGTGATATTTTGTCTTGCTGACACGTTGTTGTTCTTTTAGACACTTTAAGTACAACAAAGTGGATTCTGATAGGCCCACTTTGTTTTAACCCTTTTTCCCCCCTAAGAATAGATATAATCTTACATAATATCAAAGTTAATTGCAGATCAACCTTGCCAAGCTAGCTAGCTAACCAGCACCCTGTCCTCTAAATTGGTCACGTCTACATTCAAGAGAATCGAAATGGCGATGGATTACAAAGCAATATTAAAAACGACTTCAAAAATGTTGTCAACAAATCGCTGCGTGCCAGAAGTTAAACCCATCCTTTGTAGTCGATGATAATAGCATGAAGTTAGAAGATGTTTAGTTGTGCAAACTCTCATGAAAGTTGTGATGAAGACATTTATTTGGACTGAAGTGGCAAATGACACAATCTCATCATGCAAGAGGTTTCTTATAGCAAACAAAAGTCACATAACTTGTTTGTTTTTAAGCTATGAAAGCCGTTGATTGATTGATTGACCAAGTTTCTGTGTTTCCATATTTGTTTGTTTCTGTTCCTTAACTCTGCTGATGGAAGTGTTTGTAATCTGTTATGCTGATGGTAATTTGGACTGGCTGTTTAAGACAGTAACTAAAAATTATTGCTGTGACTCCCTTGTATTGTGGCCGATCACTTTTATTATAAAGGATCTTGTTATTTGTACAGTTATACGTTTATTTAAAAACAAAAGCCTGATTTTAATCTGTTCCTCATTTTCAAAACGTGTTGCAGAGAAATAACTCTACAGGCCTGACCAAAACTAGAGCAACGAGAAGACATACAGGAAGGTTTTCTGGGTGGGAGCAGCAGGACAGAGCCCGAGGCTGTGAGGGATCAAATTTCTAGGTGTCACAGAAGCAGTTAACGCCTTAAATAGACTTTCTTACAAAATTTACATACTGAATGAAATGCTGAAATGTTACAGCAACAACACCGATATACTCAGCAGAAATTCCACGAATATCCCATTTCTGTTATCTCCAGTGATGAGGACATTGTCTGCTTCTAAGCGCAGTGACTTTACTGTGTGGCATTTGCGTGACACGGTTGTCTTTGTCATAATGGGCCTGCAGATCAGATTAAAAGCAGAAATGTTTCCACACTTCTCGTGCTCATGTGAATGCGAGTGAGATAAGGATGCGCTTTTCCCTCTTGTGTCACGAGGCGAGTATGAATTCATTATAGATGACTTTGATTCATGTGGCTTAGCAAACTTCCTCATTAAGGTGTTTGATAGTGCAGCTGACTCATGCTGTTATCTGTCATGCAGACCCCTGGCTGCTCCGAATGAAAGGAAAAACTCCCTCAGAGGAAAAATAGTGGTCACTTTGACGTCACGCGCTCCATAAATGATGGAAAGGACGGCGATGTGCCTCATCCTGGTTTCTATGGTTACAACCGTCCAATATACCGTAATAAATGCAGTGTGCAGGTGGTATGATAATGCAAAATGCACGAGGATTTATGAGGCTGTTTATTTTTTCCGGTGGTGAAAACATGTCTGTGCGGAGCCTGTTTTGACTCTTGGATGGACAGCCAGCATCAATACAGCCACGCAAAGAAGCTTAGCTATAATCCTGGCAGTGGTGAGACGTCGCAGCTGTTTTTCCTCGCCTGCTGCCGCACTAGTTAATTTGCAGCAAAACAGCCTCATATTACAGTCAGAGATCAAGAAACCAAACTACCAGTGTAAGACTTTTCAGCTGCTGCCGCCGCATGCACTCTCCTCTCCTGTTTGTTTTTAGTTCCTCCTCCAAGAATGAACCAATGAAACTGTGCTCACAGGGATCAAAGACATCTCCTGTCTGCATACTGGTTCTTGAGCCCCTTGAAAGCCCCCTTATAAGCTACAGCACATTCTACTTAGGCCTGTTAAAATGAATCTCATCTCAGCTCTGGGCTACCTGCAGGGCATACAGTGGATTTTTAATCATAGGGATGGGTACTTGTCCAGTCGTTTCAGAGAGACTCCAGAGGATCATTTGGTTATACAACTTTATTAAGTAGAGAAAGTACAGTACGTCCTGTAATTATCTGCCTGGCATGGGTCAATGTCAGTACTAGTACCTTCTGTAAAAATGACACGAGGATGCGAGTGCAACAGAACTATGCAAACATCAGTATATCCAGTGCAGTTTACGTGCGAAGATCCCACTGGTTACACTGTAACGTGTGAAAAAATAACCAGGTTGTGTCCTTGATATCTAACGCAAATTAACATTGGCTACATTTTGGATTTTTTTGCCAGCAAATCTCTTTTTTAGGATTTTCTCAGGTCCCACCCGTGCAAGTGTGTCCTACAAAAAGGTCTTCAGCTTTTATGTTTAAATTTACTGCATACTGGAATATTTTCATTTTATACAGTAAAAGAGATGTTTCTTTTTTCTGCAACTCACCCAAACCATTATTTAAGTCACTTTGTTAGGTACACCTGTTCAGCTGCTCGTCAGCCAATCGCATGGCAGCAGGTCGGTTCATTTAGGCATATATTAAAGGTGTCAAAATGATGTGCTGAAGTTCAAACTGAGCATCAGAATGGGGTAGAAGAGCCATTTAAGTGACGTTGAACATGGTATCATTGTCATTGCCTGACCTGACCACAGTATGAAAGATGGATGTAGCTACCGTGACATCATCCACTGTTTCCTGAAGTCCCGTTTTGGAGCCTCAAGAAAAAAATTCCCTAATTGCCATCTCAGTTGCAAAAAAACAGAGCAGGTCTGAGCTTGCTCCGGACTTGTGACTGACTAACCTGTAGCCAATCAGTGTGCGGTTTTATACCACAGCTAATCCTCCACTCTCAAGTAGAGCTTAAGATTTTCAAAATAGACTTAAAAAATAACCAAAAAGATTGAGTTAGTCAGTGAACTCAGAAGGTAAGTCTTTACAGAGTTCAAGACAGAAAGCTGTTTTTTAATAGACTTCTATAAATTGAGAGTCCTTTGTGACCACCATCTGGTGCCCTAAAAAAGTCTAAAACACTTTTGCATTGGCTTCATTTCTCCTATAGAAAAGCTACGTCCATGTTTTTACCATCTATGAGTTAAATGAGCAGATGTGAGATGTTCAGAAATGACAGGTCTACTAGGATTTTCCTGAACAACCATCTCTAGGATTTACAAAGATTGGTATGAAAAAGGATTTATCTCCAGTGAGCGTCATTTCTCTGAGCAAAAAACACATTATTAATGTCAGAGTTCAGAGCAGAGGTCAACGGTAACTCAAATAACCAAGGCACATACTGTAGAAGGACATCTCTGAAAGGACAAGACCATAAACTTCTTGGGTGCCACTGCAGTCAGCTAAGGAGAGACAAATTGTAACAATTCAAAGCAAAATTGGACAAAAGTGGACACCAAAACTGTTCAATAGACGATTTGAACATTGTTTTCTGGTTTCATGAATCTCAGTTTCCACTAATAATGTTCCTACTGAATGCTTCCTCTGCCAAGTAATTACTCAGGGTTATGGTGAATCTTTAATGATGAGGACTATTTTTATGTACTCATTGCTTAGAGTTGTTTGAACTGACTCAGTATTGAGCAAACAGATGACGAGAGAGATAACCAGCAAGCATCATAAACAGCACAGAGTTGCAGTGGTTAGTGCAGGACAAGAGTGAGACAATAACAGGACTCAGGTAATCCCGCTGGTGTAGCAGATCAGTGGATTGAGAGATTCATCAAAAGCCACGACTTATTGCACATCATGGAACATATACAAGGAAATGTTATCGTGTCATAGCAGGAAGTAACAACAGTATGCGTGACTTATAGTTTTCACTAAGTGTACCAGTAAGGAGAGTCAGTCTCCAAATAACAAGAATCCTGGAAGTACCTAACGTAAATGGAATGTGGTCAAGAATGTGCATAAAAATGGACCAACAGGTTTCATGTAATCCAGTTTTTAAAGCCTGAAGCTAAGAGTTTTCAGCTTTGCCATTTTTACTTTTTAAAAACAGGCACCAGAAGCATGGGACAGATTTGACTGTGAAACCGAAAGACACTCTTCAATCATATGGCAGGCCCTCCCTAAAACATATCTGGCTTTATCATCAAAGAAGACGGCAATCAGTGGTGGAAAGAATCGACCACGATAACATCAGCTGAAATCTCAGTTGACAAATGTTTTTTGTGTGTGTGTGTTTTTCTAAACAAACGGTTAATGGCGCTTAAAGCAAGAAAACCCTTGCAGCAAATGTGAAGAATTAGAAATTTGATGAAATATTGACCCATTAAAATAAATGTATTTTTGATAAAAATCCATCTGCTCTTAAAATCTAAGAGCGAATTTGCCCCGCAATAGGACACCGGCGAGCTCCAGCTCTCTGCAGTCAATGACTGAGTGAAGAAAGTTCAAAGCTTTGCAACAAAAACAACACCTTTTCTCTGACTCACAGGTGAGCAGGAAGTTTCAGTTTCTACCTTATGCAATAATCTGAAATCTCTCAGCTTTGAGGATCTGATGTGTGGCAGCATCTAGATGAATTATTCCCCTCCACCCCCAGCCCCTAAAAAAAGGCTCAGAGCTCTTGCTGAGTGTTGGGGAGGATGCAATCTGTTTCCCTGTGAAATTTACCACTGCAAGTCATTATCTGTTAAATCACTCTCACTGTTATCTGCAGAAGAAATCTTAGCCCTGGATTGACTCTTAAGTCCATAATCAATCAATATGAACAAGCAGCTATCTCGGAGGTGTGCACGCTCCGGTCAAGAGGCAATTTCTCAGGCAGCCCAAGGCTCTAAGATTTAGCTTCAGTGGATCCACTGAGATGTTAATGTGAAGCGATGGCAGCCAGGTTCTTTCTTTGGGCAGACATTATGTCTACTGATTATATAAACCAAATATTTCCCAGTTTTGGATTTCACACTGGAACTTCAAAGCTCACAACAAATTCAGAGGAAGGAGCCAAAATATCCTGCTCTTTGAAAGATGAAAGTCCTCCTCCTCCATTACTCTTACACTTCACATAAATGTCTGCCTACTTCAGCGGAGCCCGAGCGTTTTATGCTTCCTGATTGGATGATTTAACTTCCATTCAAATCGAAAAATTCCTTTTTCTTCCCTTTTCCCCCCCAGAAAATGTGATTTGAGCATAAAATATGGGTGAGACGTTAATTACCATTCAATGAGGTCTCCTGTTTGCCTCCCTCTGTGTTTGTGAACATTAATGTTTGATGACAAGCTTCTAGTTGCTTTATGTGTGACATTCTGGGCACGGAATAAATGTCATAAAGAGATAGCTATCAGAAATTAATTTCCCTTCTAAGTCTGAACTGTCAAATGTGCATGTGCCGAAACCAGATAACGCCCGCCGAGAAAATGTCACCATTTCTGCAATATCGTTTTGCACAACAAACAGACAGGAGCTATCACGCTCCCCCCGATTCATTATTAAACAAGATGTAACTTTGAATCGGCGGTTGTTGCTCCCCCGTGCACCTGTGCACAGCTACACCTGGCCTTGGTGCCTTTTTTTCCATGTTCGACGTGTTTAAAGAGTCATTTACGAGCAAGCATGTTGACTCTCCTGAAGGTGTGCTGTGTGTACATCAGACAACAACGTCATGGCCATTATTCACTGTCACTTCGGTGTCCAGGAGAAATATGACTGCCTCAATAAGTGTGTCTCTATAATCTAACCAATTAAAGCCACAGCTTCTTTTTACCAGCAGCCAGCTGTGCCTCCCTGTGTAGCCTGTGAATGAAAAGCAGCACCCCGAACTCCTGACCTATTAGTCAGGTTGTCATGGAGGAGCAGCCCGTGTCTGCAGGCTCTTTGTCTCTCCCTCCATCTCGTTGTGTCGACTATGAGACCTGAAGCGTTAATCATGACTAAAACATCCAGATTTCTTAAGAGGAAGGGCTTGGCTTTACTCAACCTGAGCCTGTGGAAAAGGGACAGGTCCCTCTCATCACAGAGTTCTCAGAAAACAAACACAGACGAGCACATTTGCAAAGAATTCCAAGCCATTTATGCTCCTATTATATTCGCAAACACACTTGTTTTCCTCTGCGGATAATGCATTGTTTTGGCACATGAGCTCACTTGTTTTGTCCTTCACCATCTGGAATAACAATATGAAACATTATCAGAGTGCGGCTAATCCCATCAGTGCTATCAAACAACAGAGACTGTTTCATTTATAATGAGATCTCGTAATGAGGCTGAGTTAATCCCTTAAGCTCGAGGACTGCACATCTGATTTTGATTTCGCAGCGAGGACGTCAGCGGGAGTTCGTCCTCAGCAGACGTGTGATGACGGTGCGCTGACGTCTCAGTGCGATGAGTCATGCTCCACGTCCCCGCTGACGGTACCTCTTCATCACCTCAACACACAGACACACACACACACACACCAGTGCCACTTGTCACTCTCCTACAGATCTCTCCTCTGAGCTCCTCGGCTGCACTCGTCACCTCACATCCTTTCACAGCAGCAGCAGCACATTTCTCTACTGACAACCACTGCATGAGCTGATTTGCACAGGCACACTGTCTTCTCTGCCTCAGCCTTCAGAGAGCATGGTACCTTAAACATTAACCCACCTATGCAGTGTGTATGTGTGTGCAGTGTCAGAAACAGCTTGCCCCCTCCAGTATCCCATCTGCTTCCATTCTGCTGCAGTTCCAAATGAACACATACGTATAAAGTGGCCACTCTTGTGTGTTTTCCCTCATCAGCCTGCTTGAGCTCACTCCACAGGAGAGCTGTAATTTTCCGAGTTTTAAATGTGAACGTCAAGTTGTAAAATCATAATAGGAAGTGTCTTTTGTGAGCCACAAATGACGAGCGGGACAGGGTGGTCCTGGAAGTCAAAGGATCCCAGAGGCAGGTTCTGTGTTTGAGAGAACGACGAGGAAGATTGAAAGCAGCCATGAATACAAAGCAACAAAGACCAGTGTATCCACTAAACAAAGTTTGGCATATGACATGCCATCGGACCACATCAGCAGCAACAGTTATAGCTGTTCTGGACAGCATCACTTGGTTGTCATACAAAGAGGAAAGAAGTAATAACCTTAGTAATTTAGACCGTGTCTTTTAGATGCTCGTCATCTAAAGCATGCTGACCTCTTCACAAGGCTTAATGCCCTTAATTTAAATTTCACACAGCTAACATACAGCACAGTTGACCACGAGCTGCTTTTAAAATCAGGTTTGGTCAGCCATCTAGTCCTTATCATGCTCCACTAATCTCTGTGCCTCTCCATCTGTGTGTTTTGTAGACAGCAGGCATGGGTGGTAAAAAAGGTGCTGGTGGGGCTGAAGAGCTGTCTCACGTGTGGTCCTTCATGTCCCCCTGCACAGCAAACACTGGAAAACAGGCTTTTGTTGTAATATGGTGGTTGTTCAACACAGCATACAATACCTAAGGCCACAGTGGACCAACAGTGTGGTGTTTGAGTGCAGGCATCATGTTTTGACACCAAGGAGAGTAACATTTCAGATATGAGGGTTGGTCAGCAGGTACAGATATTGACGTCCCTCTCAAGAAGAGTACCATGGTTAACCGTATTCTGTAGTGGGAATGGGATATATAGTTTATATGGAGAGTTTTACCTTAGGTGGAAATGTTTGGGTAAAAACCAGTTTTTAGCTACGGAGATGATGATGAGGATTAATACAGTGTAATAACAAAAACACATGAATAAAATAATCACTATTTTATCATCTCAGAGGCCACAGCCAAATGTTCATTTGCTGATCATTTTTTTGTCCTTTTATAAATTTTTGAAAGCTTAAGTTTTAGTTATAATTAATCTTTTTTTTTCTATTTCCTGTGTTTGTTTTGGACCTGAGCAATGTGATAACAAAAAACGTACTAATATGGCCATGAAGAATTTATAAGACCCCAGCCACACAGGCCTAGAGGCTATTCCACAAAAAATGAGGGACATGAGGTAAAAAGGAGAGTGGCTGCGAGTGGTTGCTTAAGGCTGATGACAGTCACAGAGAAAATAGAGCTATAGTTTCCCCAAAAGTTGATTCATCTGGACGTAGCATTTTCAGTGGGAGAAATGTTTCGTCACTCATCTAAGTGACTTCTTCAGTCTCAGCTGACTGCAGGTTTCCCCAATCTTATTAACAGTACATTTGCATAATGACTGAAACTAGCACGACTGAAGGAACAATGGGCTGGGAGGTCAGTTCCTTGATCATTAATATGCAAATTCTAATGACCATTGATCATCAACCACTGATCAAAGCCCACTGATCAATGGCCATGAGTACCATTCACAGTGAGTTCAGTGGTACTAGTTTCAGTCATTATGCAAATTTTATGAAATCGTCTTACAAATGACATGACTTAATGTGTTTAATTATCCCCACAGTGCATCCACTAAGACAAACTCTTACTGTGTTTTTTCAGTGAGTCAAATTCTGCTATTACATTTTCAATTAATAATTAAAACTACACTCTGTTTTGGTGATGCACTATGAAATATAAACTATGGATGAGACTGATCTCAAAGCTACCTAGCATTGCATCCAACAAAATAAAATAAAATAAAACAAATGATGGCTTATGGAACTGGATCTGGAAATCCAGCCTCAAGAATTCACACAGTTTACTTTGATGAGAAACACTGAGTGTATATATAGGCTTTGTTTGTTTACTCCCAAATTATGTACTCTGATTACTTCTTTCGCCACTGTTTTTAGCCGTCATGACAAGGATCATTCTTGTGGCCTTCAGATAATATTTTAGGTATAAATTGCATAATTGCAGAATAATAAATCTGTGAAAAACCACACCACAGCAAAAGTAGAGTTAAGGGGAAAAAATGCAGTGCCAAGTTAACCGGGCCTATCAAAGTGGGATAAAAGAGGAACACAATAACCAGCAACCATAAATAAAAAGCTGAAAATAAGCACTGTAAGATTAAAACTAGACAAGAATTATAAATCCTTATCCAGTACCAGTGTTACTCTACCAGGCCTTACTGCTCTAAAATAAACAGTCTACCTAAAATTCAATAAAAGAACATTTCAGTTTAGGAGATTTACTCTCCCTCTAAATACCCCCTGCCTGACCACAGAAAGCAGAAGTAGATATAAATGAGGGCAGTGCTATATTACAACCCAGGCTGTCGATGTGAGAGATAAGCCTGCTAGCAGTAGGGGAAAAAGGTAAACATTCAGGGAGATTAGATGAAGGACATGCACAGTTCAAACAGTGGCCTGAGTGGCAAAATACTGCTCGCGGCGCCAAAACAACTTCATCATCTAGATTTCAGACGGAAAAGCAAAAGGTCAGTTCAGTTCAGATTTAATTTTAGCTTAAGTTTGATACGTTAAAGCCACAATCTACTGGGCAGTTGTTACAAGCAGAAGTAGGCATGCCGACTCAAAGCTGAGCCTGATCTTATCTAGAGCGTGTTACAGCTGTCAGTGCTTGCTGGTCTGCTCCTGAAGCCTGAGGACTGGGTGTGGTTTCAAGTCAGCCTGCTGTCTCTTTGCTGGGAAAGGGACACACAGACACACACGCATAGACCAAAAGCTACAGTCAAACTTGTTCAGGTCACGTGACACAAGTGAAGCCAAAAGTTCATCTTGTTCACATCTGCTTCTGGAATCCCTCACTGATGACAAACAGTGAAGCGAGGCACAAAGTTGCTCATAGTACTGTGAGTTATACCAAACAGCCAATTGTTTGCCTAACTAATTTTGCACAGGGTGGAAACACCAGTGTGGAGATGAATGGTTTATGTAAACGGGTTTTCCACAGAGGAGCTTCTCAAAGGTCACATTATTCATTTGACCAAGTTGGTTCTGCACAGTGAGTCACACAGAGGAACTCCACCTCAAAGATTTTCTGAATGGACAACATGGTTAGATTTAAAGAGACGGGGGAGGTGAGCTTGTGTGCACTAAAGTGACAGACACCAGTGCACTTGCGTGGCAAGTGAGTCATCCTACCTGTCTGCTGGCAACTAACTAATGTAATGGAAAGCAGAACTGCCAGTTCTTGGCCGTGTCTTGTTACAGTGGGTGATAGGAAGAGAGATTAGCTTGCATAAAGAACAAATGAGCATGCTGGTGGTCCATAGGCGCTGCACAAAGTAGTCTACATGATGGAGCTGTACACTGTCACGTGGGGGCGGTGTCAAAAGTATGTCTCTTGTTTGGCTCATCTCAAGGATTAGCTTCTGTCAGGTAGGACACACAAGTCACAGAGGAAAAATAACATTTTTTAGTGAAGTGAAACCAGAAGTTCATATGTGTCCAAAACTGGGTCTGTACTTCTCTTTTTGAGCTTTGATGTTTTGAGGTTCTTCTTCTTCGTGGTGACCTTTGATGTTGTTTCCTTTCCTGCTCAAGTCAACATTTCAACCAACCAGCATTCAAATTATGTTTAGTGTCATCATAGCTGCCCACTGTGAGCTTTTTAGAGGACTCCAGTGTGCAAGTTTGACTACTCTGAATTCCTGTAATCCCTGTCTCTAGCTAGCCAAAGACCCATTAAAACTGGCACCAGTGCATGGCCATAAATCCCACACAACACCCTTTTAATTATTCCTGCAACACAGAACACGTCAAACTGCTTTTCTGTCTGTGTTTTGGACATGAACAAGCCACTATGCCAGTCGTCTATCCTTACTCACAGTCAGACTTGATCAGGCTTGATCACTGTGAATCTATCTGTGCGCTTTCCTGCTTAAAGAAGTGTCGCTGGCACCTGTCTGCTTCCCCCCCTGTCGGATATGGGTGTGCCTCAGAGGCCTTGGGAAAAGATTTCCACACTTAGCTTAACATCTTCAAAAATGCAAACAAACAGAGTGCTATTTCAACGGTCATTGTATACTGTCTGTTTGTTCCAACTAAATATTTGTTATTTTATGTCACACACGCACATGCACACACTTGAAAACTGACAAGTTGTTTTATCTGTTTTACAAAGGCTGGATGTCCCGTATGTCCGAGTGAGTAGCCTGAGGCTTAACATGAAGTAACAGTTAGATTAAAAACAGGAAATGAAGTGTGCAGGAAATACTTTGGTAGACTTTAATAGCCATCTAACTGTGTCTCTTATGCTATTTATAGACTTTGCTCACTGTCCATTGTTTTTTAGATCGTCACTGGTGAACATTTCAAGCTTTACTTGAATGGCAAACCCACTTATATATTACATAACCGGTTATATTTAAGCCGTCCTTCATTCCCAGGTGTCACTTCAATTAGTCACCTCAAAATTTACCTTGGGTCCCACTCTTTTGGGGTCATTAAAGGTTAATTCATCAAGTGTCTGTATATCCTTGACATTCCTTGATCTCTGGTGACATCACTGCTAGCGTCAGCTTGTCAGTACTCATTCACAGTATTGCAATGTTGGTTAATGGGGAAATTATGGGTCAGCAGGGTTAGTGTGTGGGCAGTCTGTGCACAGGAAGACGGACAGCCCGTCTACCAGCAGAGAGTGTCTGTTGTCAGATGGCAGTAGTGTCAAAAACGTGTGGTATAACCGGTCTATTGGCTTCTGTAGGTCCTTAAAACAGCTGTCAAGAAGAGCAACATTATAAAAACACAAAGAGCTGAAGTGAAACTGAGTGTTAAAAACAATGTCTAGTGTCCACTGCAGCCACTATCTTGACTTTTCATGCTGTACGCTTTCTTTTTTCTTTCCTTTTTAAACATTTTTCCTATTCCTGGTGAATGTCACAGGTGAGATTTTGGAAAACAGCTTGAAAATATGTTTGCGGTGGTTGAAAACTCCTCTCTGTAGGCTCTCTGTAGGCAGATAACCTCAGCAAATTTAGTAGCATAAATTAAGCATAAGACAGTTCACCACTTCACAGTATCATTGGGTCATGGTATTTTAACTGAATTAATATTGTGATGAGAAACCTGGAAAGTGAATGATATCCCTATAAGCACAAACTGTACTGTGTGTTTACAGCTAAGTAGAACAGTAGGGAAAGTTGTTAATATCAGCATGTGAGCGTGTTAGGTTAATAAAGCCTTATAACAGATGTTTAGCCTCACAGCACTGCTTAGATAGGAATAGACTAAGAAATAAAGTGCTGTAAACAGCTGTTCCCCCCCACAATTACATCTTTTAGATCATTAAACAAATTTTAATACAAAGATAACTCAAACAAAAACTATCACCACCATGTTTGACAGCTTGTGTAATGATCTTTTAATTAAATGCTGTTAGTTTTACCCCAGATGTTACAGGAGTAAAATATTCCCAAAAATTTGACTTATGTTTCGTCAGTCTGCAGAATATTTTCCCAAAAGTCTTGAAGATCACCAAGATGTTTCTCTGGCAAATGTGAGATGAGGCTCTGTGTTCTTTTTGGTTGGCTGTGGTTTTCTCCTTGGAGCTCTCCCAGTTATTGTTAAATCATGAAATCTGACCATAACTGAGTAATTTTGATATGCTGGGCTTTTTCCTCCCTTTATAAATGAAATAATCATTTAAAAACTGCATTTTGTATTTACTCTAGGTAACTCTGACTAATATTAAAATTGTTTGATTATCTGAAATGTGTAATTAGGAAAAAAGGAAATCAGAAAGAGGTGAAATACTTTTTCACATCACTATGTGTTTGTTCGTATTTTATTATATTTCCCATCTCTTCCAAGCCAGCATTGCACTCCAACAACACTGTCACACAGACAATCTCAAGGAAACCGATGAAAATCAAGCAGAGATTCTTCTTCTGTGTCGAAACTTGCACACCAATTACCCACAGAGCAATTTGATTTATTTGTTTGGAAGCGTGTAGTCTTCAGACCTAAGCAACACTGCTTCAAGCAACATCTCCTGAGACAGTCTTTACACTTAAAAGAGTCCAAATGAACATTTCTTCACACATGCTCCAGTACTCACAAAGACTTGCAAACAGAGTTTGTTGTTCAAAAGTAACAAAGTTTCCCTTTACTGTCAGACAGGAGTGCCTTTCTCAGTCTTTAGAATATTGGAGGAAACCAGTCCAGGATTTTATCAATTCTTCAGTCGGATCCAGTGTGATATTAGAAGGAAAAACGTTTTGCACTCACACTGAGATCCATATATTACAAAATTACAATGATTATTAAGGTGAGTCTTACAGTACTTTCTCATGAACGGAAGCTTTATAAAGGGTCTTTCACCTTTCCAACAATAAAGTCAGAAGAGTAAAGGTGGTGTAAGCAAAGCTCCAGAAGCTACCAAGCCCACATCCCCTGGGGCCAAAGAGAAGGAGATTCCTCCCCTCCACTTGTTTGTTTTTCTCTCCTCAGAAACTGACAATAGCCGTCTCCTGTTCTTCTGCCCTTCCTTTAGTGGCTATTCATAGGTGTATTGCAATTGCGTTTTGCACTTCACATTCTCTCTTATGAACTTGATGAAGAGGAGCAGAGAAAGAAGGAACTAATTATGTTATTTTGTATTTTTTTTTGATCCAGATAACTGTGTTTAAAATTGTAAAATAGGATTTTGGCCCCTTCGCTCAGAACACTACAATCTTCTAGCTATGTGTGTACTTTGATGCTTTACTGTCCTGTCAGGAGATGGTATAACTCACATACTGATAATAAAACCCCAATGGTAACTGAGTCGATCTGACCACACTTATAATAATTCATTCTGGAAATCAAATGAAGATTTTAATTTTGGATTATTTTCAAACTAAACTCTAAGTGCCACTTTGCCAAGTTTATATGAATGTATCTTAACATTCGTTAGCCTGAAAGCAGAAAAGGGATGTTTGATGAGTGCTCTAAATACTGACAAATATCTAATCAGCTGACCACATGCAAACAACTGAGTTTAGTATCTACACTGTTGGTTACCATGATCTACTGAAATTCAAACTCAATATCAGAAAAGGGGAAGAAAAGTGAAGTGGCATGGTTGTTGGTGTGAGACAGGCCAGTTGGAGCATTTCAGAAACATGTAATATAGTGGGTTTTTCCACACGACCACCTCTAGGGTTAATAGAAAATGGTCCAAAAAAGAGAAAATATCCAGTAAATGCCAATTCTGTCTGAGAGAAAATACCTCATTGGTGTCAGAGCTCAGATGAGAATGGTCTGACTCTGCCAATCTGATAGGGAAGCACTTCAGAGGGTCATTAATATGGTCCGAAAAGTCATTGGACATCCTCTTCCCTCCCTGAAGGACCTCTACAGCACTCGCTGTCTCAAGAGCGCACGCAGCATCCTACAGGACAGCACACACCCAGGACACCGGGTATTTGAGCTGCTGCAGTCTGGCAGGAGGTTCAGGCTGCTGTGGTCGCAGACGAACAGATTCAAGGACAGCTTTTACAACAGGGCAATAGCCCTAATCAATGCAAACCTGATTGCCTACCTCCCTGGACTTTTTCGGGGGGTAACAACAATAAAAATAATAATATTTATATTCATAACAAGGTTCAATAATAACAATGTGCAGTACACATACACTTATTTTTCTTTTTATTACTTTTATTACATAAGTTGCTGTGTTGTGTTGTGATGTGTCGTGATTTTTTGTGCTGTACGTGCCGACGTGGGACAGTTTTCCAATTTCATTGTACTATTGTACTATTGTACTATGTGTGGCTGTGCAATGACAATAAAGACTCTTATCTTATCTTATCAATAGTAACCCAATTTGTTACAATCAAGGTATGCAGAAGAGCATCTCTGAATGCACAACACATCAAACCTTGAAGCAGATGGGCTACAGCAGCAGACCAACACTCTGGTCAACTAAGAACAAGAATCCGAGGCTCCAGTTTGCACAGATGCACTAGAACTGGATAGTAAAGAATCACAGTAACGTTGTCTGGTCTGATGAGTCTCAGCTTCTGCTGGGACTTTCGGATGGTAGGGTCAAATTTAGCATAAACAACCTGAAAGCATTAATCCTGCCTTGTATCAACAGTTCAGGCTGCTGGTGGTGTAATGGAGTGTGGTATATTTTCTTGGCACTATTTGTAGTACCAACTGAGTATTGTTTAAAAACACAGAGTACCTGACTATTGTTCCTGACCATGTCATCCCTTCATGATGACAGCTTACCCATCTTCCGATGGCTGCTTCTAGCAGTATAACAGACCATGTAACAAAGCTCAGATCATCTCAAACTGGTTTCTTGAACATTACAATTCACTGTGTTTAAATGGCCTCCAGAGTCACCAGATCTCAATCTAACAGAGCACCTTTGGGATGTGGTTCAACTGTAGATTCACATCACGGCAGCCAACAAACTGTGTGATGCTCTCATGTCAATCTCTGTAGGATGTTTCCAGCACATTGTTGAATATATGCCATGAAGACTTAAGATAGTTCTGAATGCAACAAGAGCTCCAACTCAATATTACAATGGTGTACCTAATAAGGTGGCTGGTGAGTGTACATATCATGTAGACATATCATATCCAAGCTTGGCTTTTGCACCACGTCCATGCTGTTAATATTTCTATTTAAAGTTTGTTTTAATATGTTTTATTTTGTAAACCAAGAAATTTAAAGTTGTTGTTGTTTTTTATTTTAATAAGTACTTGTAATAATAATAAGCTGAACAGTAGTGCCAAATAAACAATACATGGATTGATGATAAATAGCACACAATACCCTCATAACACATTGTTGCAAAACTAGAATAATTAGCTGGCTGGCACTGTCCATCTGGACTTGGATAAAACTATTAATTTAACTCTGACACTTCCCAGTGGTCTAATTAACTCCACTTTAACATGTATGCCGCTGAGTTAGTTCTCAGTAATGCCAGGAGTAAACGTACGCCAACACCTTTGGTGCCAACACGAGTGTTAAACCTTCTGTTTATGTTTGTTGACAGCTGGCCAAAATAACCGTAGGGTGCACTCTCTTCACAGTGAGACAGAGCTAAAAATACATGTGCTGTGCATAATGTAAACTTTTCAAATTACAGTTCCTCCTTTTGCGAGTTTAGCCGTGCAGCGAAAGCAGCTACTGGTGATAGATAAAGTTGTTGACTTTGGGGTTACGCAGGACAGATGAGGTAGGCTCGCTCCGGCTCCTGAAGGTTTTATGAATGCTAAAGTGCCCGTCAAGAGATCAACAGATGTTAGCTTCCACTCCTCTCTGATAATGACCTGCTGATTGAGGGGATGCAGTCTGTGTCTCTGACTAAGTAGCATCTCTCAGCGGGAACAGAACTGACGCACACTTCTGTTCCACAAAAAGGCGAACATGATGAAGTCTTTTGTCACTTGTAGTCTTTAAAGGGCTCTGAGCTTTTCTTTCTCACAGGACAAACGTCAGCGTTCCTTAATCTTTTATTCTGTAACCAAGTGGCTAAACACTACCAACATTTGCCAGCGTTTCATCATCCTCGTGTTCACCTCTTTTCAATATTCACATTTGCATTTCATGATCACATTAGACACTGCAGCCAGCCCATCACCCACACTCCGAACTAAAGACCACTCCACCGCCCTGTGCTGAATCACACTGGCACCCTTCTTGCAGACAACGGTGAAGTGGCATTGTGCGCAACAGGTGACTAACACAGTTCAATCCACTCAGCAATGTGCCTTCAAACAGAAAGAGGCTGCTGAGATTTAGCCTCATTGTCTTATATTTTACAGCCATCACGTCTACAGTGAAACACGACATCTGTTGCTGCTTAAATTTACGCAGGCAGGTACAAGCTTATCCCTTGAAACATGCCACACTACTAAAATTCTCAAACGTCACACTAAATATTTAGTTTAGTGACAGACGAATATAATCTAAACCAGCACGAAGCTCTGATTGTCTACCTTTAGGCACAAATAAGTTTGACTCCACAGCACACAGCCCTAATCAGCTCCATCAAAACAATCATTAACTAACCTCCTGCTGTCTCTTACTGCACGCACAACGCTGGGCCAGATTCCAGACAACACCTCAGACACTCCTCGTCCTTACCTCTCACACATCATGTCGTGCACATATCTCCGTAACACAAACAGAACCTTATGTACAGCACTCATTATAACCTACACGCACACTGGGGGAAAAACACTGTGTTCAGTAAATCTGAACAAAGTTCACTGAACCTTTTTCAGTCTTTCACTGATACATAGTATTTTGGGGCGTATAGATGTTTTTCTTATGAATTACTCTGAATTACAGCTTCTCAGTTAATGGTACAGTATGATTTACACCTAGAAAAAAATGCAGACAAATGTGATATTTGTTACTACTCTCCAGTCAGAGAGCCACTGTCTAATAATCTTTAATTTGCTCTAATGCGTGTGGGGCTATTCAAACATTAGTACAGAGCTCACATTATGGCTTTTAGAATTAAATTAATGGACACAATTTTACTTTTTATGAAATTGCTTAATATGGAATAAAATGCTGTGCGGAAAAAATGTTACAGCAACATCATGCAGGGGGAAACAAATCGCATTAAAAACATCTGCTAATATGTTTTCGTTAAGTCTTTTCACTGGTGTTATACACAATCTCATCTAATCACTGTGGTGCATTACTGTCTCATTCTCACGTGTTCAGGTTATCTAGAACAAACATTTAAACTATAAACAATCGGGTTTTCTGCAGTGACACACCAATCTCCTCTGTGTTTATCCTGACTCTTTAATGGTGTAAAGGTTATAAACCCAAACCAGTGGCCATAACGTGAGCGCTGCGCTCCCATAGGTCGGGATGTTGTGAACGCACCGGTGATAGGCAGCCTTTGCAGGCTGTTAGGAGGAAGCCATCTGCTCCTGTTTATGGTCCATTAACCCTGCTACCCCTGGATAACCAGGCCGCCCCCACAGCAACAGGTTCAAGAGGTCTGGGCGGCTAACTGGGATGATATCTAATTGTCATTCATGTTGAAAAAAAAAGGTAACAGCCCACTTCTTGTTTCCGTTTCATTGCATTTCATTAGTTCATAACATTATCATCAAACAACAATAACTGGAAAGTCCTTACCTTCCCAGAAGTCCATAGGCATACTGTGAATCTGTTAGCAGTAATGTGATCTCTCCTTTCTGCATGGACATGACACACTCCTCCAAGGCCTGCAGGTCTCAAAGTACAAGTCATTTAGAGGATTGAGTACGTATTATTTGAATTACACAAAAGACAGTGTCTGCTTCTTCTAACTGACTGCAACGTTAGATGATGAACTCCAAGTATCTGAACCTGGTTTTCCGATATGCTAGCTTAATGACTGTCAATGTCAGTCTGTCTGGTTGGTCTTATAGGTCTCGTTTGGACTTGGTTGTTTTGATATTAGAGGACAAGCAATAATTTTACTCGTGTGCCGCTGAGGTTTCCTCTTGTGCCACCACAAGCGGTTGATGGTTAAGTCTAATATTTATTGGATGGCTTACCTTTACATTTGGTTTATTATTTATTCATATATAGCTCAGAATATCTTCTGAATAAATAAGACAGAAAAACGTCGGTGAGCAATTCTGTTTTTTTTTTATGATTATATAACTAATAGCTATCTCATGAAGTTTCTTCCTGTTAAAATTGAGTTTTTCCTTCCCACAGTCACCAAGTGTTGGCTCATGGGAGATCGTGTGATTGTTGGGGTTTCTTTCTAATATTTTAGGGTCTTTACTTTACAATATAAAGTGTCTTGATTGACTATTGTTGAGAACTGGTGCTATATGAGAAAAAACTGATTTGAATTTAATTGAACCTCATCAAGAGGATTCTGCCTCATTTTAGCAGCGCAGCAACAAATTATTTCATCTGTAATTATCTTATGAGCAGTAATTAAGTAGTAATTAACCAGTTCCAGATTTTTGGTTTCTGCCTGGCTCTTGCTTCTGACCTCGACTACACTTTTTGTTTTTTTCTTTTTTCTTTTGTTTTAATCACAAACAGGCCCATGTTCTGAGTCACTCAGAACATGGGCCTGTTAGCATGGGCATGTTAGCATGCTGATGTTAGCTCACGGACTCAGCAGCTTGGCTAGAGAGATTTCCTGACCTACTTTTTGTGTCTCTATCCGTCACTGTGTGATGTAATACAGAGACAAACAAGTGTGATGTAATACACACTCTCAATAATGCAGAAACACACGTTGTGGCAGAGGCTTAAAGCTTTCACCTGGTTCACATCTCCCTCGCCAATAACAAAGACAAGCTTGCAGTCCTTTTCCACCACAGTGCGGTCCTCCAGGACACACTGCATCTTTACAGTAACCTCCTGGTCCCAGGCAGGGTGTGGGCCCTGTGGAGTCCCAGGCTCCAGCACTTTCTTCCTCAACAGCCGGTCCTCTGCGTGAGGAAAGAAGAAAAGATTGTGCAGAGGGAAATGGGGTTAATCTGCTGTGGGTAAACACGTGCTCAGAAACAGCCACAAACAGGCCGGGCCTTAGCTCGGTCACGTTTTGGTCACTTGTTTTAGTTTGTCGTCAAAACTATATGAGACAGATAAAGGTTATAAAATCTAATTTATTAATTTTTTTAAAGGATTTCCTACCAACACATAATGTATCTTACCTGTAATCTCTGTCCAATCTTCTGCCATGAACAGGTCTTCAAAGCTTGTGGAAGTCCACTCCTGTGTGGCATATTCAGGAAAGAGACTCTCCGTGGAGCTGTCCCTCTCCAACACATCATCTTCTGTTGATGGGTCTTGAAATCTTACCATCTTCCAACTGTTTGATTTTTTGAATTTCTTCACTGCCTTGCATCCTGTCTCCCCACTCTCTTGCTCAGGATCAGAGGGGCTTTTTATCTCAGTGTCTTTATTCTCTGCTGCACTTCTCTGTGTTTCAGCCTGCTCACTCCCAAACAGCTCCTCGCCTTCCTCTGCAGGCGCACGGGGCAGCTCACTGAGACTGTTTCCATCAACAAGTCCGAAAATTGCCTCCTTCACCTCAGAATCTGTAGCCGTTACTCCAGGGTCATTATGCGCTTCACAACATGGCTCTGTCTCCATTTCACTACAGAGAGCATGGGCCTCCAAAAGAGATGATCCTCGTTGTTCACCCAGTGGTTCCTTAGGTGTAGGTTAGGAGTTCTGTTCACCAACTATGGTGTGTCAGCGCAACAAAATATCTCCTTCAAATAATATTTACAAAAATCCATGTTGCGCTTCAGTAAATCCAGGTCAGATCCTTAAATCCTAGCTTCATCGGTGGTTTTTTCAAAGTGTTGGTCCCATGCCTACTTTCGGTACTTCTGGCGCACTTTGACCTGTCCTTTTTCCGCTCGTATCAGTCTTAGTCTACGTAGTTCAGTGATGACACTTTAGTACACACACACAAAAATGATCAATGTAAAGAAACTGCAACGCATCGACGCACTCTCAGCCAGCAGGGCTTGTGCAGTGGTAATCTACAGGATTAGAAGAGAAAAACCTAATCTGCCAGAACGTCTGTAAGCTTCTTAATGACTTCACCGTTGTGCTCCATAACGCAGTTTCCATGAATGCAGTATCTACCAATGAGCTCTCAGCAGACACAAGCTCCCACTTAATTTACCCCAAGTTGCACTGGAGATTTGTATATTCGCTGAAGTGTCACAGGATTCACAGATGACCCGTGATAACACCCAGGCTGCAAAGATGACCGTGGATTACAGTTTATGCACAATCCATTTGGCTTTAGTCACAGTTATTCATTGGAAATGGAAATAAATGCAGTGTTTTATCCATCACACTTTCCATGCGATGTTTGCTTTTGTCATGGTTGTAAAGAAAATATATGCAAATGTTTCATCTTTAAAACACACAAGCCAGATTTTTTTAAGCTGCTATTTAACTTTACACCCCAGGCCAACAGCAGATTTACATTAAAGCAACACAACATATATACACTACATGAGTAAAAGCACTGGGCTGTCTACATATTACAGCTACAAGAGCTGCTTGGCCATTGACTCATGCCACAAAGCTTCTGGTGCAGTTTCCTGTTGATGTTAATGCCAGAGGAAGTTATTGAATCACTAGCGCATTGGCAACTTTTACATCAGTGACCATACTCTACGAGTTTACGTGGTCTGTGCCTTTGTGCCTTTTAGTTGCTGTGGTTCTTAAATGCTTCCACTTTGTAATAATACCACTTACAGTTGACCATGGAATATCCAAGAGAAAAGACATTTCAGAAACTGACTTATACTGGTTGCATTGTGTTATAGTATCATGCCCATTGCATGGCTAAGGTGCTTGATTTGACACAACTGTGGCAACAAGACTGAAAAACTCTGACTTTGAAGATTATGAGGTGTGGCCCAAAAGCATTTGTCCAAACATGTATGGGAGCAAGATATTTGGAAAAGTGAGATTTATTTTTTGTTCTACACTTCCAATTAGATTTATCTCATAATAAAAAGTGTGATAAACTATTTTGCTCTTTTTTTAAAAACTAGGAAGTGAAACTTTTTGGATTTAAAATCCCTTTCATGACAATGCCCATGGGTGCGGGAGCTCAATCGCTGGGAAAAACGCCCTGGCCTGAATCCAGGAACCTCTGGCTGTGGGGCAACAACACTATCGTTCACAGGTAATAATACAATGCTATCAGGTTTCTGCTAATGTAACAGAAAACCCCCCAGAAAATAATAACCCACTGACGTTGTTTCAATAACAGATCACTGTAAAATTATTTCCCACTTATCATTTTACCATATCAACACAGCAATACCAAAATCTGAAGCATTGCAAAATACACCCTATTAAGTGGTTTATGATCACACTTTTATTTCACAAATAGTTTGTAAACCCTCAAGTAGAGAACTGGCTAATATGTATAGGTAAATAAGAGCTGGCTGTGCTCTTTAATCAGCAACTAAAGTAAGTTATCTGTTAAGAAATGAATGAAAGTGCTTATTTGATTTCTGCCATATGGAGATAAGATAGGCTACACATGTTTTTATGTAAGGAGTTTGGTTCGGAATTTCTTTAATACTTGCTTTAGTTTTTAGCCAGATTTAAAGGAAATAATAATAATAATAATAATAATAATAATAATAATTTTAAAAAAATGTTGGTTCCAGATCCTCTCACGTCAATAAATATTGTATTATTTACTTAAATTTAAAATGAAGATTATCTGAATACCAATTATTCAAATTTTAAAGTTTCCGTGTACGCCACTGTCAGACAAGATATATATATATATATATATATATATAATATATTAATATATATATATATATATATAATATTATATAATATATATATTATATATATTCTTGTTCCGAAAATATGCTACAGAAATTAAACATAAATTACTGCTAAATCCCATCAGGTGTAACTTTTTATAGTCTACCTTATTCTAACGTTGCAAACAGTCACGACATGCCATTTACCAAAACCCCGGTGGATGAGATTAACTTCGACCAAACCCCAAACCGCGAACGGATCAAAGAGCAGATAAAAAGAGATCGGGGTGTCCGACGACTGGAACTTCTCGAAAGCGAAAGTACGTGCGTGCGTGCTCCTGTAAGTGTGTGTTAGCTCCGCCCACAGACGGTCGTCTCCTCGGTGACGTTTCAGGCAGAATGTCGCCAGCAGCAGCTCTCAGTTGTAGAAATGGCAGCGCTGAGACAGGAGCATCGGTATGGGCTCTCCTGTGCTAAAATCAACAAAAACACCCCGAATCAAACTCTGTACCACGTCAAGCTCACTGACACCGCCATCCGGACCCTCGAAGCCTACCAGAACTTGAAGGTAAGACAATTTATCAGGCTCACCAACTTTGGAGCTTGTGTGTCTTTTTTCCTCTCTATATTTTCTTGTTTTTGAATCGCCTCCCAACTCCGGGACCTGCATGAAAATAAGACAGTTCCTTATTTTAGGGAGAAAACTGTGAAGTTTGCCCACTTATCCCGATTACAGACGGTTCAAATGCCGTCGACAAAAGCGTTTTGGTAGATAATTGTGTACTGCGTTACTTTCTTCTGGCTGTGTTACAGTAAAAGGCAGGCTGAGCATGATTTATTGTGATTATAACAAGCAAATCATTTCACTCTGGTGACTGAATTTTCCTGTAATCCGAGAAATTTGTTTTGTTTTGAACAGAAAATGAGAAGTTATCAAATCGTAATCTGCTTGAAAACCAAAAGGTATTAGATTTCTTTTATGACAAAGGTTTGTGGTTATCCCCTGGGCTTGTTTTCGCTGTTTTGTTTTCGTGTGTCAGTACACTAGATCTAAAAATATATGTACATTTAGATTATAGGAAAACGCAGGCGATTTCCTATAAACAAAATGTGGTTGGGGACTACTACCGTCCTCTGTTGGTATCATAAGTTCTGCTTTGCGTTTCCAAATGCGCACTACTTACTGTCCCTGCCGATCATTAAATGTTCTTTAAAAGGCTTTTTTGTCCCCCTGTCTATTCCGCTCTGATGAATAAATTAATGAACAAGCTATCAAGCAAATTATTCGACTGCTCCGAATCTGGAGACTGCTTTATTGTTTTTATGGTCCATTAGATTAGACCGGGATAATTTAGTCTGTCTAAATTGTCTTTCCCAGAGCAATGCTCGAAAAGACAGTTAGTCCCAGTTATGACTGAAGTCATATTTGCTTAAATATATTTCTTGTTTGTTTGTTTCCTGCTTAACCATCAAAACAAGTCTATTTCCGGTCACGGACCATAAAAGACAACAGCCCAAAACTAACTCTGGATTTGGGACTCGGTGGATCAGCTGTGTAGTACGCATTGGGTCGGCGTGGCACGGTTTTGCAAGTTGTTGCTGTGCTCTTGTGTATTGTTTTTTGGCCTTTACACGCTTGGACGCCTGCCCATCTCCGGAGCTCATTGGTCTGTGAAGCAGAGTAAACTCCAGAGCTCATAGACCTGACAGCTTCTCCCAGGCCACAGCAGGCAGGCAGGCAGGAGAGGTTACTGCAAAAGTTTTCCAAGTCAGAGACCACCCATAGTAAATACGGTTTTAGACCGCTGGTCTCCCACCGAGCTGTGAAAGATGTTGTCCCAAGGAGCCGCAACCTGAGAGTTTCTGTTACTAGTTATGATTTATTTATGCTTTTCATACATGTGTTTTTGTAAAGCACAAGCTAGAGAATGATTTTATTAAGGAAACTATAAAAGCTTATCACATAAGGTCTGTAGCTGAAGATCTAATGCACTAAACCATTTTATAATGTTATAACAGTTTGTCACAACTGTTATAACATTATTGTAAAATCATAATTATCCATAATTAACCAAAAACCAGCAGGTATTTATGGATGGATGGAAACCACTGCTGCTTTCTGCTCAAAAATAAGAATAAGAACAATTGCTTATTTTATGTTGATGAATTAATCTGCAGCTCTTTGTAATGGGTGCCATTTTAGCAAACAACAGTGGTTTTACTAAAGGTCAATAACATTTTTACTAATACTTCAAGTTACAAATCAGTAACAACTTTATGTTTTCCCAAGTTGTAATAAATTCCTTTAGTTTTATTTAAATGTGACGAGCCGTCACTAAACACCCATTAGTCTTCGTTTTCCAATAAGCCGTCATGTTTGCAGTTGTTAATAAATGTGATTTAAATGCCACTGCGGTAGAACAATAAACATCAGTCAGAGGGCTTTTCCTCAACCTGGCAACTCCCTCAAAGAAATCTTGCTAATTGTTAATAAATAAACAGTCTGTTGACATTTGTAAAACCACTAGTTACGTGTTATAAAAGCACTTCAATTAACCAATTATTTCAATTCTGTCAAACAGCGACTCTTTTAGTGAGTAAATGATCAAATCTGGACCTTTAACAAGTTAGATTTAGCCTTACGGCTGTGTTATGTGCTTTAATATTTATTATTCCATTCAATATTAAAAGCTAATGGATTATGAAGAAAATTACAACAATGCTCAATAGCGAAGACATTTCTCAAAGCTGTTAATAATAAATTACGAGCCCTGTCAATCACAGGCAAAGCTGTGTTTCGTGGATAACAGTCTCCAGCTATTTACTGGGAGTCGTGTCGACTCAAAAGCAGGCTTCATTTTTAAAGGGATTTTTCAAATATTTCTTTATCATTTAGCTGGGAGAGAAACAATATTGTGTTCAGGAGCTTAAGCCAGGTTTCACTGTGGTCTTGGAGAGCAGTACAGTATTTCCAGCACAGTGCAGGCTTGTAAAAGTGCTTTTTTTTCAAAGACATATAATTGGTTTCAGAGCGTACTTTGTCTTTCCTCTGGGATCTGCTTTTTAGCCTTTTATTCATTTAGAGGGGAAATCAGCCGAAACGCACACCCGCGCACAAACGCGCTCGGCCAGCCGACTGACATGAGCACAGTTTTTTGCAGGATATGGAACGATTAACGCTCACATTACTCTCCTCTGATTAAAGCAAGAAGCATCTGAGCAGCTGGGAGTGATGGCAACATTTTAGCGTTTTAAGTTCCCTAATCCAAACGGCAGTTATCTAGAAACAATGGCGGTATTTCTTTACTCATAATGCATGAGCTGTTGATTCAATCACTGACCAGTGTCTCCTTTTCTCTCTCTCCTCAGGCATCACTATCAAATCAGCCAGCGATTTGCTTCAAGGGGAGCCAAGGGGTAAGATGTTTTGCATACTCTCCCGCTGATGTCTGAGAACCTGAACGCTCTAATTACTTCTGATTTGTTGTGGAGCACGCTTATGACAGTTCCTCTGGAAGATGTCTTATATGATTCTTAAGAACACATCGTTGAAGAGGTGGTGATTTTCCAAATGTTTGGATGACTTTATTGTCATAGGTCGATGGGTTTTGCTGCCTTGAATTGTTTTATGAAGAAAATAACAGCAGTCAGTGCACTTAGTTTGAGGGAAAGGTGTCAGTCATTTTCCAAGTCACAATAAGTTGTGTCAACTGTTTCTTTCTCTAAACGTATATGTACAGAAATCAGATACATATCATGGCTTGGTGCTGAAAGTAAGAGGCCATTCCTGTGAAGCGACTGTAAAGAAAGATGCCTGTGTCCGGCTAGATTAGCCCGGCCAGTATTACACCCTCCCGAGCTCTGCCTGCTAGGCCTCTACACATTTACCACACAATCAGCCCTGTCTAAAAGGAGCTGTTCTAATCCCCATAAGAGCCGATTGCATTGACGAAAGTGACTTTGCTCTGTACACAAATGCTAGCCCTGTGTGCTCACATGGGCCCTAAGACAGGGTGTGCTACACCCCGAGGCTGCTAGCCAGGTTACTGGGTCAGGCTTGTAACTGGGGAGGCTTTGTTTTTGGAGGGGGGAGGAGGAAGGGGAGTTGGCAAACCCCAGGGAGCCCCCCATGTCTCTACGCCTGTTGTCTCTGCGCAGACATGAAAGATCTGACGAGCAGGGGTGGTAAACAAGTGGAGGAATTTTTATCCAAGAAAATGTGCAAAATATGTTCAAAGTGCAAATGATGAATGTAAACATGTAAAGGAACATCTGTAAAGCCAGCAGCAGATTAACCCGCTTATTGCATCTTTCTGTGTAGCAATGTTAAGTGAGTGCAATTTAAGTGTGCTTTAATCACTGAATAGGATTTGGTGATTATATCTTGGCTGGCACATTACATATTCAAATTGCTTTGCGGAATTCAAGCATGGGCTCCCTCCCCCTCCGACAATAGTCCCAGAGCTGGACGATTGGGCATTAATGAGGTAGCGGCAGCCATTGGTGGTGGGGGAGGCCATATTAAGCCGTTAGTGGGGGGAGGATGCTGGTTAACATGGCAGTCTGGCACATAACAGACCAAGAGGACATCCAGTATCTGTGTCGGTTGGAGGGTTTCACCATCACAGATGTAGACGTTCCCCTTATCTTTCCACTTGCTAACTGTTAGCTGGATCACATCCTTTTCCCCAAAAGCAACATGAGGTCCAAGAGGTCATGCGTCTGCTGACAGCTGCCAACTGTAGAGCTTGATCACAAAAGCCACGACTGCCTTCTTTCTGATGTTTGTCCTTGCTGGCTCATGTCACGTTTCCTGTAAAAAGGGCACTTCCAGGGCCGCAGAAACCAGAAGAATTCTCCAAATCACCGTCCTGGCGTCAGTCCAGGGCTGCGTGGTATCAGGGGCCAGGGTTCCTATCAAGAAATAGCACGCTGAGGTTTTCGGCTGCTTTTCCCTCTGTCCCTGCGGCATTCTGCCCTACTATTGTAAATTGTCTGCCAAGCTTGTAATCATGCAATGAAAGACACAACAGGACTCTGAATCTGGTGTTCAAGGCAACTATGAAACACAAATTACTATAAAAAAAACAGGAGAATCTAGCTAACCCCTGCTTTTACTTGTTTAATTTGGACAAACAGATTTAAAACTGCATGTTGTTGGAGGAAAGGAAAGTGAGTGAGTTTGATCAATGACAATACTTTGGGAGCAGTGAGTGGAAAACGGTAAAAAAAAAAAAAAAAGGAAAAACAGCATATTTTGATGAATCAATAAGAACATTGTAGAAGAGAGTTTGAAAAGAAACATTCTGGATTCCTTAAAAGTCATCACTAGGATTAAGGAATATATTCGGAGCTGGTCTGGGTTCCCATGGTCTGGAATTTCACATCCCAGTGCTTATTTTCCTGTGCTACTGGCAATGCTGCCTGCTTGTTGGCATGACGTATATCCATTTAGTAAGAAAAGAACCTGGCCTTTGTTTTATTTAATACATGCTAAAGTCTACTGATAGGTAAAGGTTAGCTGCTTGTTAATTAAATGCGCGCACCTTCATGTTTTCATACATTTATAAGAAATCTCAGTTATTATCCTGCAAAGCTGTAGTGTAGAGTTGTTCGATGTTATACCGCAGCACTGAAAAAAGGCTTGATGAGTCTAATACGTCTGTTGTTGCCATTTCGTTTAAACGCGTGTGCGATGTGCCGTGTCAGCTGTGACGTCGGTTTTATTACCTTTTCAGTGCATAAACGGTCAACTGGAGTTGCCAGAGTAATTGTTTTTGTTTATGGCTCTGTTTTCATGTGCACAGCTGTCACGTACAGACAGTGGTGCTAGATGAGGGGGAATGCAGAGGTGCTCTTAAGATATCCTCACGACGACTGCGTGTGAAGGCAGAGCTAGCTTCCTCCCTCCCGCCTGTCCTCTTGATTATTGTGCCATTTCACCCCATGCCTTGGCTGAATCCTTGCAAGACATCAGGGCCTCTATCTCACACATGGCTGCTCTGACTCTATTCCCCTGTCACCGCACCACTTTGCCTCGCCTCGCGTTCATACTGCAAATAAGCTCTTCCACTGTGGGAGAGTGTATGTGTGCATGCACACCACACATCCTTTTTTTTTTTTTCGCTCCCCCCTTTTTTTCTGGGACCTAATTAGAATAACAATAACAGGAATGTGGTTGAGAGCTGTCCTCTCCCAGTGGCAAAGCGGTGAGAGGGAGAGTTGTCCCACGTGTTTCTGAAAGGGCACACGCCGCTCTATTCATCCAGATGTGTTAAGCGAAGCAAAAGTCCCTCTGTTCTCTGCCCGTTTGAGGCCCACTGTGTTTTTGCAGAGGCAGTTGGGATTTTTAGATCATACAGTATATTTTAGAACAAGCCCCATGAGATCCTAGGGTTAAAGAGGACTTTTTTTTTAGTTAGCTTCTCTGTCATTACTGTATTCTTTGGCTTCTTTTGAAGAACACCGGTGTTTTAAGCTTACAAGAGTGATGAAAAGATGAATCAGTGTCTCAAGCTGGACAGGTAATAAGGTGGCAATGTGCAAGTGAGTCAAACAGAATTTTCAGGATTAGAAACACAAATAGTTTTGCATTCGTGTTGCGTCTTTATGCAGTTCATTTACGTTCCAAAGAGGCAAGTGCCTTGTTAGGAAACTCAGAAATAACGCATGACTCCACTGAAACAGATTTGCAGATTTAGATTTTATTTGTTGTTAAATTATGCTCCATATCCTCAAAGTGAACAAGTAAAGCCTTCAACCATAAATTATTAACAAAAGTATCTGCAAGGCACCAGAAACTGAGACGTGGTTCCACAAAGGAATTCATCAGATTATGTGACTGTTTTCCGGGATGATTTGCGCTGTAGGTCATGCTGCATGCCACCAGAATCAAGGTTCTTAAAGTGGCTTAAGTCAGATGTATGAACCTGTATGGTGATAATTCCAGTTCTTGCAAAATGACAGCCCTGCAGCTCATCTCTTTTGAAAGTTTTGGAGATATTTAATGTTTATTTGCTCGTTTTACCTCATTTTCAAGGCAGGGAATTGTTATAGGATTACTAGTCCAGTAATGGGAGTGTAAGCAGAGTGATTGCAGTGGATTGTTGGATTATAAGGGGAACACATTTGCAGAATAACACAATCTGCATGTGTGTAATAGATTTTATTTATTTATTTGGGAAGTTTACATATTGTATTGAGAGAAAACAGCAGCCTAGCTCTTCTACATTTGAAGGCTATTAAGTGTCGTCTCCATCCCTCTGTGTGTGAAGAGGAAGGCACCTAAAAGAAGGGGTGGGGGTGTCAGGGGTGCTGAGATAGGGAGCGTTTGTTGAGGATGACAGATTAGCTTCAGCTTCTTGGAAAAAGACTGATTCTGCTTGGCATAACAGGCAGTACCTTGGGGGTTGCTCGACAGTTGCCCATCCCCATATCCCCACAACAACTCCCGTCAGTCCCCACCCCCGCTTCTTTTGCTTTTCCTGTATCTACCAACCCCCCTCGATGAATAGATCCTCAAGCATCACCGCCACATCCATCCACCCTCACTGAAAGCTCAGTTCACACTGTAAGAGGTCTAAATGAATCTTTGAGGGTATGTAATTTTGATTTTAATAACTGTCACAGTGGATATGTTGCTCACACTGTAACAAATGAACGTTAATAACAAATTCCTCTCCTTTGTTTTATTATTACTGTCAATCTTAAATTACATTCATATATTAAACTGTATTTTTTTTTAAAAAAGAAACATAACCAGTACATTAATTCCAGTCAGGATCCATCCCCCTCTTCTACTGAGATACACATTCCTAAAGGAAGACTATTTAGGGCCATCCTTCATGCACTGGCTCTACTGGGAGTCAACGCCACCCCCATCCCTTCCACGCACACACCCAAACCCCCAATCCCTCCCTTTACCACCCAACAACACACACAGCCACACGTCCCTGCTGTTCATGAATAATCCAGGCGGCCCGACAGGCCATTGCACTCAGCTTTGTGGGGGAAGAAGCTAGAACAAAAGATGGGCAGCTCACAGAGCAGCTATGGCTGAGTAGGCTCAGATGAGAAGACAATGGTTACTAGTGTCAGTACAGACAGGGGCAGGAGGCAGAGGCTTCAGAGTAAATCACATATCCAGGCGCCTGCTCAGTGCCACCATGCCAAATACCAGAGCTGGGAACCTTGGCCTCCTCGCATTCGTCTGCAGAGCAAAGAAAAGAAAGAAAGAGAGGAAAAACTATCCTCTCATCTTTTTCTGCAGATGTTTGGCTTGCGCGTAGCACAGAGGTGGGCAAACGTAGATCTCATTAATGATCCCTTTCCCCCCCCTCGCTCTTGTCACACAAAGACAGGGTTAAGAACTCTGTTTAACCTCATCAAAGATGAGCAGTTTAAACATGCTCGAGGAGTTACAGATGAAGTTTTACAAGGACATCACCATCGGTGCCCTTTGTCCTTGTTCAACTGCTGAGACCCCTGCCAAGGTTTTCTGTTCCAGTCCAGTTCACACCTTAAAACAGCTTGAAAGTATTTGACATCTCCGCACACAGGGCCTGGAGTAGCAGATGTGTCTGGGCTACAGCCACAGAGGCAGTTATTGTACTAGCCCGTGCGCTCGATGGGGGGGCCGCACTGACAAGGTGCTATGGCTCGTCTTTTTGTTGCTCGAACTGTAACTGTCCGCCATCTAAACTTTTACTCTCGCCATAATAATGAGAAGCAGTGCTGCACACAGCTCTCACCGCTGTGTGCTTCTTAATATTAAGCTGCTCAAATATATTAAACTGACACGTGTTAATAGCACGCTCTGATCATAGTAATACCCGATTAAGCTTTTCTCTGATTAATTAATCGTCAGATTAAAGGACTCGACAATCATAATTGGAATACTGTAGCACATAAGCAATTTAATGAATTCTTTGCCACGTTCTGAACCGGACAAGTAACCCTGAATTAATAGTTATCTCCATAATTATGAACTTTTTACAGCAGGAATCAAGACAGAAGTCAGAAATTATTCAAATGGCGTTCAACAGCGCATTTTTAATAATTCAATTGACATATTTTCCTAACACAACTAAACCCCCTAGAATAAAATGTTTAGAGATAGTTTGTCACTAGTACTGAACTAAAATGAAAAGTCATTAGCAGCAAGCACACGAAGAAGTAAATATTGTTTCAGTGACCTCTGGGTAATGGAGCTGCGTTTTTCTTTGATGTTAGCTACTCATTTATCTCTGAGTTAGTAGCTGCATATAAAAGCTGTGTGTGGATCTTCTATAACCAATTTCCAATTACACTCTTTTTTTTGATTGGATAGTTTATTTTCTTTTTGTTTGTATTTTTGTTTGTTCAGCGTTGAGCGTTGAGCTCTGACTGATAATAGCCTCTCTGTTGACATTCCACTGAAACAGTCAAATATTTGACCTCTCTCCCTCCGTGTGACCCGTCAGGGTGTGAAGGTTCCTCTGCCTAAAAAAAGACAAAAAGACAACACACACACACACTGGCGGCCTCAGGGGATCAGGCCAAAGCTCCATATGTGTATGACTCAGCGTCTCTATGTAAATCTACACCTACTACGTGACTGACAGCAGCCTTGGGATAACAGACCTGTTGGTGCAAGTTCTATCCTTGAGTTACCACATCAAAAGTCCACTTGACTGTGATAATTAGTGTATTCTGCAGCATTTAAATTTATAAACAGATAAACCTGTATTTGTTGATACTTCAGCACTACTAGTTGCTGTTGGTATAAAGCAAAAAGGTAGCAATTTAACCAGGTAACAAGTCAGAGAAAAATGTTATTTAGTGCTCTAAGCTTTTACAAGATAACATACAAAAAAACTTATTGTTCAAACAATCAATTTTGGTAAGAAAGTAGCAGCAGTGTTGTTCTAGTCATTTTTGAGCAGTTAAAGAAATAATATTAGGCATATGTTTGTGCATTTTCCTTCTGAGACTTGTTCAAACTCAGGAGGCACCAAAGACGCAGATACGTGATTAGCTGTAAAGGACAAGTGCCTGCAGATGTGTCTACAAAATAACAGACAGTGACTCCTAAATTCTTCAAGTAAATGACTCGCATTTTTAGGTTCAGTGCGACTTACCCTTACTGAGCGCTTCATCATGATCTGTCGCGGCCTCGCAAACCTTATTTTCCGAAATGTAAAAAAAAGGGTTAAAATAAAAGGGTGGTTGAATTTCTGCACTAAAATTGTAGTTCCTGGTTTCTGTTTTTTATTCACAGAAGTGCAAGACAATTATTTAGTTGGACATATTCCACATTGAAAATATCCATGATATCACTCACTAGCTACAAAAAGCTGTTGGACTTAAAATGTTAAATGAAAAATTGTAATCATGTCATGTCATCAAGCCTCTACAAGTTAACTGATACCAGCTAACCTTTTCTCATGATTAACTGTTTCCTGTCTGATATAGTTTGATAGCTTTTCTAGGAATTATGAGACCGTGGGTCATGTGATAGTTCCACAATTACTGCTGATTAGCTATAGATACATTATCTCTCTTTTCTTTTCTGAGCTTTATTGCTAAAGTAGGCAAGCTACTTGGTGTAGCTGTAGCTTCATATATATTCTAAGGTAAATATATATATATATATAATATATATATATATATATATATAATATATATATATATATTATATATATATATATATATTATATTCTAAGAGTGTCACCGGTCTTCTTAGTTGATAATATAAGAAAGCAAGTAAGCACAGTGTAAAACATCTGTGTCACTATGTGCTTGGTCATAGGGGATTATTGGGTTGCTGTTTCTGTCTCTAATGTTGTGTGAGCTTTACCTTACAATACAAACCTTACAATTAGGTTGATGTTTGTTGTAAATTTGTGATATTTAAATAAACTGAGCTATGGTTATTGTTCAGGCTTTATAGTCGTCTGGCGCTTTAAAGTTTGTTATCCTGCGGCTACGTAGAAAGGCTCTCCTCGAGAAGTCAGGAAGTGGGAACTAATGGGTTAAAAGACATATGGTTATGAAGCTTGAAAAGGAAGCTGTGAATGAAATGGGGGGCGACCTCTAAACAGTCTGACCTAAGTGACATTGATTAGAATTAGAATGTGAAGTGTGCAAGGTGGCACCGATGGGGGTGACAGGCAGATCTAATGCATGGCTGGAGGGGCTCATAGTGACTGAAAAAGGGGACGTGGTGGCAGTATTGCAATGCTAAATGTGCAAGTGCAACCTCACTTTATCCCAAAGCCTTTGTTTAGCCGTACCCTGATTTTAAAAACAAATTTGCGACTTTTGTTGACTTATAATTTTGGTCGTGGCAGCCACTACTTTACTCTTTGGCCCCGAGGACGTGCCTCGCCTCTTATGCCTGCTCACTTTGATGCTTTTCTGGCTGATCATTTCTAATTACTGTTAAGGGGGGGGGGGGAAGCAAAGCCGACATATGCAGGGCTCTGCTTTACCTCTTCATGTTAACGGTCAGACATAAATAGGTCAAAATTAATGGTCAGCTGTGAGTCTCAACTGTCCCCGGCCTTGTGTGTTGCTTTGCGTTTTGTGTTGACATGGGTGCGCATGAGGGAAAGCTAGGGGCAGATGGGGGGTGGGGTGAATGGCATGCCTTGGGTTTTTAGAAAAGGAGGAGGGGTGTGGAGGAGAAGAGCTGTTCATTGGCTCCCTGCTGCAAAAAAAGTGCTTATGGCTTTGCTGCATGACTGGGCATTTGTGACAGCTATAGTCCTGCCAGCCACATCTGCCAGGGGGACAGCGCTCTCAGCTCAGTCAGCTCATCATCAATCAATCATGAACGGTAACTAAAGAAGTCCATCTGACTGACATTTGTTTTTTCTTGAGACTTGTGCTTAAAGAAACTACTGCATGCTTTGGCCTGAGGAGTTTTACTGGATCTGCCATTGAAGAGGCAAAAAAACCCAACAACATTTAGTCCTACTCATCAGTGAACACGTACTCGTGTTTGCAAAGCATGGGCAATAATCACGGGCTTCATCTGAATCTAGGACAGTCTATCAACAAAAGTGCCAAACTGCCCATTTTCAGGCTGAAACACAGCTGCAGGCAGTGTAGCAGAGAGCCACTACCCAGTGTGCTTTAAAGGACATATTACCTGTTGGTTAATGACTTTCTAAGTTGAACTATCCTTTCAGTGGAAGTGGGTTTTCAGGTCATTTTATGTAACAGGCTTCTAACAGTAATAGACTTCAACCTGCTGGCTTGTTTGTTGGAACAGAGCCGTGGACAGTCTGTGACAGAAGAGGTTATCGCCGGAGTGAAAAGGTTGTCCACTGTGCTTTTGTTATGTTGTGCCTCGCGAACAGGCTCTTCTTGTGACTACTTAAAGGTCATCATACGTGACCTGGGAGGCCTCTTGTTATGGGCCGCAAACAAAAGATTATTTAGGTGTCACTGAGATCAGGAAAATAAACCCCAAAGTTTGTAAGTTTGGCTGCTTTACTTTGGGTAGTGTTTTTGAGATAACACTGAATGAGTTGAGGCTATATCTGGGGGAGATAAAACATGGTTGTTGCATAACACGGCTCTTAAATTAGCAATGCTAGCACACGCAGACACACACACACACACACACACACACTCAAGCATGTCAGAGAACACTGTCGAACTGTTAATGATTACCAAGGACTGGCTTTTAAACGTTTGATCATAAGCATTTCTTTACTCTGTAAATCAATGTTTTTTAAAACTCACGGTTTTTGTTTCTTTTGTCTCGGATAGTACGTAAAGATCCCCGCACCGACCCCCGAGTCTCCAGATGGATTCAGAGTCTTCTCATTTTACCTGTCCAGTGACAGCAAAGACAAGCCTCAGTCCAGCTTCGACTGCATTCATCAGTATGTCTCAGGGTAAGGAACACACACACATAACTCTTTCCAGAGTCGACCACAAATGGAATTTGTAGTAAATTTGGTACCAGAGTGAGACCGCAGGACCAGGCCAAACAGTGGCCTCTCTCTTTGGTAATAGTACCACAACAGGCAGAGAATCACCGTCAGGCTCTATTCAACTACAAAAATACCCAGAGGCTGTCGTGCCACCATGACCTCAAAGGTGTGACCACACGTAACTGAAAACAGAGAAGTAGTGTTTATGCTTTGCCGGGTTAAAGGGTTTGTTAAAAGGTTACATTAGAGCAGCTTGTTAGAAATACAGTCATTAAGCCTTCATAACATTTGTTATAAAGAATTTAACTTGGTAACCGGACCAGATTTGGCACAGAGTCATGGAGGAACAATGACAGGATTTTTTTTTCCTTTAAGTTGTTCATTTGATGTTTTGCTAAAATGAATGGATGGGATATAAGTGACAAATGAATGACACATAGAATTTAATCAAAGATATCAGCTCTATGTTTTTATGTCTTACCAAATGTCAGATGTAAACATCGGTGCGTGGATAGATCCATACAGTTTCAATAGAGAGAGCATAAGGGAACAAAGGGTTGGCAGTATGTTTGTTTGCAATAGTATTTGCGACTTTATTGTAGTCAAACAAGTTGGTGAGCCAGCGATGGGGTTATCTGTCTCTTTGTCCTTTTGTTATGTTATTTTGAATACTTGCTGGGAAGCTTTAATTGCACTCAAGGTGGCATAGCAAGTTTAATGTTATCTTTATTTGTCTGCCACGCTCCGCGAGGGTAAAGCAGGATGTGCACGGTGAAACAGACACAAGAGAAAGATTTACATCACTAAATATACATATGTACAAAAGCAATGATTCACTGTCTCTTTATCTGACTAAGGAATGGTGTTTATATGTGATGCAGCGCGGGAAAACCCGGCCACAGCACAGGCCGTGCACAAAAACAGCCGCACAATGACTGCTGTTTGTTGACTCAGCTTCACCGCGTGCACTCTCTCAAATATCTCCAAGAAACATATCTCCAAAAAATGTAGTTTATCGAACAGCTTGTGATGGATAAACCACAAATAAACAAACATCTCATCTGTGTGTGCCTCCCGCATTGATGCCTCATTCATTGATGCTGGCAACTTTTCCGTCTTTAGCTAGTGGTGATATTACTCTGTGGATTGCGATTGATGATTTCTCGTAATCCTAGAGGAGTTGATCATTTACAAATGTGCTACAAGTAAGTGTTTAGGTATTTTTAATCGTTACTAAAACATTGTAATTCAAATAACAGACATGTGTTCAAGTTAAAACTGTAGAAAGTAAACAAAGGTAGGTAATTGAAATCAGGTTTTTTGCACAGTAGTCTAGAATTTATCACATTTTAGGAAACATAAAAAAGTTTTAAAAAATGGAAAATATTGGTCTTATTTTGGTATTTTCCAGCACCTAATGGTGTCTGAAAAAAATGCTGGGTGACAGTTAGAATTCCTAATTCTCCCTCCCTCTTTACACAGGGAGGGCAGGGATCACCTGGAGGGCCAGGGGAGCATTCAGGACAAGATCACAGTCTGCGCCACAGACGACTCTTATCAGACGACCCGAGAGCGCATGTCTCAGGTGGAGAAGGACATCTGGAGCCGGTCAGCAATTGAGATCAAGCCGGGCCCAAGTACGTTTCTTACAATACGTGCGTCGATATTTTCTTGTGTCTTCCAACTTCATTTTACACAGCAGCCTTCAGGCATTTAGGAATCAAGGACAGATAACTGGAATTTTTTTATGTTCCCGAAAAGCCTTGAAACCACCGCCTTTTAATATTTAATCCTTCTGATAATTACCATATGGTGCTATCACATAATAAAGTTATCACATAATTGATCAAAGTGCCGTGTTGCAGTTACTCATGTGAAAGCAGAACCTTTTTCTTCTTCTTGCTTTCATTCTGACAAATTTGCTCAGGCACTTTGCCAGTTTCCCTGCCAGCATCATTAATGTGATTGAGTTTGCACAAAGTATGCGCTAACAGGTCTCATGCTGGTGAAGTTGTCTAAAATGTAATTACACAAACTGAAACGTTAGTCATTTTATACGTTTCCTAAAAACACCTAAATAGATATTTACACACACAACCTGTAGTGATCTGTGCCTGACTCCTGACTGAGGCCTGGTGGCATTCAAGCCCAGCGTTAGCTTAGGTTATGATTTGTACAAGAAAACAGAAATATTCCTCTGAGGCTTTTACATGTGTATTCAGATAATAAATGTCAAAAACCACTGGAGACATCCTGGTGCAGTTACAGAATATCCAGTTTCAGTTAAACATGTCTTTTCATGTACCGTCTCCTGGACACTCCTGCAGAGAGGGAAAGAAATGGATCGCAGTATGCACTGCATGCAGTTGAGACTGCACAATTATTTTGCGGTAACTTGCTGTCTTTTTATGGTACAGTAATGTTACACTGTACAGGAAAAAAAAGAGTCTATACATCAACTCCTAAATGCAGGCTACAATAGAAAAATGTACATAATTTGGACTGTATTGTATGATTTAATCTTTGGTTATGTTCAGTAGTACACACATTTTGGTGCTCGGAAGCTTAAAAAAGTCTTAAAAGAAAAATAAATTGAGCCATTTCCTGCATACAATTCCATCTCAGGCTGTTTGGTAATTGTGCGGAAATACACCCGCACTACTGCAAAGCGTGTAAACTCTAGTAGGTCACAATGGAAAGTCAGCAAAGCTTCCTTGAGAATCTTAAAACTTCCCCGAAGCGCTGCTTTAATTTATTGCTGTGAAACATTGGCTCTAGTCGCTGCTTGCTGGAAAGTTGCACTACAGGTTGTTTCAGAGCAGGGTGGATATTTGCCTAAAATTGACACGACATGGGTAAATTGTTGCAACAAGCTTGTGCAAGAAGCATGAAATACTGTATACTGCCAAAACTGTAAATTACTGTTAGAGTGTAAATATTAGCAGTTTTCACATTATCACTGTGCTGTAAAGCATCATCTGTACATACAGCACAGTCTGCCACACTGTCCCCGTGAAAGCACTGTTAGCGTTTGACCTACAGCAACCTCAAAGCATGTGTTACAGCTATAATGAGATTACAGTCTGTAGATATCCATAAGCACTGCCTGCCTCGGTCCAACTGAGAAAGGTTCTCTCTGTTAGTTGCTTTAGTTTAAACGCTCTCCTGTTTACACGGCAGCTAAGCGTGCTATCTAACCCACTCACTGTTTTCCACTCTAAAGAACACTGCCTCTGCATATGTGCAGAGAGCGCAGTGTTTAAATTATTTACACGTTAAAATTTGATTTTCCCGATTAGGATGAGAGCGTTGCAAGTCGTGCATGTGCTTCGTTTGCGTTACACTTAAGGGGACTGGCGACAGTTACTCCCTCGCAGGTTGGTCTTTCAAAACCAGGTTGTATTTGAATATCTGGCCTGAGGACTGGATTAGCCCCAACATGTTGGCTGCGCTATTACAGGATACTGTGAATCCTGTTATCAGATCAGTTATAATCTGTAAGTTTTGTACAGGGTAGCGACTGTATTGCCTTTCATCAGCCTGAGATTATTACACCGATAACCTTTTAATTTCCTATCTCTAATCAAAGTAAGCTGCTTTGTTTTGACTTTAGGCAAGTGTGTGAAGGTCCAGCGGAAACAAGGTCTGGTGTCAAGCTCAGATAGCAGCAACAACAAGCACTCCCCCAACAACAAGAGGAGCCTGGTTCCCAGCCCTGTGGCACACCGGCCTTTGAGGGATCGCATCATTCATCTGTTGGCCTTAAAGCCCTACAGGAAACCCGAGCTGCTGCTGTGGCTGGAGAGGGAGCGGGCAACTCCAAAGGACAAGGCTGACCTGACCTCAGTACTGGAAGAGGTGAGATATCTGGTAAAATGCTATGTAAACACCTTGCCCACTAATGAGAAATTTCCTCAAATGCAACAAGTAAAAAAAAAATTCAGGTGAATACAAACCAGGCTGCTTTTTTTCCTATCATGTTAGAGACTGACCATGCAAACGTAAATAAAAGCCCAACATGCAATTTACTAGTAAACTACTATTTATACACCCGCTATAACTAGCTTAGTGTTATGCAGCTAAAAACTGTGCTTGAAAAAAAAAGAAAGTGACGTCAGTTTAGTTTCTTTCAGGCATATTTCCTGTGCTCACAATGTTTGAGTGTCCCACTGCAATCATCGAGTGGAGACTGTGCCGCCGCTGGTAGCTGTAATTAGGGCTCTGCTTTAATTATCTCTGGACGAGAAGATTGTGTTTTGACAGGGGGGGGGGGGGGCGTGTTGTCTCCAGCTGGGATCTGACTACTTTCAAAATTGAAAGTGGTTGGTTTGGGCAGATTTGTATCAGCGGGATTAGGGTTAAACTGTTTATCAGACACAGGTAGTTTTTGTTTTTACTTACACATAAAGCCAAACGCAGCTGGATCTATTTTATTTTTATACTCAATCTCTTTTTTCCTGTGGATTGACTGAAATCTTTGGGGGTTTTCAGGTTGCTAAACTGAGCCCTAAAGACCACAGCTACTCTCTGAAGGATGAGCTCTACAGACACGTCCAGAGAGAATGGCCTGGATATCTAGAAGAGGAGAAGCAGCTCATCCACCGACTCTTGATCAGGTGAGAATTAAGTTTTCAGGTATTTTTTCCATTGAGAGACTTTAAAAAGCAAAATGTTTTAGAAAACCAACAACTGGTTAGCTTAAGACTTGAAACAGGGTAAACAACCAGCTCAGCTCAGCGTAAAGATAAAATATCCACCCACTGGCATCTCACAAATTAATATATTATTCCTTTTTTTATACAAAAACTGGGGCGCTGGAAGGAGATTATCCTAAACTAACCGCCTGCTGGGTTTAGTCCATTATCACACGAATATAAGTGTCTGACTGGCAGCATAAAATGAAGCATATGTCCATTACCCCTAAGTTCTTTTTTAGATTTTCTGAGACTTCTCGTAGGCAGATAAGGCTAGAAGAAAGCGATAGATGCTTTGTGACAGTGCTGGCGTTAACACCGAAAGGCCAATGGATTGATGTAGAAGTCTGCTGTGATCATTTTGAAAGAGGAGCTACTAAATGAGCTACTTCTCCGCACTGATGAATCGCTTAATGGACACATCAAAGCGCAGAAAAATATTCCCTGCGCCGTGTTGCCAAATGGCATTAGCGTGGAGCGCTCAGAGTTGCAAGGCTGAGCTGTTGATGGTGAGCTTCCACCCCTCGTGCATTTCCTCAGCCTGCCAGCCAACATGCAGGCCATGTGCTTCATGAGAATTTTGGAAGAAGTGCTGTTGTCTGATTGCACAATCTCCCTTGTTTTTTTCACCACCCCCACTGAGTGTAAAAGTCTTACAATTGTAGTCATTGAATGATTCGCCAAGTGTGATAAAGCTGTGACGCTGTGCACATACTGTAAACTGTGCAAACTGTGCGCTTCTTCCTTGTAGTTTATCCGTGCATTGGGGAAGGTCCTTGTTGTGAAGGCTTTCTTACTACTCTCATGTACCTCTTGATGTTAATCTGTTCTGAACTGCACTGCGCATTAATGAAGAGGTTTGAAACCACTGGGGGAAGTGACTTTATGCAGTGGCATCTGTTTGAGGAAGGAGCTGTAGGAAGCAGATTACCAGAAAATAGTGTTTACCCTTACAGAGGTTAAATCAGCTGCTATTGTTCTTACGCCGGCCTGTGTTTTGTCTTTGTGGTTGCCCCCTTGTGGATTTCATCACCGAAGACACGAACTGTGCCACAGAAACGTGCAAAAAGCAAAACGAGGAGGGAGAAAAATGCAGTTTTGTAAGGTTGATGATTAGAGCTTCTCTGAAAAGGCTGTCATCTCCACATCAAAGTAAATGATAATTTCTCATGTGCTTGCTCAGGAATCTGCCAAAGAAAACGTTGTGACTTATATACTGGCTCTTCCTGTTTAGCTTCACAGGCAATTTACCTTGAAGCTGCTGTCCAACTGAAGGTGCTGTGTTCTCAATCTTTCCTCAGGAAGCTTCAGCCACTCCACAGCAGCCAGCTGAAGAGTCCCCAGTCCAACCATTCATTCCACAAAACTCCCGGGGATTCTCCTTCACAGCTCAGTCCTGCCAAAACTCTCTCTGTGGTAATTCAACGTAATTTTTTCCCCCCCTGTTGCTTCTGTCTTATTAGACTAAGAATAGACAGGGAATTTCCTCTTATGCAGATTCACAGTACACTGTGTAAACATGGATATTGTTTGACATTTAGGGAAATGCATACGAGACTGGTGTCAATTTTTCCATATCGCTCTGGGCAAGAATAAATTGACACCAGTCTTGTATCCTCTATGTTAAATAAGGGAAAAGTTAGCCTTCAAGGTTTTATGCTCTTCTTTTGTGTTCTTTAAAAAGTTGTTCATGCTGTTGTTTCTTCTTTAACTTTGCAGTTTTGTTTACTTAAATTTAACCAAACTGCAGCTGAAAGCTCCTTTCTCCTTCAAGACCTTGACAGCGAACTTCTCCCTTTAGCACATGTAGCTGGATCTGGGTAGATTAACATGTTTATGTGCCAGACTGTTTCCTGGCAAGGAGCAATTGTTAACAACCAGACCCCACCAAGTAACTAGTCTCGGCAGAGAAAACATCAAACAACATGTTTCTCACATAAGCAGCCTTCAACCCATCCACAGTGAATCTAAAATTAAACAAATTTAATGTGTGAATTTATGCTATTAAGATGATTTTGTTCCCTTTGAGCCAGAGCCTGACTGTAATCGTCACATATTGTGGAATTTTTGCAAAAGTGCTGCTTGCTGTAGCTTTTTATTGATGTAAAAGCATTTGAAATGGGCCAATCTTTGAATTAAAATGAATTCAAAAAACAGCAACCATAAAGTAAGAAGAATATTTCTGATCATACTTTGCAAACTTGTGTTTTCTTTTCCCCCAGAAACGCCCATCAGCTTTGGACCCATCCAACATTCAAACCCCCAAAAGACAAAGGCTATTAGACAAGTGCCAGCCTCTTCAGTCGCCCTCCCATGCTGACTTTGGCACCAATGGGGCTCGTAGCTCCTCTAGTCATGGAAACTCTAGCGGACACATTAAAACAGAGTTTGACAAAACCAACAATCATCTTCAGGGGAGCCCAAACGGTCTGTACTCGCCACACAAACTCAGCGGGTCATCCACGGTTCCCAAAGCGGAGAGGACTGAAGCAGCTCCGACTGCACCCACCGCCAAGCCTCCGCACACTGAAACCTCCATGTGCAATGACCAGCAGTTCACCAACAGCCAACATAAAAAGAAAAGATCCAAAAAACACAAAGACAAAGAAAGAGAACGCCTGAAAGCAGACTGGATAGAAACTAGCCCAGACCTGAAGCAGAATCAAGAAAATCTCCAAGGTAAAGAGCAATAAAAATATAAAATGTTATTGTCACCCTCCGCGTTTCCTATTGTTCAGCTACCAATCATCATAGTCTTATTTGTGCAGGCCATGAAACCCTTCAGCTGTTAGAATTTCTATATTTTATATATGTTGTTTCTGGAAGACCACAAGGAGAAATCGATATATTTTTCTCAATTTTAATGATTTTAGATGAGTGGTTAAAACTCGCACACTGTCACCCTGTGTTTAGCCTGTTGATGATTGACTGTGGAACAGCTGTGTGACCTACGGTCGAGCGAGTCAGCAGGCAGCGGTTGCCTCCTACTCGGGGCTGCTGGCGTCACCGCTTGCCTTGGCTCGGAAATCTTATCAGACACAGAGATAAATGAGTCCGTCAGCCTTGATATGATGGCCACATTATCACATTTGCATTGGCAGTGTGCTTTAACCTTTTTTCGATGTGTGTGTTTTTCCTATCTACAGGCCATGAGGGAGAGAAAACACCTGTTAGCTGTGGCACAGCAGAGGATCTGCCTGATTATTTAACGTAAGATTAAATATGTTCTGTGTCTGGCTTTGTTATTTATGTCATATTACCAGATTTAGAAGAGATTCATCTCTCACTGAGGTGTTTAGGTTTCAGAGTCTGGCTGACTGTTGAAGTTCAGCTTCAAAATATTTATATATAGTGAAAAAATGCACATCTAAATAACATGCCACAAAGCTTCCCTGACAATTACTTTAAAAAAAAGCTTTTTATTCGTACATCTGGTCAACATATTAGGCTGTAATCAGTTACATTTCGGGCCTTGAAATCTGCCAATGTGCAGTGCCACCTACTGGAAACACAGGAAACGATGGCTCTGCTTCTTGGCTTTTAAAAAAAAATGTCAATGTTTTCCTCTCTTTCTTTCATTTTCTTTAGAAAATACAGCATCATAACTGCGCTGGAGCAGCGGCAGAAGTATAATGAGGACTTCTGCGCCGAGTACGATGAATACAGAGCTCTTCATGACCGGATTGGGGCTATAACAGAGATGTTTGTTCAGTTGGGCTCAAAGATCAACACTCTCTCTCCAGGAACACAAGAGTACAAGGTACTGTCCGGTTTTGGAGGCTACTCTAGCTGCTCCGTTTCTTGTAAATCACCACAATAGAAAACAGATCAGATCATATGGCACACTAACACCTTTTCTTATATTTGCTTTTTCAGCTTATGGAGGAACAAATACTACAGAAGTATCGCAAGTACAAAAAAGTAAGACTTATTGCTGTTTTTTTATCTAAACACTTTTATTCAGTGGTGTGCAAGAACCACAAAAACATATTCTGGTTTTAAAAGAGTTATCTCAAGACATCATCTAAGATATGTTAGCCACGTTATCTTCATATCAAACCATTCCTTTTGTTTATTGCTGATATGCATCGATGGCTCTTTTTAAAAATTCTTTATCTACTGATAATCAGAGATAAGCAAAGATAAGCATCTTCTCATAAAATCAGGTTGAAGCCAACAACATCTAACTGGACTCTCTTCCTCTTTCTTTCAGAAGTTTCCTGGGTATCGGGAAGAGAAAAAGCGATGCGAGTACCTCCATAAGAAACTGTCGCATATCAAAGGCCTGATCACAGAATACGACAGAGCGCAGGGACTCTCGTAGTGATCGGCCTCGGCCCTTCGGCAGGGTGTAATACGACTGGACCAAAAGACTCCTAACGGACCCAAAGACTGCCCGGATGGGTCCTGAAGCCGCTGAGACACTATTCACTTTACTCCTTGGTCTTGATGTAATCGAGGAGCGAGGTTCTTTTTTTCTTTTTCTTTTTTTCCCCAAAAAGCGGGCTGAGACCACGGACTCATGATCCGATGTTACCCTTCGACACCATCTGGTTTACAGCTGTGATTGCCGCTGGATTCTTTCTGCTGTAAAACGTGACACGGTGAAAGCCAATGGGTGTGATCATTCCAGCCTAAAAACTCTCCTTTATCCCATCTGAACTAAAAAAAAACCTTAAAAAAAGTGTTGATTTTTAAGTATTAAAAGTGATGGTACAATCAGTCCTAGAGGGGAAACAAATGCTACTAAAGTCTTTATATTTAAAAATAGAGAAATTTATGCGCTTTTTGCTGATAGAAAGTCAAATGATGATTGATCAGTCAATGATCAGATCCCATATTGACAGCGATAGGACCGTGCCATGAACAGTTTCTCTCTTTAGACTAGATCATAATTTACTAATTAATTTATATTTCATTACGACGAGACAACAACAACACAAGACACCTTTTCTGCAGGATTGAGACCCTGAAAAGTCGATTTCTCTTTAAAATCTGCTTCTTTAGGCTTTTTCAATGATGGATTTTGTCGTGTAGCTTTCTGCTAGCGTCCTGTTTCATTTCTGAGAAATGTTGAAATGCCACAAAACGACTCCTCGCAGTGCTATAACGCTGGTTTTTTGAGAAAGTGCTTGTGCACAGTTTCTGTCACTTTCACCCACATGTAGCCTACAGTACCAAGAACTGCCTTTTAGTGTCTAGTGAGGAAAAAAACAACTATTGATTCAGAAATCTCTCCCAATTTATTTTGTGACAGGTTTACTGACATACATGAGCATGCTGTGTTTACACCTTGGTTATTTAAAAAAAAAAATGGGGTGAGAACATAATTCACTTGAGTGGGTGTTACATTTTGATATTATTCTGCTGAATGCGACAGCAAAGCCTTTATAAATTTTTACTGTGTAATTGTTAGCCCCACAGGGAGTATGGCACTGTAGGTCGCTCACTAAGTTCAAACCACTCTGGTTCGGCTGCGTGTAAGGAGCAGACTGACCTCTAGTGGCTGCTGGCGAGACTTTTAGATGTTTTCATTTAACCACCACCTGCCATTTTATTTCACCTGAATTAGCCTAAAGTGCAAATAAGCAGATCAGATTTCAGTATTCTCTGGACATTTGCATCAGTGTAGCTATACTAACAACAGTTGTCTTAAAGGTGGCTAAAAATGATAGAATGAAGCCAATATTTGCCTTGACATGTACATTATGTCTGACATTTCCACAATCCTGGTACCCCAGTTCTGAAATTGTCTCTGCTTAACCAGCTCAGACTGTTTCTGTAAATGTCTTTTTAGTTTGAAGGATAGCTCAGTTACTGGATAGGTGTTGTGCAGCAGTTGTCTTATCTGTGTTGTTTTTGTATTTTTAGCTTCATTTGTCGTTTCGTTATCTGTCAGATAATCACGTCCAATCCTAGCAAGCACCACTATCAGGAGGAATATTTGCAGAAATCATTGCAAAACCAAGGTCCTCTCGATTCTGTCAGTGCAAATAGACGGTGGGGTCTTTTTGCTATTTTGCAATCATCACTTTTTTGTTTCTTTTTAATTCATTCAGTACTCTGATATATTTGAAGGATTTTAGACTAGTAACATTTCCTCTGTCTCGGCACATATGAAAGTTTCCAAGAAAGATACATTTATCTGCACTGATGATTGGGGAAGGGGAAAATTGTAAGCCCAGGAAGCAGCAGCTTTGAACATTCAGTATTACCAGAACTAGATTCCTTAAGCCCCAGTACACAGAAAAGGGATCTTTTAGTTAATGTGCCTGGTTGGTTATCTTCTCAGGACCAGATCTCTTTAAGATTTACTGGTTTGAGCAACCAAGCAAATACGCGATAAACACCCGTAGCATTTGTGCTGGTACTAGAAAAAAGCAGCAGATGCTTCAGTGGTAATAAAGCACAAGGGGCTCTTAAAAATACAAAACAGTTTATTTGTATTTGGCACAAGAAAGGTACTAAAATGTTTCTACTGTTGGCAGGATGGAGCACCAGCTAGATCACGAGAGTTTAAAGTCGCAATTTAACTATTTCTATTAAATGAAGGGCTTCACACTTACAAATAAGAACCTTTTACAATGATCAAATAAACCGTAGAAGAGGTGAAACTTCCTGGGCAAAATCACAGTATCATGAAGATAAATGTTCCATTTGTTTAAATGTGTTTTTGGCAAACCACACCTTTGATATTTTTTAAGGTGCTTTTCAAGTGCTGTCTGTTTTTTGTACTGTCACAGTAGCTAACTACTAAAGGTGCCTTTCATTCAAAGAGCAGAGTGATTCTACATATAACCATCATCGGTATTCTGGAAAAAGGACACTTGGGGCTGCAGTATTTATAAATTTGTAGTTTAACACTGTGCCACTTTTCAAAGTGCTTTTTTCATCTTTTTTTTTTTTGATAAAGTTAATCTCAGATGCCTTTTGAAATGCGTAACTATTCCAGTTAGGACAAGCTGGATTTTTCCAAAATTATAGAAGCTGCTTGATATTTGCTCACATGTGCATTTGAAAGAACAGCCTGGACTTTTATGTTTCGGTTTTGATTCCAACCTGGCAACCCACTTCCACATATTATTTGGTACTGGCAAAAAAAAGCCATGATAAAATGTGAAATGACCCTTTTTTCTTCTTCTTCTTTTAGAAATCACTGCATTTGATCTAGCTAGGAGAGCAAATGTATTTATTATGTTGTGTTTGTTCTTTTATTGAATTCATCTCTGCATAGTTTGTTCATTCTTTACACAGCAAAACCCAAGTACGATGAAAGGGAAACAGGATATATTTTTGCAATTTTTGATTGTGGGTGCGTTATCATGTCATCCTCTTGAGAAAAGCTTTCAAGAAAAATGTGTATTGTCTCGGTGAAATTGAAAAATAAAGGTCTTTTCAATTCAACAGTGCGTCATACTTCCTCAAGAGGGCAGTATTGCTCCATTTTTGAACAGTTTTTAAAGCGTCTGCTTTAAAATAAAAGCAGCACTGGGTTAGACGTATGTCTGTGAAGGTTGCAGTCATCCAGGTCATTGTAGTCTAAGGAGCTTGGAAAGAAAAGCGTCTGGACTTCTCTAAGTTTCTTGAAGCCGTTCCATTTCTCATCCGAGAAGCTTCTTCAGTTCTAAGAGCAACTGTTGTAGAGTCCCAGATTTTAAGCCCTATTGATCCCCTACCTAATCACAGGAGCCAAGGTGTGAAAACGGGTGTAGGTCACAATCAGCCAAGGTTTCTGATGAACCCATAGTGAAACCTAGCCCCACCCTATCATGTGATATACTGATGTGAGTGGGCGTTAAGGCGTCTGGGAAGGGATCTCAAAACAGGATTATAGATGGCAGACAGTTGGTGTGTAAATCACCACCTCTGTTCAAAGATGGCCGTTCACAGTGGACATAGATGGCTTATTTCACTCCTCTTTCAAACCATCTGTCTTCTCTGTCCAAAATGTGAACATTGGCATCCAGGAAAGAGTGACGTTTGTCCTTTAGATGCAGATGAACAGCTGAGTCTTGTCCCGTTGAGATGGCTCTTCTTTGCTGTGCCACGCGTACACCAGTTGCTCTTAGAACTGAATAAGCTTCTCGGATTACAGGTTAAACGTCTTCAAGAAACTTAAAAAAGTCCAGACGCTTTTCTTTCCAAGCTCCTTAGAATAGTGGGTTAGACGTACTTTTGCCTTCGGAGCTGCCTGGCATGTTATTTTACAAGTAGTCATCAGAGTACACTGTGGTTGTAGGTTACACCACCAGCCTCATTAATACAGGATGAATCCATGTGTTTTTATTATTTATGCAAACTCTGACCCTGCATCTGAATGTTTGATATATATATTTATACACCACTCTACATTTAATCATTAGTTATATTATTAATCCTTTGTTCTCTTCCACATGGCGTCTTTGTGCCCAGGTTTCTGGTAGGTGAGGTTTCTTCCTGTTAAAGGGTTTTTTTTTTATGTCCCATTGTCACTAAAGTGTTTGCTCATGGTTCAGATTGTTGGTGTTTCTTCTGTGTTATTTAGGGTCTTTACCCTACAGTATAAAGTGCCTCAAGGCCTTGAACTGAACTGAATTGACAAATCTGGACTCAAACACAGCGTTTTCCAGAATAATTTTGCCCAATTCTATTGTGACTGTGTGAACTGGAGCCTTAGTTTCTTGTTCTTAGCTGACAGGAGTTACACCTGGTGTGTTTTCCTGCTGCTGTAGCCCATCTTAAATGCTAAAAGGGTCTATGTGTTGTACATTGGGAGAGACAATTTTTGGTTTTAACAAGTGGTTATTTGAGTTAACATTGCCATCCTATCAGCACAATGCAGTCTGGACATCCCCCTCGTCTCTGGCACCAAGTGGGATTTTCCCCAGAGAACTGCATCATTGGATATTTACTTCACATCATTTTGTTGGAGCTAATCACTCCTGTATTTGACTCTGTGAACAACAGATATAGAAGCACAAGGCTATGACAGAATCAAAGAGTGCCACTCTTAGATCACCTTTCTTCTCCATTCTAATGGTCAGTTTCAACTTGTACAGTTCGTCTTGACCACGTCTACACAACTAAACGCATTGAGTTAGACATTTGCGTTAAAGAGAAGTTTAACACGTCTAGTTAACAAAGTGACCGGTGAGTTTCTGTGTCTCGAGTATTCAATTCACAGATATGTTCTTATTAGAATGTTTAAAAGGTGACTCTCTCTATAATACAAACATTGTTGCATAGTTTTATTCATTTTTCAAACACACCCACCTTCTATTCGTAACATACATCCTATAAATTACTCACGTTCAGCCAACGGCAGAAGAAAAAAACCCAAAGAAAATCTCTGAAACTGGTGCTGCAAGTTTTGCCTCATTTTAAGTACAAAGCAGAGTTTAGAAAAAGAAAAACAGTGAACTTAGAAGTGACAGAGTAAGTTTTTTTCTTTTTCATAACCACTAAGTAGCCCTTATTTTCTACTACAGTGTAAAACAGCTGGTGTTGTGCAAGACTGGAATACAAAAGTACCTGTCATTGGATGTTCTAAAGTACAACAAATAGACAAAGTTTCTATATCGACTCGATTTGCTCCCTTTCAAAATTAATTCCAGATATTGTGCAAAACAGAGAAATCCAGTAATTCTAAAAGAGTGCAACTCCATTAGTTATTACTGACTCAGGGATTGTAAAATGTGCTGGTTTTGTTTTTAACCTCTGTCCACCATTACAGTTCCAGCGACCTCTTGAACGCACCTGACGTGATTAACTCTTTGATCTGTAATCGCTTTGTAATATTTAACTTTGCCCGTGTCATCACGGTGCAATCCTTAGCCTGGGCTGTGTGAGGGTGACAATCCCAATCAGCGATGATATCAGACCACAGAATCCGATCACTCCCCCATTTGACTGGTATAAACCAAGCTTATCTAAGGGAATGAAGAGATCACAGATGTTTTTCACAGAGTCCAAGGCAAGGTCCGGGTGTGATTTCAGGGCTTCCAAAAGCAGAAAGAGAAAGCCATCCAGGTGAGGGACGACAACTTCAGCTACTTCAGGATTCTCAGTGAGATGCTGATCCATTCTCTGTTTAAAGTTTTTATCTCTTGACCTCTTTGTCATCACCTGGAGAACTGCATAAACATCTCTGCTGAGATGCATAACTAATGAGAAGAAGTAGAAGCGGAAGGAGTTTAAACTCCAGCGTTCCTTGTCGATATTGCGGATAAGACCAACACTTTTGGCCCAAAGTACATTGTCACAGATAAAGTAGAGGGTGCGGCTCACGTTGGCCACAGTAAGGCACAGGCGCAGCACTCGGTCCGAGAGCTGCACGGTTCGCTTAGCAGCCTCAATGGAATTTGCTGCATTTCCCAGCCTGAGCACTGACAAAGGAGGAGGACATGAAAGGGTATTAGAGCAGTAATCAATTTAATATGAAATGGCAGGTCAACACTTCATTATAGCAGCCCACAACAGATGGAAATACAGTTAAGGTACACAGAGGATTAACTACAGCATCTTTTCACTATTTGCCTATCTGTGTTTACATACTGGAACAACATCAATTCACCCCAGTCTCTTCATTTTAAACTTTTGAACCTTTCACAACACGTTATCACATTTTAAATTGGGAGTCATAAATGACCCTTCACCCAGAAACACAAAGACAGGCAGGCCAGCCCTAGAGGCAGCAGAGTTCCTTAAAGAGATCATTAGTTGGTGCACAAACAGATCTTGGCCTTGGCCTTAACACAGCTCAGCTGCGGCATAACAAAAGAAGCTGCTCTAAGGCACAGCCATATCCTTAATTTCCATGCAAAGCCTGTTTCATTTCAGTCTTTTCCTAATTCATACTAAAGCTACCAAATGTCAAGGTACAAAATTTGTCAAATTCCACATGAATTCTAAAATAAGCACATCTATGAGTGGTACGTTTATCAGAATTACCGTCATTTGCAGCAACAGTCGGTGCAGATTTTATCCCAGCTTACAGTGAGATAAAGAGAAAGCTACAGAACAACACTGTCTAAGTTTTAAGTAGACAGTTTGCCAAGAAAAGAAAAAAAATTGTCCATTTGTGCACTCCTTGGCAGAATTACTGGCCTTGATGATGAAGAAATACAGTGCTCATAGACAAACTCAACAGAGAGACAAGATTCAAGTCATTTGTTAACCAAATGTATGATGCGTTTGTTTAGTTTGAATAACTGTATTTCTGTCTGATGGTCAAAAATAAAACAAGCTCTTTGAATTCATCACAGTTTTTAGAACCACCCATGTTCACAGAAACCAATGCAATAAATTAGGACAACCACACAGTGGATTTGAAACTGAAATCCAATTTAACCGCAGCCACTGAACGCCTCCTAACTCCCTCAACAGTTACTCACATTTTCGTCCAGCGCTCAAGCTGGTTTCCAGACTTTTAAGTTTTGCCACAAGGTCCTTTCTGTCCGAGTTGTTTCGAAGTAAATAAACAACGAGTGAACAAGCATACTGAGCTGCCCTAAAATAAACAAGAAGCAGATGAAGGGGGGAAAGTTAGAAGGATACAGTCATGCGGTAACTTTCCCGTTTTTATCAAGAAAATAAAGTAACGTTTGTACGAGCTGGTTACAAAAGCGATGAAAAGCTCACCTGAATATGCGGTCCCTTCCCTGACTCTGACTTGTGAATTTTACAAATGGGTCCATGCTGTTAAACCACACCAGTACAGGTTGTTCTAGTTAGCTTGAGCCAAGTTTCCACCTCGTCGAACCTGTTAACATTAATTTGTCGCTACAGTCGGCACGGCATCAGTCACTTTTCTTCTGCTTACACAATGCCAGGCTGATATAACGCCGATGAGTAAAACTCGTTATCAAGTATTTATCAGGTAATCTTGATTTTCAAACTTTATCCATACCCCACGTTTACAATTAACCAATCTCCTTTTCCTGCAGTCAAACTATTGCAACCGAAAAACACCTATTTGTTTCACTACGGATGGTTTTAGAAACGGACCAAGAGCCGAACTGATTTTCTGGACGGACCAATGCGTTACTATCAGTTACTATGGTAACAGTGAAACCCAAAGAATGAAAAATAAAGACTAAAAGAAATTGTAATAAATTGAAGGGTTTTGTTACCGTATGTCAATAAAAATACCAACAATTTAAAACTAAAACGGTCCTTTACGATTTGCTTTTAGTTAAATTTAATAAATACGCAATAAACAATGTAAGAAATGTAAAAAAATAATAATACAAATGTAATAAATAAATACATAAATAAAGCGGGGAATAAAAACCTACATTACACACAATAGAAAGTCTCAAACAAACTAATTTATTAATTAAAAAAATAATCTTTCAGTTTGCATGGTTGAATACATTTCATTTTTTTTAACACAGATCCAGGTAGATTTAACTAGTCATTTGAAAAACTGAGTTACAAAAAAGCAGTTAAAATACAAAAAAACTATATATTATTTCTAAGAGATTTTTTTCCTCTTATTGATGTGCAGCAAATGTTTCTTATGCAGAAATACACATGAGTATCCACATCACTGCTGTAGCACTGACAAAAGGTCAGCCAAAGGCAAAAGGGATATTGCAAAATTCTAGCTTCCAAGTGCATAACCAGGGAATTTAAAAAAGCAAAATTAAGTGAAGTTACAGCAATCCTGAGTGCAAACAGAATAAATACAGACAGACAATTTATCAGTGTTCACAAACATTTTAATGTTACAGCTGGTCAAGCTAGAGCATGTAAGTGATTCTGTGACACTGCAGCCTTTTTTATTAGATTAATATTCTTTGATCATAAACCTAAGAAATGCTGGAGTAGTGTCTCACACTTTGAAAAGACACATCATGACTTTGAGAGAGCCCTTACCTTCAGGTAACGATATAACCTTGAAACTGCTCTTAAATACTTGCCATCATACTAATGGAGAGTGGAATTATTTTTTGCCTCTGCTGTGCAACTGTTTACAGCATTTATTTATTTTTAATCTCTCTAGTTTGACAGCATGTTGACTGTTGGTGAGGTGCTGAATAATTACACTCTGCCTCTCTGGTGTGTGTGTATGTGTGTGTCTGTCTGCTTGGCTCTGTTATGTATTCAGTAATGTAAGCTCTGATGGTATTAGTGGTTTTGATTGCTTGCGGCATATGCCCTCCTCTTTGTTCAGCAGAGGGATACCCATCAGATGAGATCAAGAAAATATGAACATATATTTCTGTAAAAGTATTTCAGTGAAGTCCCAGAGAACTAAAAAGTAAATCTCTGTTTATTGGCAAAGAAGCAGCTCTGTGATCTGTTGTTTCAGTTTTTCATTTTGTAATTTTTGGGAAAAAATTAATATATTTATACTTAAAAGTAGCCTTTATTTTGCACCAGACTTCTCCTGGCTCCCTAGTGTGTATGCCAAAGTGCCCTTGGGGAAGATACTGAACCCCAAGTTGTCCCTGATGCATCCATTGGAGTGAGTGTGAATGTTAGGTAAAGTGGTTAGACACAGAATAAAGCACTTGTGTTAATGAAGCTTGTAGTAAGAAAGTGCTTTGCATGCTCAACTTGACTAGAAAAGTGCTGTGGAAAAGTGTGTTGTTGTTGTGTTGGGGTTTTTTTTGGCATATATGTTAAACTTGCATGTTTTAGATTATAAAATGAGTTAGTTCCATACACAATAGATATATATTAACGTTTTTTTTAAATGCATGGAAATCAGTGTGGACAGCCAAACTGTCAACTATGATAGTCAGATTCCAAAATTGCACAGCTACAGTATATTAATTCAAAAGCAGTTCACATTGCCTTGTCCCAGACGGTGAGCTCAGCTTTCTGGGTGAACATGAAGACAACTATATCCACCAAAAACTGAATACTTGAAATGAACCATAGACTGTATATAAATGATGGATGCAAAAATAAATAAAGTCGCCCACTGGTTTGTGACGCCTTAAAGTTTGCTTTTTTGACTATCACTGTGTTAATTTTGTGAAGCGATCATGTTTGGATGACAGGATAGGCCGCTATGTTAAAAGTTAGCTATTGTAAGCTGCAGTGTTAGACGGCGATACGCATATGTGGTAATTAGTGCTAAATAACAACCTAATAAAAATACTAGAATTTCACACATCAATACTTAAGCACACACTTCTAAGACAGGCCATTAAAAAAAGGGTGAAAAATGCAACAACGGCACAAACTTGGTGGAGAAGTTCAGTTCAGTGACTCCAATTAGTGAATGCAAGCCACAGCATACACAGTATCCACATGGATAACTTTTAAAAACTTAACCCTCCACAGTTACTATGGAAAAAGCACGGAGCCCAAAATAGTTTTCATTAATCGACTGTAAATATTCTTTTAAATGCTGTAAAGTTGGTATTTTTATTTTGTAGTCTGCTGATTCATATAGCCAACTTCAAGTGGCCGCTGGAGGAAGTACAGTTAGTAATCAACTTGATCCTTACAGACTGAGTGAAGCAGGCAGCACACACTGTAAAGGAAACAGAGGTAAAACAAAGCAGCTTTAGAGATTCAGCATCCACTAACTCGAATCCCCAACACCTGAAACTGTCTGGATGGGCAAACAACTGACAGATTTATTAAGATATTATTAAATTTGAAGGTGCATAAAATTCAAAGATGGGATTATGCTTGCGACATCTTAACAGAATATTGAAGTAATATTGTAGGGTGCTGAACTATTACCACCAGTGTCAAGGCGTTGTCCACAGCCAGTATGTAAATTAGAGTATAAGCTTTCTGAAAGCCCACCTTTGAATTCCACTGCTGTGAAAGTGCACGAAAATCAGAGTCGGATGCGGGATTTCAGATCTCCTCAGCTCTTTGTAGAGAAGGTCACTTTGTACTGCAAATATCAACTGGACTTATTTGCATGGACATGAAGCTGCATGGCGGTCTGAGGCTGTATAATTAACAACGAAATCTTTTTAATGTGTGACCCTTTTCACCCCCCATCCTGTATGTCCTAAAATAATATTTTTATTGAATGAATATATATATATATATATATATATATATATATATATATATATATATATATATATATATATATATATATATATATGCCTCTGACAGGTTCACGCTACTGGCTAAAGAAGCTGACTGCACTCCACGAGCGTCTGGCAGCACAAATGAACCAGCTGCTAGTTAACGAGAGACACCCGGAATGGCTAACCGAAGGTCGGACGGTCCTGATCCCCAAGGACCCCAAGAAGGGACCGGTCCCCTCCAACTACCGACCAATAACCTGCCTCAGTACTACATGGAAGCTCCTGTCAGGCATCATATCGGCTAAGATGAACAGGCACATGGGTCAATACATGAGCGGGACACAGAAAGGAATTGGCAAGAATACCAGAGGCGCAAAACACCAGCTACTGGTAGACAGAACAGTCAGCCGAGACTGCAAGACCAGACTGACCAACCTGTGCACTGCCTGGATTGATTACAAGAAGGCCTATGACTCAATGCCCCACAGCTGGATACTGGAATGCCTAGAATTGTACAAGATCAATGGGACCCTAAGAGCCTTCATCAGGAACTCAATGGGGATGTGGCGTACAACACTAGAGGCCAACTCCAAGCCCATAGCACAAGTCACCATCAAGTGCGGGATCTACCAAGGAGATGCTCTGTCCCCACTGCTGTTCTGCATAGGCCTGAACCCCCTCAGTGAGATCATTAACAAGACTGGCTACGGATACCGACTACGGAACGGAGCAGTTGTCAGCCACCTCCTGTACATGGATGACATCAAGCTGTATGCCAAGAGTGAACGAGACATCGATTCACTGATCCACACTACCAGGCTATACAGCAATGACATTGGAATGTCGTTCGGACTGGAGAAGTGTAGTCGGATGGTAACAAAGAGAGGGAAGGTAGTCAGAACTGAGGGGATTGAACTACCAGAAGGCAACATTGCAGACATAGAGGACAGTTACAAGTACCTGGGGATCCCGCAGGCAAATGGGAACCATGAAGAGGCCGCTAGAAAGGCTGCAACCACCAAGTACCTGCAGAGGGTCAGGCAAGTCCTGAGGAGTCAGCTGAATGGTAAGAACAAGATCCGGGCCATCAACACGTACGCCCTGCCCGTGATCAGGTACCCTGCTGGGGTAATAGGCTGGCCAAAGGAGGAGATAGAAGCCACTGACATAAAGACAAGAAAGCTCCTTACCATGCATGGAGGGTTTCACCCCAAGTCCAGCACCCTGAGGCTGTACGCTAAGCGGAAGGAAGGGGGCCGGGGACTGGTGAGTGTCAGCACCACAGTCCAGGATGAGACAACGAACATCCAAGAATACATTGGGAAGATGGCCCCAACTGACCGAGTGCTCAGTGAATACCTCAGGCAGCAGAAACCCAAGAAAGAGGAGGGAGACGAGGAACCATCATGGAAGGACAGGCCCCTGCACGGTATGTACCACCGGCAGATAGAGGAGGTGGCTGATATCCAGAAATCCTACCAGTGGCTGGACAAAGCTGGACTGAAAGACAGCACAGAGGCACTAATCATGGCAGCACAAGAACAAGCTCTGAGTACAAGATCCATAGAGGCTGGGGTCTATCACACCAGGCAAGACCCCAGGTGCAGGCTGTGTAAAGATGCCCCAGAGACAATCCAGCACATAACAGCAGGGTGCAAGATGCTAGCAGGCAAGGCATACATGGAACGCCATAACCAAGTGGCCGGCATAGTGTACAGGAACATCTGTGCCGAGTATAACCTGGAAGTCCCGAGGTCAAAATGGGAGATGCCCCCAAGGGTGGTGGAGAATGACCGAGCTAAGATCCTGTGGGACTTCCAGATACAGACGGACAAAATGGTGGTGGCTAACCAACCGGACATAGTGGTGGTAGACAAACAGAAGAAGACGGCCGTAGTGATCGATGTAGCGGTTCCGAATGACAGCAATATCAGGAAGAAGGAACACGAGAAGCTGGAGAAATACCAAGGGCTCAGAGAAGAGCTCGAGAGGATGTGGAGGGTGAAGGTAACGGTGGTCCCCGTGGTAATCGGAGCACTAGGTGCGGTGACTCCCAAGCTAGGCGAGTGGCTCCAGCAGATCCCGGGAATAACATCGGAGATCTCTGTCCAGAAGAGCGCAGTCCTGGGAACAGCTAAGATACTGCGCAGGACCCTCAAGCTCCCAGGCCTCTGGTAGAGGACCCGAGCTTGAAGGATAAACCGCCCGCAGGGGTGTGCTGGGTGTTTTTATATCAGTGGGAAAGAATCTATACTGATATGCTGATTGAGTAACGTGTTAGGAATGAGAGGATTCCACATCGTTTGATGGAAATGGAAATTATAAACCTACAGAGGTTTGAATTCAAAGAAACCCTGAAAATCAAAGTAAAAAAATGTTGCAGGCTTGTACATTTTACTGATTTTATTGCAGCAACTCAGTAGTTTGTATGATTCCAACATGCCTGACAACATCTGGGGCCGCTCATAATGAGATGACGGATGGTGTCCTGGGTGATTGCCTCCCCGTTTTGGAGCTGGGCATCACTGAACCACATTTTTGAGAGATTGAGGTGCAACCTGGTGGCATCTTATGGACTGAGACATGATGTCCCAGAGATGTCATATAGAATTTAGGTCGTGTTGGGGCCAGTCAATGGTATCAGTTCCTCCATCCTCCAGGAACTGCCTGCGTACTCTAACCACATGAGGCCGGGCATTGTCATGCACCAGGAATCAAGGACCCACTGCACAGGCGTAGCATCTGACTATGGGTCCAAGGTTTTAATCTTGATACCTAATGGATATCAGGGTGCCATTGCCTAGCCTGCAGAGGTCTGTGGATATCCCTCCAAAGACCATCACCGACCCACCACCAAACTGGTCATGCTGAATGATGTTACAGGTAGAGTAGCACTTTCCACAGCTTCTCCAGATGTTTCACGTCTGCTTGTGTCAGATGCAGTAAATTATATTGTATTCTGGTAATTAAACAAAACAAATGATTGGAAATATAACTGATGTCATGCTCCTACCACACACATCAGTAATTACTGCACCTTTTTATAGACAAAATGCTGAAGCTCTAAAAAACAAAGACTTCTGACTGTATGTGCGTAGATCACTTCCCCGGTGTAGCTTTCTCTGTGGAAGTTATTTAAAACGTTGGTTGCTTTGATGCCATTAATTAGTGAGTGGTCTGTTTACAAGTATGTATCATCTTTTTCTCCTTCTTGACTACCATTATTTTTAATTTAACTAATACAGGAATCATGCTGTGTTTCTATTCAGTGAGTGCTTTTTCAAACATGCACACATTTAATTTCGCCCCGACATGTTTATGTGCCATAAAAGTACTCTCAGTTTTCCTCAGTGTACCTTAAAATATTTTTTAACAAGCATACAGCCAATCCCTGTTCGATTTATTGTTTTTTGTTTAAAATATACTTAGTTTCATCCCAAGGGACGCAAAACAAGGAAGTAACAACACATGAGAATATCTACATTGAGGCGATCTTAACTGGGTTAAGATGAACTTTTTCTGTGAATCCAAGTTTTTTATGTGTAAGAAGAAAAACAATCAATAGACCAGATCAACAACAAAAGCACAACACATTTTCTAAGTGTGGTGCACTTATAGCCCTGCCATGCACACAGAGGCATAAAGGTATAAAGGGATATGAAAACAATTTTTAAAGCGTCAGTGATGAGAGCAGGTCGGATACAGTGTGGGTGAGTCTTCTGAGATTAAAGGGCTACGACCTCAAACATGCAACATCTCCCTGGAACAGCTAAAGGGTTTATTTTAGATGAGTTGAGGGGATATGGGGTTGAGCATGAGCGTAGGAGTTTAGAGATCCGAGTAGGAGACAGCCCATTCAAAGCAAGCAGCAGAAACGTAAAGACGATGTCTGGGCTCATATACAGCCACAAGCCAACCGACTTTCTTTCTGAGCTGTGCAAAGTTTAACTTATGGAGTTTCTGAGACAGAGATTTGTCTGTGGGCCCCTTCTTTCTGAATAATTCATTTGAAAACCACTTTTATTACTTGCTGTGTATGAAGTAGTAATTTATGACACAACCATGAATGCACCATGTCTGTATTTGACAGGTTTCAAAAATGGCCTCAGTAACTGATTTTCTAAAAACACTGCAGTTAATTGCACTTTATACTAATATGTCATTAACACCATATAACAACTCACTGTAGTTATTTATTTTTATTTAATAAACCTAATGTCACCAATTAGGACTAAATGATTTTCTTTCACAAAAAAGGCTCAACAATATTCGTTGTCATTCAGCTCATGAATCCTGATAAATCACCACAGGCACACGTAGGAGGAGCAGAGTTAAAGAGAGCGAGAGCAGTCTCACATGCAGGGATCAGACACGGCGCGAGGTCCAAAATCCAAGTGTTGCTAAACAAAGCAAAGGTAGGTCAGGCACAAAAATGTAGATAAGGAGCAGGAAAAACGACAGAGTCCATGAACCATCCAGAGATCCAAAGAACCAAACAATGCGTAAAGACTAACGACGCATAAAAAAACAGGGGCAGAGATCAGACACGTGAAACAAAGAGGAATGACACAAGGAGTGTGGAGATGCTCCACTGCTTTGAGGATAAAGACAGTCTGGCACGTGAGATGAATTAGAAGCAACAGCAGGAGGAACTGAAATACAAAAATGCATTTAAACTCTTTCAAAAGAAGAATATAAGAGATAAAATATTGAAAATATTAAAAACACACAAATCATCACAAACAATAGTCAGTATATTAACTGAAAATTGGCATAATTGATTAAAGGTTAATCTATGACTTGGAAAAACAGACACTTGCTTATCCCTTTTAGGTAGTCGAGCAATTGACAATTGTCGAGCAATTCTTTTTTTTTTTTTTAAAGACAAATCTAAACATGTAGAATAAGTTCAGGAACTGATTTTGAAGGATCAGCTGACTACAAGAAACATTCACAACGTAGCCACAACTCAGGCAGTGGACCAGGTTGTCCACTAATCACAGGGCTGCTGGTGCCTTTCTCCTGCTATCAGGAGAACTCTGAGGTACTTCTGACAGAAAGCAAGCATCATGCGTGGCATTGTCGTGTAAGTGTGTAGATGTGGTTGGATGTGAAACATAATCTAAAATGCTTTGTATTACTGCAAAGGTCAAAAAAGCGCTTTATAAGTGCAGACCAGTTATATGCAGGTCTTATCCTGATGCTTTTCAGCCAAGCATCCTTATCCTAGTAGTGGACTCATCTCATGTTAAATATAAATAAATAAATAAGTAATCCTGCTCCTTCCTTCTGGTCAGTATTGAAAGAGAAGTCAGAACCTACAGGTTTGAAGTCAGCTAGTATTAAAAGGACAGCCTTTGTATGGAGTATTTATGTTATGTTGTTTATTTCATGTGTTAAGATAAGAATGGATTTTATTTAAATAATAAAATTGTGGTTTATTCTTTGGACTGCATGCCTAAATTGAGAGGAGGGCTGAATGATGTAAAAGTGATGCAAAAACCAGTAGAGACCAAAGCACTGCTACTTTTGACACTTGGGACAAAGTAATCATTGCCTTAATTTGTGGAAAATAACCAAGGTTCTGATTTGCAATAACAGTTGTTGCGAATTCACGATGTTCTCAGAAGTAAAGATGTTTGTCTCTTTTATGGAAAAAAAATATTGTGAGAGGTTATTCAGGGTGTGATGTCAACACTTCAGCTCTCTAGTCTTACATTTTTCACAAAAACCCCTCAAACACACTTGTCATTCTTTTATTAATTCAGATGGAGAAAAAAAACACACGACAGGGCTGTTTTAAAACCTCAGTTGAGACAAGTGACTTTGGGACTTTTAATCAAAACCTCAACCATGTGAGCTGCCTGTTTATCTGCATCAAACAGGATTTCAAGTGTGCCTTCAAGGCAGAGAATCCACAAAGTTTTGAAATACTTTTATAAGATATCTAATTAAGGGTTTTAGATTGATAAAATCAGTGCATGCATCAAAGTAATATCCTCACTTTAAAATCCCATAAGACAGCATTTAGAAATGAATGAGGAGGCCAAGAAATATGAGGACGTTGTGGCCATGCTGTTGCTGTTGCTATGGTGTTGCTGTGCTATAATTAGAACCAGGAAAAGCTCATTAATCTACAGGCATACATTTAAAACTATATGAAGGGGGACTTTGTGCACACCTACTAATGGGGCATTAATAAAATAATTCATCTGACTGCAGTGATGAGTTTTTGAATTTAACCTCCACAGTATGAAGTCACAGTTATGTCAAAAAACATTTTTCCTCTAAACAATTCTCAAATAATACATTTTGAATATCTCTATTATATCTTTTGGCCGACTGGTGTTTTTCTATTTGCTGAATAACTATTTTCAACAGATTGTACATAACAGAAGACAAAAATAATTACTATTGTATGCTATAATATTTGTCTTTATTTATTCTTTTGTACTGCAGAAAAGACGTGAGCTCCACAGGGGTCTGCTTCAATTTTTATTTGAATCTATCACCAATAACGAGAGCACTCAGAGATGCTGTTTGCAGACAGTTTAATACAGAGCAGAATCTCAGACCCGTGCAGCGTTATGGTCTCAATTTCATTTGTTTTAATTTAATTCAGCACTGAACATGCTGAGATTGAGTGTAAGAAAGCAAAAAACAAAAAAGAAGGTATGATGGTTAAAAAAATGCACGATGAACAAATTTCTTTCAGGTTACTGAAAGAAAATCCATTTTTTATATCACATAATTCATTACATTTTATATTTGGTCTAATTTATTATTCACGTCTGACTCATAAAAAAAAGTTTTTGTCAAGTCACTGCAGCCTGATATAATCATAAACCAGACACCCAGATCATAACTGACTTTACAGACATATGGGCGGCATGAGAGGTGGCGGTCATAATCAGGATTGGAAATAGGTGAACAATCCTCCCACAGAGAAAATGTCTTGAAGTGTTTCCCCACTTCAAGCATCTTTTGCATGTACAGTACTGTATGTGTGCAAACATCTGCATTAAGATTAGGTTGTGATTTCACATTGGTAATGCATAAAATTCAGTCATTTGTTAGAAAAATCACAAGCACATGATGATAAGATTACAGGACATTTTGCATTGTTTAAAACACAAAGATGAAGAGAGACACTTTCAATAATTTCTGTTTATTCTTGTAGAAAAAAAACTTTCATGATTTAAAAAATTCTCTAATTTGCAATGATTGTACAACAAAAATGTATATATAATAAAAAAGATTGAATTAATATTAAGATTTGAAGGTAAAAATTCAGAAAAAATATAAATGATAAAACCCAATGGCCACAGCATCCTTTATGTCCTTAGCTTCTGTTTTACTCCTTTTTGTCATTGACAGCCTTTGAGTATATGAAGTAAATTGGATTTGTTTATTGTTTTTCTGTCCTTTCCTGATGAGCTGTCGACCTAATCAGAATGTTTTTTAATAATTAGATGTACACATTATCAGGAGCGAAGTGTCGGTTGGAGGCAGTTAGTATTCACTGGCGTGCTGAACTGTGATCCTTGATGATCACTGAAAACATCAAGGTTAAAATTTGATTTTGAACATCTTGTGTGCAGTGAATAGTGAAAGGTAGATGTGGCACAACAAACAGTATTATGACGGCATTAAGTTATATAAGTTCGTTTGAAGGACGTATGCGTGACCACTGTGGGGAATAAAAGGAAATGAGAGACAATAGATTTAAACAATATTTATGCATGATGTGCTTACTGGTTTTGGGTAATGCAAACATGTAATGAACACTATAAATGAAAGAAACAAAGGTAATGTAAATTAGTATTTAGATAGGCTACCTGGGGCCTGTTGCAGCTGAATCGACGTGTTTAGGCTCTTCTTTTGGCCATTGTCCACACAGCTGAAAAGTCAAATACACATCACAAAAAAGGCTCTTCACTATTAGACTTGCTACACAAAAAGAGTGAAATTTTACTAACTCTTCACTTTACTAATCCACTCCCTGTAAAAGGTAATTTGCTCATTACTATGTCTAACTGCAAGTTAAATTTATCTGTATAGCAGAACTCAAATTATTATAATATACCCTAACCTATGACATAACCATGTAACAATAAAGTACCGATACAAATGTTTGGCTGCTTTGGCACTCCTGTCGTTACTTGCAGAAAGGAGATGCATCTTACAAACCTAAGTGTGCATCTGCTAATTGTATAAGTTTAATATAAATACAAGTTAAATACATAAATATACACATACAAGAGATACTTAGTCTTACATTGCTCTTCTGTTGATCCACAAGATTGTTGTCTGTTGTAACGGCTCGACAAAAAAAATTTACGCTTCTTTTTGGGCACGCTGCACGAACGGCCTGAACAGGGCTTAGCGCCTTTTCTTCTTCTTCTTCTTTGAAAGATGTTTGCTGTGGGCAAAATAATAGTTTCTGATGAGCATTCATTTAATCTTTGTAAGCCAGTTTATTTGAAGTATTAGTGGGTAAAGCATATGAATTAGTATCAAAATGTGTAACTAAACCAGTTATTACATTTCTGCGCATTGCTCACACATGCTAGTTAAAGTAAAATGTCACTACAAGAATACTTACAAACCAGTACTTCTTTTCCATTGCTCCGAATTTCTGTTAAACTGGGAACCTCTCCTGTGATTTTGCAAAAGTACCATCCACTGCATGTTTCATTAACAACAGATAAAATGTGTGTATTTTCACTGCCTTCAGTGGAACTGTTTGCAAACTTGTTAATTATTTTACTGCACAGATTCCCTGAGTTGCTGAATGAAGGTCCATGTGAGCTAAAATACCAAGACACTCGATATCTCTCATATTTCTTTGTGCTCAAGCAGCAGTGCAAAGTCAGAGATGACCCAGAGGGAACAATCACTCTTGTCTGGGTTTTATCCAGAAATACGTGAGTCTGGCCCGATATCCCCACAGCTGCTGCTACCACTGTAGACAGAAAAAAGAAGAAATGTTATACCTTTTGTTTTTTCTGTTTTAATTTTTTCTTTTATTTGTGTTAGATATCAATTTTGAGTCATAGAGTGGAGTTTTTAGCAGAACAACAGTGCATGGGAATCAGAGGACACAGGTTAAACCGAGTAAAACAGGAAATAATCAAAAAGAACATAAAGACAGACAAGGGAGCATTTGTGTAAGCACAAGCAGTTGAGACAGAAGAAGGAACCAAGAGGAACATGACACAGATAACAACCTCAACGAAGGAACTAAAACTAAATCCAATTCAAGAATTCAGATCTAACACTACAACAGAAACATATGAAACAGGCATCCAAAACTCTATAAAAACCAAAAAACTACAATACAACTAAAGCTTATCAAACTACAGTAACAACAAAATCACATACCAAAATATGGGACCTCAAAAGAGCAACTCATTACTAGGAAACACATGAAGTAAAACATCTAAATCAAAGACTCACAAATACCACAGCAAATCAAATTCACTTTCAGAATAATAAAAAGTTAAAATCTTAAACCAAAATGTCAAAAATTAAAAACTTTGACTAACAGACCCAAACCCTGAAAGTATTCACTAAGAAATCATAAATTTACCTGTGAGCAACACCAGAGCCAACTGATTCAGCCACATTTCCAGTTTATCGTATGAGAGATGATCTTCTATGTCTCAGCTTGTCTCCAATGACTTCCTGTCTAAAAAAATAACAGCTAAAGCTGGTGTGTTAGAGGAAGGGAAGTGTGTATTGTTGTTTTTTTATTACGGCTGCTTCACTGAGACGACTGTCTGTTGTGGAGGAACAAGAGAAGAGGGAAAATAAAGGATTTTTATGAACAGGGAAACTCTGGATGGAGCACAAAATAATGCCCCGAAAAACACTAACATTTGTGTGCTGCTCATTTTAAATGTACACTCTGCATCCTTCAGAAATTGTGTCGACCAAATCAGGAAGTGCAACTGTGTTTTGAAGGGTTTGTGAAACACTTGTTTTGTTACAAGCATACTAAAAAAGTTTTTCATCTTATCTCAACAGTGTGTTACTAAAAAAGTAACACTTGCATTCATATGACACGTTAAAGCATGATGGGTTGACGAACTTGGTCCCGTCTCCAAATGCAACCAATAAAAAAAGCTACTGGAGAGAAAGCAGATGTTACATAACTGTAAGTTTCTTTAAGTGTAGTCTCATGTAGGAGTTATAAGACACCAGAAAGCAGATATGTGTTTGATTTCTGTGATTTGTGGATTCATTTATGCAAAGTATGTAATTCATGATTGTGTCACCATGCTCCAGCTGTAGATTCGCCACCAGATCACTGGAAATGTTATCTTTTAAATTTGTTCTGCAGCTCTGCAGCCTCTTGGGACCATACAGGAATAAAATGATAAACAAACACAAAATACAGTTGTGTCGAACACTGAAAACAACCCCAAAAAAAGAGAGCCGTTCATTGTAAATTGTCTTCCACTAATCCAGTTAAAGATCCCGGTGGGAGCCTGAACCTATCCAAACTGATATTGTTAAAGGCAGGGTACATACTGGACAGTTCCCCAGTCTATCCCAGGGCCAACACACAGGACAGACAACCCTCTACACTCATACCTACAACCAATTTAGAATCACTAATTAACCTAGCAAGCAGGGCAGGAAGCCACGGTACCCATACATACACAGAGAACATGCAAACTACAGATAGAGCGGCACCACACCAAAAACAGCTGGGTCTTTTCTTTTATTCCATCTCCCCATCGACAGCCAATCACAAAGATTTTCTGTTTTCATGTGTCTAATAATATGCTTTGAATTATGAATTGCACTTCACTTCTCCATGTGCAGACTGCCTGACATAGATAAGTCCACAGCTGTGCAATGTCAACAATCTGCAGATCGTGTGTGAGGTGAGGACTCAGGCGTAGACGACACATGGAGATAGGAACTTAATAACAAAAAGCAGCTGGTTTTTTTTAGGTGAAAAACACAAAGGTACAAAAATAAGAAAAACCAAAAGCCAATAACTTATCTAAACTGGGAGAAACTAAACTTAGAGCAACACACAGGTAACAAGGAAAAAAACCAATAGATGGGGAAGACTAACAAACAACCTGACAATGTACGAAAGAAAACTCACACAATAAATGCACATGGGGTGACGAGGGAAGTGGAAACACATGGGGAACATAGCCGTGATGAACAGACCTAATGACACAAGAGGAAACAAAACTGAACACAGGGCAGGAGACTGTCAAAATAAAACAGGAAATACTAAGACACAGACTAATCCATTGGGACTAGACAGGCTGAGGGGACAACGGGAGGAGACACAAGAAACACGGAACACAAGAAAACTCTGAAAACAGCAAGAAAAACTCAGGACTGACTAGTGAAACTTAAATCATCACAATAACACAAAAACACTTGGAAAAAACACAATAAACTCAAAAGTTGGGTCAAACTAATTTAGAGATAAATGCTCTTACTGCATGTATTCCCTGCATTTAAAACAGACCTCACAGTTTTTGATTTTTTTTAAATACAATTTAATACAACAAATGTTAATGAATTAATTATTGCATATAGTTATGGACGTATGCAGATGGACGTATGCAGGTAAAACCTTGGGAAGTATACCTCATGTCACGATGAAACTAAAGAGGTCGTTCATCAGCTTCTGCGGCTAGTTTAAAAGTGTAAAACAAAATAAATGAAAATGTGTTGAGAAAAAAAAAAAAGTTGGGTCAAACACCCAGAACCATGACATGCAACCTGAACTTTTAACTGCCTAATTATAAAACAGTGCAAACTGTTGGATTGTCTCTTGAAGTTCTCTCAGTAAAAAAGATGGTATTTAGTCAATTAGAATTTGATGCCTAAACTATGACTAAAACTAAAAAAGTTTTAAGAAAGTTTGCTGTCAAAATTAACACTGATGAAGCAGCCAATCTACAAACACAATGAACGCTACCAATAACACCACACCACCTTTGATTTACTGAAAGTAGCAATGATGGAGATGTTTTTGATTACATGTGCTTCCCAAAGCTTGACTTTGCATCCAGTCCTTCCCTCACCTACTTGATCCTCACTTACTTTTTGATTGTCTAGTCTTCAAAATGGAAAATTTCATTATTTCTGAGCAGTAATTTGATGAAGAAGCATGACTTTTTTGTGATTTGTGTTTTTTTCTATATTTGAATCAGTTTTTAGCAATACTATAATCAAATAATCATGCTAACCTCTTCATGGTGGATTGCATTCCCACTCATCTGTGTTTACTGACCTTAAAAAAGCAAAGAACAAAGTAAAAATGTTGATTGTTATTGAGGGTTTCAATTCCAATTCCCTCCTCGAATGTGTGAAATTATAAGTATTATATTGCTAAATGAATAAGGGACCACAGTGAGCTCATATACTGACTGTAGCACAGTGACACTTTTCTGAGTTTTCTTTCTTTTTTTTCTTCTTTTTACTTTTATGACATTTACTTTATATGATTTTATAATCACGGGGCTCAAAAACCCTGCAGCACACATTAAGATGACCAGAATAGGGTGAGCCCAGTGTGACTGCACGTAATGGTGACATACTTTATTCCCCAACATTTGAGCCACAAATGAAAATCAGGTCAGTGGTCTGTGAGACACTCTCCAACACAGACAAAAAATGTCCAAGATGATTGCACTAACCTTAAACCAGTATCATTTTTCCAAAAAAGCTGAACAATGAGATGAAACAGCAGCGGTTATGGTATCATACTTTGCACATAATACATAAGAGCTTAAACAAATACAATGTCTCTCAGCATTAATTCAAATTATTTCAGAGGCTATATAAAAAGCAGTTAAATGATACAAAAATTAACTGATGTAAAAATTACAGCATGCAATTAGCAATTAACAGTATAAAATAATCAAATTTAAAATTTTGGTCATTTTTAAAAGGCTAAAGAAAACAGGAAGCTCGTCCGCTTCCATTAGATCACCTTGGATAAGTCGTACATTAGACCTTGCACTTTTTTATATCAACACCTTTCAGTGATGTCTCTTTGCTTAAGTTAATAACAGAACTCGTACTTGTATAGTATGTTTATTAATATAAAATTAATTACTTACCTTTATATTACAGTTCAAATCAGATTGAACCACAGCTCCTGACTCTAACTTGTTGTTAAAAGGGCAGTGTTAAAAAATGCTAAATTCAAAGAAATTTTGTCTTTGTTAATCTTAAAGCCACTGAACATTTATCATTTTAGGTCAGATCAGTGAGAAGTTTCCAACTACCCATAAATCCCAGTGCGTTAGAGGTTTTCTCTAATTGCTTTGCTGAATGACAAAATGAGCCTGTCTACTACTGCTGCCACCAATATAAACATTTTTTTCTGACTTTATCATTAGATATGTGTATCTTCCCACAAAGTTTTTAATTAACCAGATAGAACTAGTTTGTGATATGTCATGTCTGCTGCTTCAGAAGAATGTAATAGAAACCAGCTGTGGAAAGAAGCAGCCCTGCAGTCAATCAGATTACACCTTGCAGAAGAAAAGTGTGGGTAGGTTCAGTGTTTTATTGATTTCACTGACACCAAACAGAGGACTCAGCTTTCAAGTAGGACAGGTTCTTATTTTCTGTGTTTAAAAATAACAGTTGTTGTCTGAAGTGGGATAAAATAAATAAAAAAGAAATCTCAGTCGGCCACACATACGCCTGTGTCTGACAGCACAGCAGTGATGTGACTGGATCTGCCCTTGGGTTCCAAGAGAAACATCGTACTCTAAGAATCTCAGTGATATTTATTAAATATTATTTATTAAAGATGTAACTTGACCAGTAAAACAATGGCTTATAAGATTTCTTTAACATGCTGGGCCATAGGCTGTGAAGGGGAATGATGCATGCTTTTAATAGCTTGTGGTATATATGTAACTTTGGTCATTTGGGTAAATTGATAGATAGTCAGTATACTTATGAATAATTAAGTTTAACCATGTTTGCAACCCCGAGTGCTTTACCAGAGATAATTCAAACATCGAGTGTGTTATGAGTTATTCCTCTCTGTGGGAGAGTTGCACATGTTTTGCAATCTTGAAAGATGCAATAAGAGACGTCGGAGCCATTGCCACATCACTCATTGCATCTTTAACCATGAGAAAATCCATTTTTCTCATGGTTTAACAGTTCCTCAGGACTGCTTTCCTCCTCTCTGCCCTCATACTTCCCTACCCCATCCAGACCGCAGATGTCACTGTTGGGATATTTTGATCAGAGTTTCGAAGCTTCATGAAAACTTTGGACATTTTTCACAGATTCAGCTAAAGAAACTGGAACAAATTATGTTTTTGTGACAGACTGATGAAGATACAATTATTACAGTTATTTGCTGAGTTGTCTTTTATGCGTAGACAAAACACCGCTCCATCCATGAGTTACATGTAGTAAGGGGCATAGAAAAAAACTCCTGGTCCAGCTTTGTTTGGTTTTGATGTTAAGTTACACACCTGTGTTGGTGCTGTATGTACCGCTGCAGAGGCGTCAGTGCAGTGTGCCATCAGTGCTAATAATAACCTGCAATACGATAAATATGAGCTTTTAAAATTACAACCTTAGCTGTACCAAGTGAATTGATGTATGATGATAAACTGTTATTCAATCCAGGATTGAAAGTAAACATACTTGTAAGATCTATGTTAAAATATGTGTTTATGACCATAACTGATGATTAAATAAAATCTAAAAAGAAGTCACAGTTGATGTAAAACACTAGTGTGAATATATATTCAATTATTTATTTCCTGCTGTCCTAGAAAAATATTTTTAGAATTTTGAATTCACATTCATGGCTTTTAAAAGCTGTTATTTCCAAACAGAGGCTTTTGAGACTACATGGAAATGTCATTTTCCTTGATAAAGGACATGGCAACCCACTCCTGAACCTGGTCACCCCTTTACCTCGAGGTGCTGCTATTGCTGGAGACAGAGACACCCACTGCTTCATGTCAGCTGAGCTCACATATGTGAAAGCACAGGACCAAGCAACTTAACATTTTTCTTTAAAAAGGGAAAACTTTGAAACTAAACCTAACTAACCTATCCAGACGGGGGGAAAAGTCTGAAACATCCCAGTGACATTTTCCAGCATTTTTCAGATGACCCATATCGTCAGGGCTGGACTGGGACAAAAAATCATTTGACTAGTGACTAGTGGCATTTTGACTAGTGACCGGCCCACCATGGTATTATAGGAAAAGCCATAAAGCCTTTATAATAAACTTAAACCTACACCCTCAAGATGCTTAATTGACAAAACCGATTTTAATTTAATGCACGTATAAAACAAATGCACAGAAATCTATTATTTTTCTCCAGTAATTAAATAGATTCAACATCTTTCTTCAACAGAATTGCAGACTGCACAGATGGTACCTTCCCAAAGGAAAATACTAAGCTTACTAGGGTATATACTAGACTTAATATGTTACTGATATACAGTAATGGATTTCTATACATTTTACATCAGATAAAACTTTGGTTGTAAGATTCAGATAATTATTTATTAAAAGCTAGACATTTTAAATGAGAATAAGAAAGAAAAGTATTTCTTTGTGCCCCCCTTTCCCTGTTAATGCCCTACCTGGCCCCCTGGCAAAACTTTGCTAGACCCGCCCCTGCACAGTTACCAGCTGTCAGCTACATAGAAAAGGATCCTGGTGTTATTTGTCTCTCAGAAACAGTTCATAACTTCCCTTCAACTCATTCATGTCACCTAAAAGGTAAACCTGTTTCTCCATCACCTGTTCAGCTCTGATGATTCAGTAAGGACATCTCCTGGTTTCATCTTCATGTTTCCCTCTCACCACATATCCAAACCATCATGACCAGCAGCTTTACAGCTGTGGCTCCAGCAAACATCAGCTGATACTAGAAATGTAATATTAAATAAATTCTAACAACAGCTGATCAAGCTTAAACGTGCTGCTGTTGTTTAGCGCGACATCCGCTGGTTTCCTCTTCCTGGCGCAGAGAGAAAAGCCGATCAGCTGATCATTGATCAGTTTCATGATTGAATTAGCAACTTTCTAGCTGAAGTCGTACGTGAGAAATCGCGTTGCTTTTCACCTCAACTTTAAAGTTCGACTCTGGGCTGTAATTGGTCCAGCCCAGAGTCGATCATGACCAACTGGCCAATCCACCACTATTCATTTATACCGTTAAAAAAAAGAAAATAAATAAAACCCCATCGGCCCATAAAAACGAAAACTCACGAGCGGCCCACCAAGCAAATGCCCGGTATGCCCGATGGCCAGTCCAGCCCTGCTTATCACACTGGGAGCAGTCTAAAGCAGCATCTCTCAGTTCAGGTTGGACACTTTGTGGTGCTTACACTTGTATGTGAAGCTCTGTGAAATAGTCCCCATTGCGTCACTATGCCTTATTCATGTTTTATTTTAAATAGAGACACTTCAGTTTATTGAAGGTAAAGTACTCAAGCTCCACTCCTGTGCGTGTCTTTCTCTCTTAAACCCCCAAGAAAACTCAGATTCTGGACCAACTTAATATTTCATTATTCTCCAAACCTGTGGTGGATTTTGTTGCATCATGCAATAAAAATTTGTATGTTCTGTATCACTTTGTGATTTGTCTGTTTTCTGATTTGAACGTAGCAAAGACTCGAGTTTGAGTCTCAAGGACCTTTCAGTTCATTTTATGAATGCTTTCTATGGTATACATGGTCCTCACTTAGGATGATTTATAGTGTACTAACGCTTAATCGCATGTAGTTATTGTAAAGTGTTACTGCTTAATGTATGTGTTGCAAAGCTTTAACCCCTGAGTTGCCTGCTCTACACCCACTTCACACACAACTTTATTCCTGCCCACTATAGTAACACCTTTGTTGAGTGTGTGGATGATATCTTGGTGGTGGCGCTCATTTCTGGGGGGATGAATCCACCTACAGAGATGAGATGGATCTGCTGGTGTAATAACAACAAATTTCTCCTGAACAATGCAAAGACCAAGGAGCTTATAGGAAGCTTATCGTGGATTTTAGGAAGAAGGCAAATGACATCCTGCCACTCACCATCAACAGGCTCTGTGTAGAGAGGATCTCAGACTAATGCTTACTGGAATTTATCATCAGGGAGGACCTGACCAAGCAAACTGATGATGTAGTTAGAAAAACCTAAAAGAGACTCTGCTTTCTAAAGGTTCTCAGAGAGAATAACATCCCTGTGAAGCTGATAGTGTCCTTTAATCGCTGCACGGTATTGAGCATCCTGGCCTACTGTTTCTGTGTATGGTTCTCCAGCTGCAAAACAGCACAGAAGAAAGAGCTCCACGGATATATGGATATATGGTTATATAACGCCCAGTGGATAGTCAGCTGTCCTCTCCCCTCAATTGATGAACCACACAGACCAAGACATCTCAGAAACAGTCAGATCCAATATAACTTTCATGTAAAATGTTACAATGTTACAACACAGTCTCATGTTTACATGTTTACAACCACATTTTACCATTGGGGGCTAGTGCAATATGGAAACAGTTGTGTTTGTTTATAGATGTATTTCATATATATTTTTATCAGTCTCGGTCGTTGTGTCCTTGGGCAAGACACCTGTTGCCTGCTGGTGGTGGTCAGAGGGCCCGGTGGCGCCAGTGTTCGGCAGCCTCGCCTCTGTCAGTGTGCCCCAGGGTGGCTGTGGCTACAATGTAGCTTGCCATCACCAGTGTGTGAATGGGTGGATGACTGAATGTGTAAAGCGCTTTGGGGTCCTAGGGACTAGTAAAGCGCTATACAAATACAGGCCATTTACCATTTTACCATATATTGTATACATATTTTGTGTTGATTTGTGTTACATGACTTTTAGATAGTGTCACATATGACTGCCATTACCAACAGCTGATAGCTTAATCATTCTTAACCTGGAGTTGTGCTCTGCTCGCCTTTCTTTTAGCCAACTTTTTCAACTAACTTCCTTCAGTTGCTGCTTTTGTCTTTGATTTTGTGAGTGCAGTGAATGATGAACTGAATAACGTTGCTTCATTTTTTTAGGGGTGAAAGTGGAGGCATCAGAGCCTGCACTACTGTTTGAATCAAAGTTTAGTCATCCAGTGTGAGTTATTCACAAAGTTTAATCATGACACTGTGCCATAACCAATTAAGATAATTAGAGTGGTGGACTCGACGACCTGACACAGTTTTAAAAGGTTTATTTAGCAAAGCTCAGGATTAAACAACCACAGGAGAGCTTCAGTTCACAGAACATGCGAAGACTTCTGTCAGACAGGAGAAGTGGGTTAAACTTTCATGCTAGTGCAATACAGTGCAGGAGAAATTTGTAAAAAAAAAAATTGGATTATTACTTGGAAATGCTGGTGAGGCTGACAGTGGAGGGAGCAACCAGTCATATTTTCCTAGGACATAAAGAGATGGAGGGGAGTGGATGGGCAGGCACGTTTTCAAGTAGGTAAAAACACAATTTCTCTTTTGCAGGAATGGACCTGGACTGGATGTGGATGAGTAGCTGGAAGAGATACTTTACCAACTCCACGTGAGAGCAAAGAAGAGGAAGAAAGCAAAAAACCCAGCCTGGTTTCATAACACCCGAATTACTTAATAAGAAGCAGTCTCACCACATTGGTGCTCTGGGTTGTTAGTCTCACTTTTCTCCCACACCCCTTACAATAATAAAATTTTTCACTGGTGGGGTTCTCTTTAATAGATAGGTGGTTCAGATATTGCCAGTTAGTGTCACCTGGTGACCTTTAAAATAAAATCCCAAGGAGTTATAGCAGCTTATTATTATCATCTTTATTAGTATAACGTTCAAGAAACCAGTTTGAGATTATCTGAACTTAGTGATGTGATGCATTATCCTGCTGGAAGCAGGCATCAAAAGATCTGTACACTGTTGTCATAGAGGGATGAACATGGTCAACAGCAGTAGCAGCCTGAAGCACTAGTACAAGACATGCTTTCATGTTATTTACTCCAAATTCTGACCCTACTGTTTGACAGAAATTAGACTTGCCAGACCAGGGAACATTTTTCAGTCTTCTATAAGGTTTTGAAGTGCCCATGCGAAATGTAGCCTCAGTTTCCTGTCGTTAGCTTACAGGAGTTGCACCTGGCATGGTGTTCTGCAGGTGTAGTCCACCTTTACAAGGTTTGACATATGCTCTTCTGCATACTTCTGTTGTAACAACTGGTTATTAGAGCTTTGCAGTTCATCTTGACCATGTATTTATGCCTAAATGCACTGAGCTGCTGCTACATGATTTACATAAACAACACACTTGAATGGGTGTACTAAATTGAGTACATCAAGCAACTGCAGCAGACACATAAGCTTCCAGCTGTGAACTACTTTTGTTTGTTTTACTGCAATGCGACATTTTGTAAGACTCAATATTGTTTGTATTTTTTATTATTATTAGTGTACTTAAAAAAAACGAATGCATATGAATTAAAAAAAAAAATTAATAAAGACTATATTTTACCATGGGCTGTAAATAAGAAATGGATGTAGCTAGAGTAAGATTAACTGTTGGACTGTGAAAATATGATGTTCCAGCCTGAGGTTTGGAATTTAAAAGCATCTTTTTTTAAGAACCAGACATGATGTCATTTAGATGGGAGAGAGCTGGGGTATAAAGGAAGCAAAACCAGGCTTTAAATAAAATATACTTAATGAAAAAGTCAAAAGTCAAGCCAACCATCTCCTGCTAGGTTTCATATCACTTAGCAGAAAAAATGCCATTGAGGCTGATCTGCCAGAATTAATGACCTTATCATCCGCTCTAGCGTAGCATTTTTCCTGCAGGTCACTAATGAGTATTTCACTCTGAATGCCACTTGTCATATTGGCAGTATACAGGTTCAGAAAGCTTGCCTTGCTTTCTGATATTAAAACAGCATAAGACTTAATTTATCAGCATTAACAATGAAAAAAAAAAAAAAAGATCACTCATGAATCTTCTGTTGGCCCGGCTGTGCATGTTCCCTGTTTAAATTTGCTCACTGCTTTCCAACCAATTGTTCTACCTGAACTAGAGAAGCTTGTGTTAAGTGCTAAACCGTGTGGTTCTCCGAATGATGTCGTTCCACCCCGTTTTCTGAAAGAGGTGTTTCCTACTGTTGGACCACATATTCTGAACATAATCAATACCAGCCTCTTGTCAGGTCAAGTACCAAGTGAGTTTAAGCATGCAGTTATTCATCCCTTACTTAAGAAGCCAGGCTCAGATATTTCAGCAATGTCAAATTTTAGACCCATCTCTAAACTTCCTTTTCTGAGTAAGATCTTGGAAAAGGTTGTTCACACTCAGCTGATGGATTTTCTAAACAACTCTCATATGTTTGAAGTTTTTCAGTCCGGCTTTAGGCCGTTTCATAGCACAGAGACAGCTCTCATAAAGGTTATGAACGATATTCTGGTAGCGACGGACTGTGGTAAACACGTAGTGCTTATACTACTAGATATGACTGCTGCATTTGACACAGTGGATCACGACCTGCTGATCTCTCGATTGCAGCATTGTGTGGGCATTTCTGGCTTTGCACTCCTGTGGATAAAATCATATCTCTCAAACAGGAGCTTCTGTGTTAAGTTGGGCTTGTCATCGTCCTCTGTGGCCCCTCTGTCATGGGGTGTACCACAGGGATCTATTCTTGGGCCATTACTGTTTTCATTGTATCTCCTGCCACTGCATGCGATCTTTCGTAAACATAAAGTTTCATTTCATCTATATGCTGATGATTGCCAGCTTTATTTTCCTTTCAGTCATTCTGATAGCTCCCAAATTAGACTCCCGCTTGATTGCCTTAGTGATGTTAAGTCATGGATGGCTCAAATTTTTTTAAATTTTAACGAACGTAAAACGTAAAATGGCCCGAATCGTTCATCTGATATCCCTGATGTTGACCTTGCTGCTCTGACCCCTCACCTGAAGAGCTCGATTACCAATCTTGGGTTAAAAATGACTCTGCACTTACCTTTGATGGCCACGTGAATGGGGTGGTGAAATCGTCATTCTATCAACTCAGGCGTCTGTCGAAGGTTAAACCCTTTCTTTCAAGGCGTGACTTGGAGACTGTTATCCACACTTTTATAACCTCACCCTTGGATTATTGTAACTCCCTTTTAATAGGGGTTGGACCGGGCACTCTGACACGCCTGCAACTAGTACAGAATGCTGCAGCACGGTTGTTATCTGGTAAAAGGAAATTTGAGCACATTACTCCGGTTCTGGCCTCCCTGCACTGGCTTCCAATTGAATTTAGGATTAATTTTAAAGTTCTTTTATTGGTTTTTAAATCTTTAAATGGTCTGGCACCTGCGTATCTGTCTGATTTGCTGAAGCCCTATGTCCCCACTCGTTCGCTCCGGTCAGCTGAGCGGCTGTTGCTCTCAGTCCCCAAATCACGGTTGAAACTGAGAGGAGACGTTCTCCTAAGCTTTGTTATAATCTTCCTCTTCACATTAGGCAATCGACATCAGTGATGGTTTTTAAATCCAGATTGAAAACGCATTTTTATTCACTGGCTTTTGATTCAGTGGTTGACTGACTTGTATTTTATTGTTTTCGCTATGTTTATTATTTTATTTTATTTATTTATTATTTATCGTATTTATTATTCTTATGGTATCTATTATGTTTCTGTTGTTCAGCACTTTGGTCAGCCTTGTGTGTTTTTAAAGTGCTATATAAATAAACGATGATGATGATGATGATGAAACATGAAGTACAGCTCTGCGTATCCCAATAAAAGGCAGAGCTTTGGGTAGTGCAAAATGTTGGGTATAATCTGATTAAAAAAAAAATGTTAAAAAGCACTGCTTATCCATGTATCTGCAGGGACTGTCAAGCAACTTTTCCAGGTTAAGCGCTTTAATTATGACCACAATAAAGTCACACAAGAGATTAGCTGATGATGAATGATGAAAATGTGAACTAGTGCTACTTGTTTTAATCTTTAAATGGCTTATGAGCATTTTTTGCTGTTTTGGCAGTGAACACAGAAGAAGAGATCAGCTTATAGTTACGGGAATGTTAAATCTGACTAAATATCCAATTAAACAAAGAGAGACCGTGGCTGGAGCCAAGTCTCATTCACTGCTGCCATTTAATGTTATTTTACATGCGTATTATCTCATTAAAGAAATTCTTGGATTTTCAAAGAAAACTGGCTTACCCTGACAAGGACTCCAATTATTGTAAAACAGCCTGATTCAATCTGTCATCAGTTGATGTTTCCCAGTGTTTCTCAAATTTGTACCTGTGTACGTGCAATATTCTTTGCATAGATGAGAGCAAGTTCATCACTGAGACACACGTGACATCCTGGAGACACCATAACCAAGCTCGCTGCCTGCAACATCATACAGCATGACCAGCCTGCCAGTCGGGCATTGATGATCTGAGAGAGAAATATCTTTGACGAGTGGGGGATAAAAAAAGAGCAACGATCTGTGACCACCTGCAAAATCTTCTGTTGTTGTTTATAGTTAACCTGTTGTTTCCTCTCTGTTGCACCTTTTGTGTCTTTCATTTGCACCAAAGCTGTTGAAATTCCTAACTACACAGATTTATATCATAAGGTTTAACTGACTGTATGAATTCATTCTTAAATCTAAACAGAAGTTAATCAGTAGAAAATGTAAGATTACAACAACTGGATTTGTAGTATTATTATTGTTATTTTTAATCAGATGCACTGCATTGCTCTATTTTGATGACAGATGTACATTAAATTGGTGGGAAATCTCTTACTGTTTGTGAATTAACAAAGCAAAAAGCTGAAGTTTTTATTCAATAAATAAACACATAAATACATTCACATTACAACATCTTGCAGAACAGAAGCAGCACCATGCAAACATTTACTAATGACCACTATTTTGAGGGAGCAAAGGTTTATGTGATGTTTGATTTACTGATAACTTTTTAATACAAAGCTTCAAAATCCAGATATTTTCTTTAGCCTCAGTCACAGAAAGCAACACAGATACTAATACTAATGTGAAATATCCAAATGGCTCTCCTCAAAGATGTTTTTTAGAGCCTTCACTCGAGTCAGATTTTGGTGCAGCACATTAAACACAGAACTGATTTTGGACATGCAGTCAGTATCAACAACATGCTGCATAGGCTCACATTTAATACATTTAATCTGTCTGTACTGAGTCACCCTCAGCCAATGTGGCAGTGCTCTTTCAGATCATATAAGAGGCTTTCGATGTATTAAGTGTGAGAAACCACAGGATTATTGAACTCAAGGTAAGCTATAATACAACATCAATTATATCGGTGGAACATGAACAGATTTATAACACAAAAAGATTTCATTGAGAGAAACACATTCATTTATGGAATTATTTAAGCCATCATATCTTGCTGATTGACATGTCTGGGTTTGAGACATGCTTCATGATGTTGCTTTCTCTTACCACCTCTGTGCTTGCACTGTGAACATCTGAGGCAATCTGCCTGCGAGAGGACAGCCGACTCATTTGTACAAGGCGAGTGTTGTTTTCTAATTCAGTCCGTGCGTTTGAACTTTGACGGCATCTCCTCATACCCTTGTGAAAATGAATGGTAAACAGACCGTAGGTGATGGGATCTAGACAGGCATTGAAAAGGCCAAAAATAAACAGCATATGAGTCAGTGAATGCGAAACTGTCTTTTCCATTTTTTCAGGGAACAACCAATACCACAATCCAAGCAGATAGTACGGGGTCCAGCAGATGATGAATGACGTCACAATGACAATGCTCATTTTAAGAGTTCTCATCCGAGCTTTAGGGATGTTATTGTGGGATCGGCGTAGATGAACATCTCTTGACAGGACTGGAAGAAAAGAAAGCACCACGTCCGTTACTCCATGTCTCCCTGAAAATATACATTCATGTGAAGAAAAGCCTGTTCACAGCACTCTATGCACCCTTACTGCAATCCATAGGAATGGTTCACTTGATTAAGTCATCATCAGCAAGTGTAAGCACCTCTGTTAAAGCAAAAAAATTGGTAGAGGTTTTGGTCTGGAGCATTTAGATTTCTATTCACATGATGCAAAATCTTCCCAGCGGTGGACATATCATCAAAGTCACCGCAAGGTCGACTGTACAGCAGCTCAAGAGCTACATCTAAAGACTCTACAGGTCTCAGTTAGCATGCTAACTGAGATCATTATGATGAATATGATCCCTTTTGGAAGGACTGCCAAGAAAAAGCCTCTGCTCACTGAGAACAACATGGCAGCACAGCTTAAGCTTGCAATGTAAACAAACCACAAGACTTGGAGCCAAAAGTGGAAATGTTTGGCCATGATTCACAGTGCCACATTTGGAGAAAACAAAACACAATCAGCACAAACACCTCATACCAGCTGTTAGTGGTGGTGGACAGGGGAGGATTTGGGCTGGTTTTGCTGGCACAGCACCTGTGGAACCTTGAAAACATTGAGCCAAACATGCAACAGGACTTTGGGACTCAATTACTAATATTCTCATGGAAATCTACATAAAAAATCTGTTGGAAGGCAAAATTACTGTCGAATTTATGAAACGGGCATATTTTGTTCCCACCACTATGCATATCGTTAGCTTCATAGCATAAGTGCCTAAGTCATTTTTTTGTGTTTTGTGTTTCAGACGGACAGGATGATGCAGCAGTGGTAGGGGAGTAAAGTTAGGCAAAAATCTCAATTTGACCAAAAAATGACTTAGGCACTTATGCTATGAAGCTAACGATATGTTAGAAGATCAGAATCATTCAGAACCGGCAGCTTTGGGCAATCGCCACTGCTCAGTACCTGTTACTCTATATAATTAAATATTTTAACCTTGAGGTGAAGCAGAAAAATCAGTCAAGATGTTGTAAGAGAGAAGCCTAAGTCAGTGTTTTGAACCCATTGAGATGGGGTTGGCAGCTTCTGCAGGCAATGCCTAACCGTTGCTATAATTTGGTGATGCAACGATTACGGACTTGATTGGTTGTTGTTTTGGTTATTGCAACAGGTCAATTTGACAAACCACAGGTTTGTATTTATGGGAGGGGGTGTTATGGCCCTATTAGGGCCTCCTCCTGAAGTTGCCTGTGTGGGCGTCTCTCCTGCCTTAGTGCCACCTTTTTCTTTTGTACAGCTGACTCACATCAGCAATTAAAGGTATTTAAGGGCAGAGAAAGGTGAGCTCTGTTGGCAGAGTGTCATGTGAGTGGTTGCAGCTAGTGAGCTGTGTGTTTGCGTGTTTTCAGCTAGTGAGATTGTTTTGTTTTGTGATTGTTTGCTCCTGCTTGGTGGAGATGAGTGTGTTTGTTTGCTAACCCTTTTTTGACTTGCTTTTCAGTTTACTGACCGACGCTTGAGTTTTGTTTTGTTTCTTTAAATGGCTTGTCCGTCTCTTTTAGTTGAGTTATTAATATAAAGTTATTAATAAAACTCTTTCATTTAACCATTTTGTCAATTTGTCTCCTTTTTCTGACCCGGACACCTTTTGTTACTTTCCCTCATCGCCTGGACCCTTTTAGGGGAACGTAACAACCTCTAAGGCATGAAATGAGTAGAAAGTCTGAATGTAGAAAATTGAATAATAGAGTCTGAGGTGCAAGGAAGAAGCCAGAAGAAGCTTAGTTTTGTGTTTCCATGGAGTGACGAAAATATAAATAAAAAAGCAAGACTGAAACTAAAATAACAGGAGTACTCAATATAATTTCCTCTGAGACATTTACTGTGCCTCAAGCAAAAAAAGGTTTGGAATTAAAGTTGGTATGAAAAATACTAACAGAGTACAAGAAAAAGTAGAAAAGGACAAGGTGGAGGACAAGGACCATTTAACATAAGGTGATATAAGAGATAATGGAACAAGTTTGAACTCACAGACGGATTAGGGCCACGACTGCAGTGATGCTGCTGCACAGGTCTGTTGTGGAGATGACAGATCTCCAACATCACCTATGGTCATGAGCTTTGGGTACTAACCGATACAAGCGGTGGAAATAAGCTTTTTTCAAAGGGCGGCTGTGCTTTCCCTTAGCAGCAGTATGTTATTTTCTTTATATACCTTTTTTTGTAATTCTGAGCATTTTGTGGCTCAAGGTGGTTTTTACAACTGTAAACAATGACCAAAAAAGCATAATAATAATTTTAATTATTATTGTTATTATTAGTAGGCCTATTTAACCATGCTGTCATTTGTTCTTATGCATGGTTGAAGGGATTTCTGAATTTGTTCCTAAAATATGAACAAATTCAGGTATAAAAATACATTTTGGATTTGTGCATGAAACATTTGTATTCCTCAACCTGAGTGAAATGCTGTGGCGGGACCTTAAGAGAACTTTGTATAAACAAATGCCTACAAAACCTGAATGACCTGAAGCAACATTTCATAAGTAAAGAAGAGTGGGCCAAAGTTCCTCCAAAATAATGTGAGAGAAAATCGTACAGAAAAGTTATTACTTAGGCTACTGCTGCTAAAAAATGACTGAGTAATTCAGGTCTACTTTCTTTTTCACGACTGTTTTTTGAAGCCTTTGAAAAAAATAAAAGTAAACACTCACAGTTATTCCGAGCCATGCGGCTGGATATCTCAATGAGGATTCGTGTGTAGCAGAAGATCATGATGGCCAAAGGTAGAAGGAAGAGGCACACAAATGTGAACATGTTGTAAAGGGTCTCCTGCCAGCGCTGGACAAAACTTCCATGGGTGGTGCACTGGGTGAACTTCTCTGGCACCGTGATGGTCACATTGCGAAATATAAACATCTAGATAAAAAAAGACGAGAAAAGTTCTACTGAGCGACGGCACTGCATCCTCGTGATCTATCCTGTAGTCAAGCATGATGTAAGTGGATCATGAATATTTATTGATCAGTTAATCTAATAAGAAAGTAAAACTGAACACAGTGATATTTTACCATATGCTTGCATGCGCTCTAGAATAACACTTAAAGGTGTTTTCTGATCAAATGCTTGGGTCTGAAAATGCTTGGTTAAGGCCTCGTCTTTCATTCTGGGATTGACATTTTGCTGAGGTTAGCAAAGGATGCTGGTTTTCTTTAAACCCTTCAACTGGAAATGCTTTAGAAATTCAAATCTCTGCATGGAGGTGGTCTGGGCATTACAGTCTCTGCCATAGTTACTGTAAAAACATCTGAGAGATAATTGTGAATAAGCACAATTTCTTCTTTTTTTGTCTGTTAAAATCATTTTTGTCTGTTTTACTGTCTTTACAGATCCTCTAATCGATATTGAATCCACAGCCATCAAGCGAAATGTTCATTCTGATACATTTTAAGGCAGTTGGACATCGTCAATAATTTTTGTCTGAAAATCTGTGAATAAGAGCAACAAGTGTGAGTACCTGTATAGTATAGCTGTTTATTACATCCCCCACTCAAGCAAAGTATCCCCAGTTCAGTTCTGGGAGAAGCCACAAATCTCTTTGGGCATATGGTGCCCAAGGCTGCCAAATCAAACATGTGCAGCTTCCCTTTGGGGTGACTCCCTATCAATGAGGGAGAAGCTGAAAGTAGGGATTTCCAGACTGGTTAAAAAGATCCTAGCTACAGTACCAAGAAGAGAGTAAAAAAATAGGGATCATCCAATAATTTTAGGGTTCTGGCCCTTTATGTTTACATGTCAAGGTATCCTTAAGCAAGGAAGAGACTCCCAGTTGCTACTGATAGACAGGTCATTACTTTGAGTGCATTATTATAACTCATAATTCACAATATAATTGCAATCCATTTAATACTTCCATACAAAGAGAAATGATGCTTGCTTTCACAATAGAACAGTTTTAAAAAACTGTTAACTTAGACGTGCATTACTTTAGCAGATATTATTTCTGTTTAAGATTCAGCACTCTATTCATTACATGATAGTCCTCAATGTCTTGCTGGAATATACCTGATGAAAGTAAAGCAGCAAGTAATCGAACGTGCTGCTTTTGCTGCTGGGCTGCAGTGCAATTACTTGAGGGCTGCTGTGGCTCAGGTGGTAGAGGGTTATCCACTAATGACAGAAGTCAGTGAGATTTTGATGCCCTCGAACCAAGCTTTTAGAAAAACATGTTGCTGGAAAACACGCTCAAAATTAGGACTTGTTTTCTGAAGAACAGCTGACTTTTCAGCTTCAGAATTTAATATTTGTTGTTGTCCTATATCAACTTAAAAATACATATTTGCATTCTGTTTGGAAAGCTTAGTTCCAAATCTGAACTCATAATATGTTGCTGTTTTTACGTTAAAAAATTAAAAAACAATTATATGTTTCACAATCTGAACGCTTCTAATTTTCAAATCTGCTTTATTTTGTGTTCATGAAGATACACAAATAGACAGTCACAGTGTTTCTAGGGAAAGTCAAACCTCGGGGCTCAAGCATTTAGTTTGGATTTGAAGTGTCTGTGGGAAGAGAAAAGAAACAAACAGCAGCAGAATTGCTTCTGGCAATTTTGCTAAAACATAAACTGGAGTTTGTTGGCGGCTCTCACATAAATGAGAAACGTGTTGTAAATTGGTAAATGCATGCATTTTCTTCCCAGGTATGAATAGGCACGTGTGAGCAAGACACTTTTGTTATTAAAAATCGTACATACCATGAATGAGCCCAATCGAATTTATACACTTTTCATGGAAAAGTGTATAAAGTCATGTTTCTGTTGAATGTTTATCAGTGTGGGACCCCAGTAAGATTCCCACCTGTAGAAGAGCTACCATCTGGCTCCCTTCCACACTTTCACTTCCAGTTTGGCTCTCAAAGGCTACGTGGAAGAACCTCCCCGCTCCTCACCCAACATTTATACTGGTGAGAGAGCTCCTGACATTTTTCAGAGCAAAAGTGGAGCAGGGTATTAATTTTTGAGAGAGAATGTGCTCATAATATAACAGTATGAGGCTGAAGGCGATGTCATTGCTATTGATGTTTTAAAGCGACGTAGACATCGCTTCAACAAATTGGTAAGGGGAGAAATAAAATGCCGTTGGCAGAATTTCAGTGGAACATCCAGTAAAAACGTTTAACCAGCAGTCTCTCTGGTTTTCAAGCTTAAATTGCTGAATGAAGTGCAACCTTATCTGTAATACAGTATATGCATATAACAAACTGTCCTTTTATATCACCTCCTAGCATTGGGGTATATGTACAGTATATTAGTTTACATGCTGACTTTCAGTATGAGGCATTGGGAGATTTGTTAGTGTGACCTTACCCAGCAGAGAAATGATCATTTCACCTCTGGTAACTAAAGATCACACTGCTCTTTTGATACAAAGCTGGGGGAAAAAAGTGAAGATATGCACACCCTGCATACCATCTATAAATTTTAGTATAATTCATGCATCCATAAAGTGTTCTGGGTTTAATCTTGTTCTGATTGTTTTCTGATGAAATCGTGGGACTCGAGCGTGCACGACTGCATTAACATTTGCATGAGCCTGTTCTCTTTTGGTCTGTGAAGAGTTCGAAATAATCAAGAGAGGGTTTTTTTTCCTTTTTCTTGGTTTTCAGCGGAAGAGGTTTTGAGAGGTCATGGACTTTGGTTACTCAGTGTTGTGCATTATGTGTACAGCGAACAAATTTGAGGGAAGAAAACAGAGCTTTAAGTTATTCGCTGAAATATATTCTGTGTAATAAGTCACTGAAAAAAATGCATTGCACTTGCAACATAAATATCTTTGTGTGTAACATACACTCACCAGCCAGTTTGTTAAGGTATACCTTGCTAGTACTGGGTTGGACTGCCCTTTTTGCCTTCAGAACTGCCATAATGCATAATAAGATGCTGGAAACATTCCTCAGAGATTCTGGTCCATACTGACATGATAGCATCACGCAGTTACTGCAGCTATGTCGATATGAATCTCCAATTTCACAACATTCCAAAGGCGCTCTATTAGATTCAGGTCTGGTAACTTTGGCCATTTGAAAACAGTGAACACGTTTTTATGTTCAAGAAAGCAATTTGAAATGATTTGAGCTTCATGACATTGTGTTTTATCCTTCTGGAAATAGTCACTGGAAAATGGGTACACTGCGATCATAAAGGGATGGGCATGGTCAGTAAAGAAAATCAAGCAGGGCTGAAAGTGTGCCAATAAGAAGAAGATTACACCACCACACTATTACACCACCACCAGGACTCTAAACTATTGATACAGTACAAGACAAGAAGGATCCGTGGTTTCATGCTGGGGTGGAAATTGAGACTCATCTGATCAGGCAAAGTTTTTAGAATCTGGTCCATCTAACTATCTAATCGTCAATATTTGTCCTGCCCACATATGTAGATCTCTAATTGGAGCACAACATTTGTAAAGTCTGATTACAACAGTTTTACAATAAACAGCATATATGGACAAATTTGCATTTTATGGCTGAAAAAGTCCACCTAAGAAACAGAGAGAGGAATGACAATGTCTGGCAGTGAAGCGAGGACAAGACAACAGAATATATAGGAATATGCAGAAGAGTGCAGAGGATTGATGTGGCGTTCCTGCTGGATCTTCCTGTTACAATGCAAGAGAGAGCATTAGAGGGGAGGTTAATAAGAATCTGTGGCCCAAAGGAACCACAAGATAGCCAGTGATTCACAGCACAGTACCTCTGTCCTTAGAAGACTCATGTTTACCTCCTGCGGTATCTGATTTTTGATGCTGCTAGTTTACATGTTTTGTTCTGAGCAGTTTTGAATGTTTTTTTTGTTTTGTTTTTGCTGTTGTAACTGTAGTTTCCTCCATTGTATGATCCTTGAAGGACACATTTCCCCTAAGAACTTTAAGTGGTCTTTTTTTCTTTTTTAAGTAGAATGTAAAATCTTGTCCTTTTGAAATGAACATGTCAAGAGCATTCATTCAGTTGGCTACAAAAAAGCATTGAGATGTTTAAAAGAAATTATTCTGGTATAATAAACATTCAGGATTGTCTGTCATTCTGACAAAAATCTTTATTTTTATTTTACCACTTGAGTTTAAACAGTGGCAGAAGAATTTGTAATTTTGGTGGAAATTATTTATTCTTTGACACAAAAGTTTCAAGTGTGTTACAACCTTTTAGCATTTTGTTTTATATGAGCTGTTTTAAGAAACTTGTATTCAATTAATGTATGTTTCAAGTAAGATTTATAGATAGAAAAAAAACGTAAATAAAAGAAGCAACACAAAAAGGGAAAGAAATATTACAAAAAGGGAAGCGCAGAAACAATATTAAACAGTTACTTCTATTTTTAATGTGGGGGACTTGCTAGGACATCCTATTAAATTATTTTATGCTGCATTGCGTTTTTTCATAATTTTAAGAAAATCAGGACACACATGCTGATTTGATTCCCAAACTCATGAAATATTCCTTAAAGACATATATAAGTCTAAAATTAGTCTCCAGGGCACAGTAATGATCAAAACTAAAAAGTGAGCTGATAACACTGTAATAAACGTAATATTTTACATATACAACTTGCAAATAATTTTCCTGCAGTATATAATGTGTTACAGTGTGTCAAACTCTCCGCCTAAAGATGGGTTTCCTATGCATATTCCTGCTTTATAAAATTACACCTGTGTGTAACATTAAAGATAAATACCCCGGAGTACCTGAAAATCAGCCCAATCAGACATTATTGAAAGTGGCCAATGACCACAGGGGTATGTGAAAATGGGAAAACCTCAGTCCATCCATGCACCCATCCTTTTATATAACTACTTATTCAGCAGTTGTGTGTGGCTGTTGTCTGTGCCAGCAGGGCAAAAAGCATGGTACACCCTGGACAGGCTGTCAGCAAAAAATCCTGTGTGGCCAGTGAATTTCTTAATCTGGTTTTTGGTCCTATAGCCATAGACTTTATAAAAGAAGAATGTAGTCACCATTTGATTTGGTCATTTGGTCAGTAGGATCCCAATTTGAAGCTTCAAACTGAGTGTGTTCAATATCACCATTTTGGTGTTTTGTAGGGGTGCAACAATACACAAAATTCTCGGTTCGGTTCGATACTTTGGTGTCACGGTTCGATATTTTTTCAATACAAAAAAATGTTCATGCTTTTTTAATTTGTCATTTATTAAAATTACAAATATATATTTTAACTCAAAAGTACTGTTTTTAAATTTAATGTTGCTAAAACAACAAAGGGATAAAATAATAAATCGATCTGATCGAGAAATCACTCATCTTTGGAAAAGAGAGTTTATTACAGAGAAATGGATCTTTCCGTTTTCGAGTTTTGGATATGATTTTGGAGTATATCTTCGCAGTAGCGATTGACCGCAAAGTAAAGCTACCGGAAATGTACAACCCCACATCCAGTCTCAAACCAGGAAGTTATTATTTTCTCGTGCACGGGGTCAATTCTCAGCAGCATATTAAACATATCAGGTCCCCATAAGGAGAATCATGTGCTAACGGCTGTCTAAATGACTCTGGTAAAGTTTGTAGCATGCGTGCTTGTTGTTTTTGTCTGCTTCCACTTGTCTTTGCACTAGGATGATGTCGGGTAAATGTGCAGTCATATTCGTTGTGTTCCCACTAGTGCTGTCAGCGTTAATCTGAAATGACGTTAACGCCACAACACGGCAAATCTCCGTTAACGAGCTACCGCGGATCGCCCCTGCTGCACTAGTGATGGGTCGGTCGCGAACGAAATGGCTCTTAGAGCCGGATCTTTGACGTGAACGACGCGAGTCGGCTCCTTATCGCAAGCTGTGTTTTTTTTTTCTCTCACCCTCTCTCTCGCACCTTTTTTCCGCTTCACTCAGCATGCGAGCCTTGTGCTTTATGCTGGGAAGGGGGGAGGGGCGGTAGTTACACTCAGTAGCACAGGAACAGAGCAGGAGGGAGAGAGAGAGAAAGAGAGCCAGGGACAACAACGTCACATTAGAAAGGTATAGTAATCATCCACAACTATTTTCAGTTGCAGATGATAAAGGATTCAGAAAGTTTATTCATGCAGGTCCATATGACAGAGAATATGCATCTTCTTTTTGTTTTCATATTTTAATTTATATTTAATTGTGTTGTGGTTTGCAGTGTTTTGTGTTGTTTCACTTTAAATTTGTAAAAGGAAAAAGCTGAAAATTTAAATAGTTAAAAGTTGAAATGTGAATAGTTGATTTTTGTATTATATGATTTATTTATTACATTTTGTGGAGTGAATAAATAAAAGTATATTTACGGTGGCCCCTACAGACAAAGCACATACAAACTTCAAATCAGTACGAACCCTGAAGCACGTACAAACCCAAAAACTCCAAAACACGTACAAACTCCAAAACACGTAAAAACTCAGAAGCACATAAAAACTCAAAACACGTACAAAAGACAACAGAAGTGCTCCAGGATGCTAGGGGCAGTGTTGAGCTTTTGTTACCTAGTGGCTACACAAGCCAGCAAGTACCAACGACCGGATTTGGTGTGTGGTAATAACAGGTAAATGAACTTTTTTTAAATTATTTGACTATATATGAATGCTTGTGTATAAATACACAAACAATACAATTGTGTAATTTAAGTGATCTAGGTAGCTCTGTTTTGGAAGTTCAGTTCATGCTAGAAATGTGTTTTGGAGTTTGTATGTGCTTTTTGGAGTTTGTACGTGTTTTGTCTCTAGGGGCCACCGCATATATTTATATATAAACATATATAAATAAAACCACTTTTTTTTACATTAGTAATTCCTTTTGTGCATAATTTTATATTATTGTTAATAATAAATTAATTAAAGCAACAAAACAACCTGAAGAGCCGGTTCGGAGCCGAAAGAGCCGGCTCTTTTTAGTGAGCCGAACCGAAAGAGCCGGTTCTCTAAAAAGAGCCGGAAATCCCATCACTAGTTCACACCGTAACTTGCAAACTGCGCTAACGCACTAGTTCCCACCAATGTAATTGAGCATTGTCGTGGCACATCGACATACTGTTTTACTTTTGTCCATGACGCGCTTACCTTCAGGGTCATACGTTCACATGAAGACCAAAATAGTTCCAAAGGCCAGATCTGAATGAGGGTGGGGGAGGTTCAATTTGCCATGTTGCAACGAGCTTAGCTTCTGTCTTGCTAGCTTGGCTGCGCTCAGTGGATCTGCGCTCGACAGTGCAGCCTAGGCGGAGTAGTTGAACGCAGATCCACTGAGCTCTCAACACAGACAGCATCGTCAGAAGGAAAGTTGATCAAATAAATTAAAAATTTTGTATTGTTCATACATATGCATACCGAACCAAAGCACTGTATCGAACGGTTCAATATCGATACGAGTATTGTTGCACCCCTAGTGTTTTGATATCAGATGTGAACAGAGAGAATCCTCTTTCCTGACACTTAGAATCTCGATAATTTATAAATGTACAAAAATAACTTTATTCTTTATTCAGTATGACCTGTGGCCTGCTGCTGACACCATAAAATCATCTGAAAAGTGTTTACTGAGGTCAAAGAGTAAAGGGGGCCACGAGAAAGAACAGCTCCATCCACTTTTGACCTGATGCTACTTGAGCTTGGAGTGCTCAAAGAGAGTAGAGAAGCACTATATAAGAACCAGTCCAATACCATCCTGTCTAATCTCACTCTACAAATTAAGTGAAGTCTAAAAGGTCTGTTAAACGGAACTTTGTCTCTCTATGTCAAAGTGCCCTTGGGCAAGAAACTGAACTTCAAGTAGGTCCCATGTGTGAGCACCTCTGCCACACTGGTTTGTGATAAGCACACTGAAAAGTGTGCAAACGACTGAAAAGTGTGCAAATTGCATCCAATTTAGTCACATGAACACTGTGTATAACAAGTTATGTTGTGAATTCTTAACTTCCTGCAGGCAACCTGATGAAGGTCCCCAGCCTCCTTTGTTATGTGCTAACTGAAGGGTAAAGGCATAAGGGGGGGGCTTCATCAGTCTCACAAAGTTACCAGTCTGGCCTGCTGGACAGCATTGGAAAATGTGAGCTGTTTTTTCACATATTAAAAAATCATAAAACACATTAATTTTTTTGCTTTTCCGAATGATAAAGACCTGCACCATAGCCCTTCACACTACACCAAAGTAAATAACTAAGAGATAAACAATTTGTTTCTGAAAAAAGGGACAATTTCTGTCAATTAACAAAAAAATTATGTTTTAAACTTAGAGGTCAGTCTGGCCAATGAACAGCTAGAGCTTTTTCCACATAGAAAAACTGAGATTTATTATTGAACTTCTTTTTCTCATACTAAAATATATGAGAGATCAAATGTGGAATATATATTTTTTTAATCATTTATTTAGTTTATTTACTCTAGAAATTAATGAAATTTATATTTAAACTCAAAAGTGTTTTCATGCGCTTATATTTAGTTTAACCACGTGGTATTTTTCGCATTTTACGATCAAAACTTGAATTTTGGGTTTAAATAAAATTTAAATAAAAATTAATTCACTTTTTTTTCCTCATTAAATTGCAAACTCACAGGGTAGCAACACCATGTCCTCTTTTACCTGAGGGAGTGAAAGGATGACACTCATGGTCCAGGCCACAGCCAACATGACTTTGCTCTTCCTTTTGGCCTCACTGATTCCCAGCGGATTGAGGATGGCGGAGTGTCTATCCAAACTAATGACCACTGTCACAAAAGCGCAGGAGTACATCGCCACCAGCTTCAAGAACATCAGCAGCCTGCAGGCGACGTCCCCCGCCTGCCACTGCACCGTGATGTTCCACACCGCGTCCACCGGCATCACGATGAAAGTCACCAGCAGGTCGGCCACCGTGAGGTTCATGATGAGGATCCGGACGTGTGACTTGCGCCTGCCGCCGCTGCTGGCAGCCCACAGCACGGCCAAGTTGCACACAGCCGACACCGCGCACAGAGCGAAGGTGATGATGACTCTGACTTTGGCTGCTGTGGAGAAAGTGGGAAGCTCGAGCGCGTCTCCATCTGCACTCTTATTGCACGCTGAGGTGGGTCCCTGACAGCTGCCATTCACTGTTTGATCCGTCAGCTGGTGGTACATAGCCTGACGGAGATCGGACTGACTGGACCCAAAAACAAGATTAAAAGAGAAGAAAAGAAAAGTTAGAATGTGTATCTCTTCTCCTCCAACATCTCCAGCGCGGAACTGCAAGTCTGAAAGGGGAAAATTAAAAAAAATCTTCATTCAACCTGATAATAAATGCAAAAGGTGTTGTGCCTTATGCATATGTGGCATTTTCTACCGAAGAATGTATGTCCAGCTTTAATTATATTGCCGAATTGCCTGCTGTGCGCAAACTATCAATAAAAAAATGGAAAGAATACACACAAAGAATGCAGAGGATATAGAAGAACATACAAAATAATTCAAAAAGAGGTAAAGAAAATGCAAAAAAAACAAACAAATAAAATAACCGAGGTGTAAACATTTCCTAAACTTCTAGTCTCATCCTTTAATTTCTCGCTGTTTCATACCTTCCCATCTTCCTGACGTTATTCCAAAGATAAAGAAAGTCAGGGGGGAATAAATCGGAATTAAACCAATTTATGACCCAGAAATAAACGACTTACCCGCCGTTACCAGTGATCGCTAAAAGAGAGCGTGTTACTGCAGTCACTGCAGCTGTTGCTTCAGACCGCTTCATTCGTCCGCTGTGCAAAATGACAACCAACGCCGTCACTCGGGTTAACCATTCACGAACCGGTGCCGCTCCTAATGTTAGATCTGGAGGAAGACAGACGAATTATTCGGCAAGCTGTGAGGGGGGCGGGGGGATGCTGCTGAGGAGAGTAAGCCTCCTTTACCAGCTTTATTTTCACTGGAGAAACTTCATCATAACATGGATTTGATGTTTGCTTGGAGCTGCAGAGAAGCATTTTACTCCCCATCAAACTGGGACCATAACAAATACCTTTACTGGTGTTTGAATTCGGTGAAATTTTAAAGCTCTTTCATTTTTGAAGTTTGACGTTTTCTTTGTTGCTGCTAAATTGGAGGGAAAGGCAGTTTTGTTAAATTAAAACAGGCAAACATCCTCTTTTAATCCCCCTGTTACTTTGCGGGTCAGATTGACCCAGAACAGAAGAGATGTCACATGTCACCTGCATCACTACAGAAAACGAAAAAAAAAAATCAAAATTATAAAAGAAAATTGTAAAATAATCAATGCCAGTGTTTCTGACACTTTTGGATGAGTAAACATGCCCGAGTCAAATTGACCGGGGAACATAAGTGTTCCTGGAAACCAACATAACAGGAGGGCTAAGTACTGATGGAAGATAGAACTTGTTACTTTCTGATTATTGTAAATTACATTTCACCTCATCACAATACTATTTTCAAGTGATAATCCTTCCATTTGCGCAACATCTCTAAAATTAGAAATATCCTGTCTCAGAGTGACGCTGAAAAACTAGTTCATGCATTTATTGCTTCCAGGCTGGACTACTGTAATTCATTATTATCAGGATGTCCAAGAAACTCACTGAAAAGCCTTCAGCTAATCCAAAATGCTGCAGCAAGAGTGCTGACAGGGACTAGAAAGAGAGAGCATATTTCTCCTGTTTTGGCTTCCCTTCATTGGCTTCCTGTTAAATCCAGAATTGAATTCAAAACCCTGCTCCTCACATACAAAGTCTTAAATAATCAGGCCCCATCATATCTTAATGACCTTGTAGGACCATATCACCCTATTAGAGCACTTCGCTCTCGCACTGCAGGCCTACTTGTTGTTCCTAGAGTATTTAAAAGTAGAATGGGAGGGAGAGCCTTCAGTTTTCAGGCCCCTCTTCTGTGGAACCAGCTTCCAGTTTGGATTCAGGAGACAGACACTATCTCTACTTTCAAGATTAGGCTTAAAACTTTCCTTTTTGCTAAAGCATATAGTTAGGGCTGGACCAGGTGACCCTGAATCCTCCCTTAGTTATGCTGCAATAGACGTAGGCTGCTGGGGGATTCCCATGATGCATTGAGTTTTTCCTTTCCAGTCACCTTTCTCACTCACTATGTATTAACAGACCTCTCTGCATTGAATCATATCTGTTATTAACCTCTGTCTCTCTTCCACAGCATGTCTTTTATCCTGTCTTCCTTCTCTCACCCCAACCGGTCGCAGCAGATGGCCGCCCCTCCCTGAGCCTGGTTCTGCCGGAGGTTTCTTCCTGTTAAAAGGGAGTTTTTCCTTCCCACTGTCGCCAAAGTGCTTGCTCATAGGGGGTCATATGATTGTTGGGTTTTTCTCTGTATCTATGAAGCGCCTTGAGGCGACTTTTGTTGTGATTTGGCGCTATATAAATAAAATTGAATTGAATTGAATTGAAGTGTCAGTATCAAATGTACGAACTTATATATTTGCAGCTGTAACCGTGACCCTGCTGCTTGGGCCGGGCCTCCTGTGTGTGTTTTTCTTCTTCTGTCTGTTTGTGTTGTCTTGCAGGCTTCCTCTGCCTGGAGTTTATCATTGCAACTGACAGCACTAGATCAGTCTCCCGGGAACATTTACATTTACTGTCTTTGTAGTCCCTGCACCATGCTTTTGCTATCTATCTATCTATCTATCTATCTATCTATCTATCTATCTATCTATCTATCTATCTATCTATCTATCTATCTATCTATCTATCTATCTATCTATCTATCTATCTATCTATATCTATCTATCTATCTATCTATCTATATATCCTATCTAATTCTTGTTAATAATGCACTTTCTGTGTTAATTATGCACATATCACAATGTTAGGGCAGCTCATCTGTTATTGAGAGGAGTTTTGCTCCCTTACAGTTCTCACCGTGGCTTCAGGGAGGACGAAAACTGAAGTGTGGTCTTGGCTCTCTGTTTATACACAGACCTTTTAACCGTAAATTAATCACAATGTAGAAATGAAGTGTATCTCTTGTGCTCAGTCTAGTAAAAGGTGCCCTTGGATGATATTTATGGAGGATAAGGAGATCTTTTTGACAAAGTGTTGGCAGTGAAGCTTAATAGATAATGTTTTGCCCTACCAAAAAACTAAATAAATAAATCAGATGATAATTATGATTTTAAAAAGGGCATTGTCTACTGTGTAAAGTAAGGTCAAATGTGGAATTAAGAAAACAGCTGTCTGTGTTACTAATATACTAATATACTGCAGGGTGTTACTTTAGGGTTTACATTTGAGCACAAATCCAGAGTCCCTTCATAAAGGTCAAGGTGGGCTCCTTTTACGATGCGTCTAGTAAGTAGGTCAATCATCAAAAGCTACCACAGCAGCCGGAGACGGTGTATTTACTCTAATATAATCAGTAAATACAAAGTAATCGGTGATAGTGTCATTTTGTATCAAAATCCTACAGCGTTTGTTTTACTGAAATAAAAACCACAATGATTTATAGTCCCTAAACTGTGATACTCTTTTATGTTAATTAAATTATTGCCTGAATAATTGTACAATATAAAGCGCCTTGAGGCGACTGTTGTTGTGATTTGGCGCTATATAAATAAAACTGAATTGAATTGAATAATTCACATCTCAAGATAAAGACATGGAAGTGTCAACTATAGAAACAAAGGCCAACTCAATGGTAGAAAGGCTAATGGGCTTTGATTTAAGTCGCCACACACCTTCTTATTTAGCAAATTACCCACTGTGATGTGACAACTCATGTGGGTAATCACAGTCTGGATGGAATGAATGTTCACTTCTCTCTGTGACTTTAGAGTCTGTTTTGTTGGTGAATTAACGCTTCCCTCAAAGCCGCAGATCCATTTAGCCTCCTGCCTACAAACACTGAGGGGAGAGAGATAGACTGAGGAGTGGAAGTGTGAAGGACATTACCCATAATTTCATGCATTTTTCATTTTTCGTTCTCATTGAGCCACTTCTTCCTCTCACGGATCATCTTACCCAAAGGCTTTGGCACACATAATCAGCTATATTTCAACATCACCCTTATAGTGGTGCAAGCAAACGCAGCGATTCATTTCAGGGTAGCACTAGCCTTGATTCAGGAATCCACCCCTCATTTCATCATCTTTTACAGGGAAATACGAGCAGCACTTTATTGAAACATTTGTTACTGTAAATACAGTAAATGAGTCAAAAACAATTGAATAATTGGAACAAGCTTGAAATTCAATCTTTATCTACAGGGATCAGATTCAGATTACTTGAAGGACATTCAAAGCTCTTCTTCAGATATTAGCTGCCTTTTGTTTTGTTTTCTGTCAAGAAGATCCCACATGGCTTCAAAAAATGTTGAGGTCCAGATTCTTCAGATGCATCATTCTGTAAAACAGGTTCAGACTGCACAGACCAGACAGCAGGAGGTGAATGTGCCATGAGACCATGTTTCCACTCCTTTGTAGAAGTGACTCTGTCCTTTTTTAATATCAGAAAACCATTGTTTTTACCAGGCTGTAAAGTGGTGGCTGAATCTTTCAGCACTAGAGGTTGTGGCCCATGCAGTGTGCTTAACTGTGGTCTCTGGGGGAGCGATGTCACAGCAGCCAGCACCAAAACTGATCAAGAGGTTCAAGGCTTTGAAGTCACAGTGGACAGGACACTGATCCAATTGCTATCCACTAGGGATTATCCTGAGCACTCTTTCCATCACCTGACAAGCCGTGAGGGACTTCCTCTGACAGTCAAGCCAAGTTGTCACAAGGACCAAGCCAGGAAATCCTGTCTGCTGTAAAGCTATCACCCTTTATAACATTTCTATTTCTGTATATTTCTATTTCCCAGAATATTTGATTGTTTAATTGATATATTTGATTTTCCATTGTCCCCTGTCTGGGTAGACTGTCTTCAGAGCAGCACCAGTTTAACAACAAAATATCTTTTATTTAAACAAAAAATTTTAAAAACCCCTCACCCAATAAAAGCATCAGGATAAGCATCAGTAAATACAAGTAGGCGTAAAATACCACCTGGGGAAAAAATGTTTTTTTCTGACTTTTAATAACATTTAGTTTTTGTTCAACTGTATAGATTGTGAAGGACAGTGTCTGGATCCCCATTTTTAAATATTTCCTGACTTACTAAATATTTGAAGCACAGATTTCATCTAAACACATATTTAGATGATCTAGAGGGTGAAACTCGAGTTTATGTCATCATAACAGTGAGATTATGATTTCATCATGTCATAGTAACCATGACATCACCTGTTAGCTAATTAAAACCCAATCTCGAGGCTTTGAGCCGGATTCAAGCCATAAATTTGTGACCAATCCGATTACTTTAACTAGTAAAGTAAGGGATTATTATTGCAAAAACGGTAATTACAGTTACTTTCCCGTAAGCAAGCGGCGTTACTGCGTTACTAAAACCGTGATTTTTTTGCAAGAATGTCTCAT